>NC_049243.1:4242424-4545454 GCF_011100685.1 Canis lupus familiaris | reverse complement strand
AAGAGCACAGCGCCTGTGCCTGAGCGCTCTGCGCGGAGGAAGCCGGAAGATCTGGTCCCTCAAGCAGGAGTCACATGAGATGAAGCAGAACTGGCCAAGACCCTGATTGGCCACCACCGGGGCGGGGTGGGGTGGGGTGGGGTGGGTTGATTATCTGCCTTGACTTGTATGTACCGGCCGTTTCCCAAGAGCAAAAACACAACATGAGAAAATAACAGGACATTTGTGTCTTTGACAGTTTTATGAAAGAGTCCTAAAAGAGAGACTGTTGAAGGCCGTGGTTAAAATTACTTACTTACAAGGCTGTTCGTAAACCACGAAGAAAGGATACCAGTCCCGCAGCGTACCTCCATTTCAGAGATCACAGCAAATAAAATCAAGGTTTATGGTCGGTAGAATGGCGCACGGTCCGTATAACCGCGTACATCAGTTCCTTTAAAATGTGTGAGAGGCTGTTTGCAATTTTGCTTTATGAGAACGTAAGCCACTATAATGTTGGTGCTTGATTTCCACCTGACTATATAGCTCAGTTATTTAGCATAAAAGTTTTTTTTTTAAATCTTTATTTATGATAGACATAGAGAGAGAGAGAGAGAGAGAGAGGCAGAGACACAGACACAGGCAGAGGGAGAAGCAGGCTCCATGCAGGGAGCCCGATGCGGGACTCGATCCCAGGACTCCAGGATCACGCCCTGGGCCAAAGGCAGGTGCTAAACCGCTGAGCCACCCAGGGATCCCCGATGTTTTTTTGTTTTTTAAATATTTAGATCGATTGCATATTTCAAGATGATTGGGAAACTTTCTGGAACAACCCCCCCACACACACTTGGGCAAAAGTGTTATTTTCTCTGCAAACACAGAAAAGGTCTTTGCCAGTGGGTCGAAGGCAAGCAAGCAAGGTGGGGGAGCGCCGTCTGGGGTGATCAGAGGGGCGCGTAGGTCAGAGCTCAGCTTAGCTCCCGCCAGTGGCGTCTTCTAAGACATTATGGTTACATTTTGGTCATCGAAACATTGACATCGCTGTGTTCTTGTCCCTTTTAGGAGAAACTGTGCCTCCCCCATCACATCCTTGAAGAGAAAGGCCTGGTCAAGGTGGGCATCACCGTTCAAGCGTTGCTAGATGTAGCGGTAACGAAGGCTCTGTTCACATGAAGCCAGCTGCTCTCCTCTGGGTCGGTTCGGACTCCCCTCTCTTCAGAGATCCTGCACTCTGCTCTCAGCACCTGCTCTCCTAGCCTCCCGCCCACTGCCTGTCAGGTCCCTGGCTCTAGATGCATTGGAGGGAGGACGTGAGGGGACATTTTTCTGCTTTTCAGAACTGGCCTCCAGTGTTAAGATAGGAGAGATACGTACCTTGAAGCCAGGGAGGGAGCTATCTGTGAAGAACTGAGCAGCACATCAATGCCTTTTACAACCTCCTTCATCCCTTCCACGCTCACCTACTGCCATTACCAAAACACCAAGCACAACCGTTCTTTGCAACAAGATGCATTTGTTTTACTCAAACCAAACTTGTTGGGTATTTAGTGGGGGGAGGGGGACTCCATCAGGTTTTTCACCACCAAATTTTTCAAGACGTTTCTTGAGACCATTGCCTTTTAAAAAACTATTTTCGACATACAAAAATATTTATATGAATATTATTTATTAGTGAGTTCTTATTCATCCTTTGGATGCAAATTGTAAATTAGGAAACTATTTTATTACTGCTTTTTTGTGGTTAAACACTTTATTTTAATATTATAAATACTGAATTATTTTCTATCCTCTTTGGTGTGCAGTAGTTCTAGGTCTCAGTAATCATGTTTTCTGGTGTATGTGACTCCGCAAAAAAAAAAAAAATTATGCCAAAAATAGGTGCTTCTGTGATAAGAACTATTTTCTGGGGAGGCATTATTTACACTTTGGTTTATGGAACATTGGTTTTATTTATATTTCTGCATTCCATCCAGTTTCCTACATTCCAGCAGCCCTGTTGTCCTCTCATATAATGAACTGACTGAAATCAAGAGAGCACCCCAAAGTTATTTGTAAATAGCTGTGATGGAAAAAAAAAAGGCACATTAAACTTGAAGACGAAATGTGAACAATTATTTTTTTTTTTGGATTCAGACTTATTTTGCTATGCACAAAACATTCACGTTTTTTAACACAAAGAAGTAATAAGTGTTAGCGTCCTGTGTCTTGAAGTATAAGTTTTGCACTGTAACCTGGCTAATGAAAGAAAGTCTGGCACCAAAGGTAAATGATAAGGAAATGGTATAGGAAAGTAGAGAGAAATAAAAAGTTTATTGTTTAACCAAAAAGTTTGTGTAAGGACAGCTTTGACCGAGTGAGCGAGAACGCATATGGCACATAAGGACCCGGATCAGGAAACCAGCACTTCTCACGACTGCCACTCTTAAGAGAGGAAACGATGTCAGAGACGCAGACGTGCCCGTTTTACTGTAACTTGGTTGGCGGCTCCCGTAGAGCGCTGCAAGCCTCACTGTGGCTGGTGTGAAAGCACAGAAGTGAGTCAGCCGGTCGGCGGGGCGGCTGCCAGCCACCCCAGGGCAGGCTTAGGGGAAGGCTAGGGCGGTGGCGTTTAGAGACCCAGTGGCCTAGAGAGGAGGAGGTTCAGTCAAAACACGCCTAGAGAGGATCCAGCAAAGGGAAGGGGCCTGTGTTGGCTCCAGGGATTCCCATAAGGCGTCTCAGACACCACCGCCTGTTTTCGGCGGTTTGCACGCGATCTTCGCCCCACAGTGACTCATCCCCCGGTCATTGGTCTTTTAAAGTCTTGTGAAGGCTGACTGCAGCTTCCCTTCTGTGAAAAGCCACCCTCAGTTTTGAGAGCAGCAGCTGCCACATTTTATAAGACAAATACAAGGGTGAACGCAAAACACAAGACACCAGGAGGATGGTTTGCATTGAACACAGGCTAACACGAGTCGACGCCCCGGCCGCCCTCCTCTGTGGGCGAGCAGCGGGGCCACCGGAGATGCTCACTTGGCTTGGCAGCTAGCAGTTATTTCCTATCAAACGTACTGTGCACTTTAACCTAACTTAAAATATATTTTAATATTTTCTGTACTGCACAAAAATACCTGTTTTGTCAAATAGCGTAATGATGTATAAAAAAAAAAAGGCATTTTGGGCAAAGAGCGTATTCACTGTCAACAACATGCAAAGGTCGATGTAGAAATAGGAATTCAGATCGCCGCGCCTTGAGGGACATTCAGAACGCAGGGTCCTGAAATATTTTTTTATGTGTATATATATATGGCAAACATGAAGCTCTGTAATCCTTGTTCTTAGAGATTTTTTTTCCGAAATTAAAATATTTCTCTCGATATTAATCTTCAGTATTTTTCTTACAGTTGGCTGTATAATGCAAATGGCTTCAATATTTTTGTGCAATGGCTTTTTGCCTCTTCAGTGCTAGTCCTTGTATGGCTAAGACGTCTTCAAGATGCCTGTACACTGTCTATATGTGCAATAAGACGTGCATGGCCAGCTGAGAGTACCGTCAGCGGACGGAATGTACATAGTGCAAATATCCTTTCTTTTATTATTTAACAGCCATTAAAACTTTGAATTTGTACAAACCATCTGCCTGACTCAGCCCTGTGATGCAAAGGTCGACTGTAGTCACAAAAGAAATCCTAAGGTGTCGTTGCTGAAATGGACGCTAGCAATTACCCGGTGGACATGTAGGAGTGTGTGGGTCTGTAGTACATTTATACATTTTTTTGTTTGACCTTTTTTTTTTTTTCCTCCCAAACTACAATCTTCCCCGGAGGCTTCCCCACCAGCCAGCGGGCAGAAGCCGAGTTGCTGTGGTGCGTGGAAGCGGGGCTGTGGCCTCAGGAGCCTCCACCTGGCCCTGGGTGGCGGCCAAGGGTCCCCGAGGGTCTCCAAGGGTCCTGCGGGGCGTATCCTAGAAGCACAGGCCGCATCCTTCCTCTGCACCCGCCTCCTGCGGCAGGTGACCCGCGGTGGGGGGAGGCTCCTTGGGACGTCAGTGGGGGCAGGTGCAGTGCTCCCCGCTTTGCTGTGTGTGGGGGGGGCAGGTGGGGGGATGGGGAGACTGGGACCGGGGCCATTGCTGGGAACTGTCCTGACACCCAGATGGGGCCACAAGGGCTGCACCGGGGGCGTCCCTGTGCTTCTGGGGAGTCCAAGAGATCCAGGCAGCAGTGAGCCGGGCCCCAGCGGGGGGCGCTGACCTGACCTTCCCATGTATTTGTTTATATGACACCCAGAGACCCAGAGACACCCAGAGACCCAGAGAGAGGCCGAGACCCAGAGATACCCAGACACACAGAGACACAGAGACACAGAGAGAGGTGGAGACCCAGAGATACCCAGACACCCAGAGACACTCAGAGACCCAGAGAGAGGTGGAGACCCAGAGATACCCAGACACTGGGAGACACAGACACCCAGAGACACCCAGAGAAAAGCGGAGACCCAGAGATACCCAGACACCGAGAGACACAGACACCCAGAGACACCCAGACACCCAGAGACACCCGGAGACACTCAGAGACACCCTGAGACACCCAGACACCCCGAGACACCCCGAGACACCCAGACACCCAGAGAGAGGCGGAGACCAGCCGAGGGAGAAGCAGGCTCTGCGTAGGGCCCGCCGCGGGGCTCGATCCCGGGCCCGGGGCCACGAGCTGGGGCAGGTGCTCCGCCGCGGAGCCCCCGGGCGCCTAGAGCCCCCTCGGATCCAGGACGGGCCGAGCAGACAGCAGGCCGCGGGCGGTCTGGGGCGCCTGCACTCGGGGGCGGGGTCCCCTGCTCGGCGCCCCCCTAGGTGGCCGCCGGGCGTCCCTGTGGTCCTGGGCCCCGAGCTCCGGGCCCCTGCGAGCAGCCCCGCGTCCCGGCGGGCGGGCGCGGCGAGGAGCCCGCGGGGGTGGACGGGCCGCCCCGGGCCTGCGGTCCTCGGCGTCGCGGCCAGCGCTGTGGGCCAAGGGCAGCCCGCAGCCCACCCGGTCTGTTCCGCGGGTCGGTGTTTCCCGGGCGACCGCACACCCTGGGCTGCAGGCGGCGCTAGGCCGCTGTGCCACCCGGGCTGCCCATTAAAAATCTTTAAATAAAAAAAAAAAAAAATTTGGAATTCTTACCTATCAGCGTGGAACATGTTTGTCATAGAAACTTTGGACAGTACGAAGGGGTTGGGGAGCAGCACCTGTGATCCCGTCTTACGGGGACCCGGTAAACTGTTGGGATCTTTGCTGTGAGGCATCCTGTGCACACGATACAACTTGATGCACGTGCTTCCCCCCCCCCCCCGCCCCGTCAGTTCTAGACTGTTCCCCAGGATATTTGTCTGCTGGAAGAGAAAATGGGGTTCTCTGAACCGTCACTAGCAAGCTATTTAGGAGCCCCCTCTAGAAGCGTGCTCTAGTTCCCGGAATCCTGTGGTCTTAGGGGGGCAGACCCTGAAATAGGGCCCTTGGGTCCTCGGCAGGCGCAGGGGGCCCGCAGGGGGGCCGGAGGCGCGGCGGGGACCGGACGTGGCCAACAGGAGGCGCCTTCTCGGGTCCTGGAGGAGCTTGGAGAGGTGGCGTAGGACACCTCAGCCCCCAGAATCAGCCCAGCCAAACTTCCAAGAGGGATTTCTATCCCCCCAAAGCCTCCCTCCAACAACGTGCCTAGAATTGCCTAAAGAAATGAATACACACCCATTTAAATGCTTTGGTTAGATAAGAACATAAGGACCCCCCCGCCCCCCCGCCCCAGGATCTCTAAGCAGAGAGGAGGCTGGAGACCAGAGTGTTAAAATGAAGGCGAGGCCGCGACGGTGCCGGAGCCCCGGTCCATCCTCTGGACCGAGACGCCGCATGGGGACGAGTGAGTGCCCTGTGGTGGTGACAAATCCCCGGACCCAGACAAGGGGGTCCTGGGTCAGATCTGAAATCTCTGCACAAAGCCAGGATTCTCAAAGGGCTGCATCTTCACAGAAAGGATAGAGAAAAAATCCAAAACAAGGCGGCCTGTCTAGCAAGAGAGGTGCCCAGGAGAGGAGCCACCCCTGGGTGCGAGCAAGTGGGACAGTAGTAGCTCCTGTGATTTTTTTTTTTTTTTAAGATTTTATTTATTCATGAGAGACACACACACAGAGGAGAGAGAGCAGCAGAGACCCAGGCGGAGGGGGAAGCAGGCTCCCTGCGGGGAGCCCGACGCGGGACTCGATCCCGGACCCCGGGGTCACGAGCCAAGCCCCCTTCCCCCCCCCCCCCCCCCCAACCCCGGCGGCCCAGAGGCTCTCAGATTTGAAGCCTGAAAGTTCTTTTGCAGCTTAAGTGTCGGCCACACTCGGTGGGAACTGGCGGGAAGCTATCCAAGCGTTTGTTCATCCTCCTCGGGATATTAAGAAGTTAAGTGCAACACACGAGGGGCAGTCCACGGGGAAGCGGTAACTGGGAACCCCCAGAAGTGGTGCAGCACTCCAAAGCTCAGATTCGGGGAGCACCACACGCTTCAAGCAGGATAAGTAAAAAAAAAAAAAAAAAATACATGTATACCCCTAGGGAGGCGCTGGAAGTGGTCTCGGAGTGAAGACAGGAGCCCGGACGAGCAGGCACTTGGGGGGAACCTTCTACCGAGGCCAGTAGGGGGCCGCCTGGTAGCTCAGCCGGTTAAGCATCTGCCTGGCTCCCCTGCTCTCCCCACCCTCTCCCCCTGCTCACGCTTTCTCTCTCAAATCAATAAAATCTTAAAAAAAAAAAAAAATCAGGGACGCCTGGGGGGCTCAGCGGTTGAGCGTCCACCTTTGGCTCAGGCTGTGACCCCGGGGTCCCGGGATCGAGTCCCACGTCGGGCTCCCTGCGTGGAGCCTGCTTCTCCCTCTGCCTGTGTCTCTGCCTCTCTCTCCCTCTGTGTTTCTCATGAATGAATGAATGAATATTTTTTTTAAAAAAGATTCTCTATTCTTCTCTCTCTGCTCCTCCCTCCAACTCATGCTTTAAAAAAAAAATCAATTAAAAAAATCAACTATAAAAGTGAGCCCCCCGCCGGCGAGTGCTGCCCCCCCCCCCCGGGTCTCCGAGCGCTGGGCCCGCAGGTCGGTGGGTCCAGCGCGCCCCCGAGCGACTCGACGCCCGAGGCTTGTGGAGGGCGCAGGCGGGTCGGCGTCCCGGTCCCGAGGCCGCGGGCGGGCGGGGCGGGGCGGGGCGGGGGCTGCGCTCGCCCTGGACGAGGCGCCAGGAGGGCCCCGACGGCTGTCGCCTCCCCCCTCCCCTCCCCTCCGAGCGCTCCCTGGGCTCCTGTCTCCCCGAGACCTCGGTGATGGTTCTTTAGGGAATGGTCGCGGGGCGCGCGGGGCTTCGGCGGGAGGAGCCCCACTCTGGAGGCGGGCTCGGGCGTGAGGGCGTCAGGGCGGTGGGTGAGATTCGCCTCTGCTCCCCCGGCCCGGCTCACGGCGCAGGGGGCGCCCGCTCTCCCCACAACGCCCAGTGGGGGGGTGCGGGGGGCACAAGCAGGGGAGGGCGAGGGAGGGCACGAGCGCCCCAAGCAGACTCGCGCTGAACGCGGAGCGGACGGAGGCCCGAGCTGAGCCACCCCCGGCCGCGGCCCCCACGGCTCGCGAGGACCAGGCCGCGCCCCCGCCGCGCTGCGCGCTCTGGGTTTGCCCGACCGCGCGTCCTCCAGGCCCAGCGGCCGCCGCTCGCAGTGCCTCGTACCGGCAGCGGGACCAGTGACGGGGCGAACGCGGTCGCGGCCCCTCGCGGGCCCCCCCAGGCCGCTCGGCCGAGCCGCGGCTGCCACCCGCTGGCCCCTTTCCGGGCTTGCTCCATCCCGCCTCCCCGCAGAAGGCCGGACCCGGACCCGGGCGTGGAGCTCGGGCTTCCAGAAACCCGCGAGTCTTCTCCGGGTCACAGGTTTATCCCGGCCCAGTTCTTCCTTTTCTCCGTGGCCTTTCTCTTCCTCCAGGAGGAGCGAAGACCCCTGGTGCGTCACCAGCGCCCCGACCCCCCGACCTTCGCAGTCCTGGGTCCCACCCCCCACCGGAGGCCCAGCGTCCGCTAGACCCCTCGACCTTGCGCTAGTTCTTTACATATTTATTATCAATTTGTTGTTATTTTTAACCTTATGCTGCTTAAAATCTAATGCCCTGCCTGCTTCCCAAAGCCCCTCCTGCTCAGCCGTTTCCCCGCGTCCCCCAGCCTCCCAGGCCAGGCATCCTGGGAGGTCGCCCACGTGTCCCCGTCCCTCAGCCACGCGGCCTCCCTCAGAAAGGGAGGGCCCAGCCCGGTGTCCCTCGCTCACCGCTGCCCCCGTGGCCGCCGGCCCGCCGCGGCTGCCCCAGGGAGGACTGGCGGGGCCCTCTGGCCTCCCTGTCCCCCTGCTCCGGGCCGTCTTCCCCTGCGACCCCAGGATCTTTGTAAGACGCCAATCTGACGCCCCCTCCCCCCGGAGACCCCAGGGCCACGCCGCCCTCCAGCCCGTAGGCCACGAGCCGCTCCTCGCTGCAGGCCCTGCAGGCCGACCTCGGGGCCCCGCGGCGTCGCTGGCCCGTCTCCCGGGGTGTCCCGGCCGCCTGGGACGGCCCTCACTTCCTGACCGGGTCGTGCCCCCTCCCGGCCTCCTCCGCTCGCTCAGGGCGCGCTCTCCCCCCGCTTCTCAACACGCCTTTGGTCTGCTAGAGTCGCACGTTCGTTCCCGAACACGACGCGTCCTCAGGCCCGTATGGGACACCGTGATTTCCGTGAGGAGAAGGGCAGGAGAAAGGCCCTCGGGATCGTCCCTTCTCTCACAGAAATCCTAGGAAGACTAATCATAGGGACGCCCAGGTGGCTCAGTGGCTGGGCATCTGCCTCGGCTCGGGGTGTGATCCCGGGGTCCCAGGATCGAATCCCGCATCGGGCTCCCTGCAGGGAGCCTGCTTCTCCCTCTGCCTGTGTCTCATGAATAAATAAATAAAATCTTTTTCTTTTTTTTTTAAGAATTTTTCCACTCTAAGATTTCATGAAGCAGTCCTATTCAAACTCTTCTCTTGCACCTCCAGAATCCGACATCATGGGCCACTTGCTCGCAGCATCACACTTCACCCTCGCTTGTAGGTGGTTTCTAAGCGAGATACAGGACTCGAATCTAGGAGTCATGTGGCCGCTGGAAATTTGATCCCCCCGAATGAGTGTCCTTTGTGTAACAGTTTTCTTTCTTCGTGTAGATTTATGATCTTCACGGAATGACGACTGCATTCTGTTCAATGTGAACTCCACCGCCGTGCAACAGTGTATGACAAAGCGCGTGGGCTGGTGCGTTCTCGGGGTGAACACACTCATGAAGCGAGCACCCAGAGAGAGCAGAGGAGGGCCCCACCCCTCCCCTGACTCCCAACGCCACGGGTGAATTTTGCCTGGCTTGGAACCTCACAGGAGAGGGTACCAACTGATTTACGCAGCACATAATCTCTTGTCTGGATTCCTTGACTCAGTATCATGTTGCTACACCTGGTGACTGGGTGGCAGGCACTGAGGGGGGAACTAGACGGGATGAGTGAGCACCGGGTGTCGTACTGCGTGTCGGCAAATTGAGCTCCAATAAAAAAATATCCAATAAAAAAACACAGAATGTTGCACTGTGTGAATATCCTCCCAGTTTTACCCATCCGGTGTAGACGGACACCAGGGTTGTCTCCAGATCCTGGCTGTCACGAGCGGTGCTGCTGAGGACGTTCTCATGCAGGCTGTCGTGCAGGGCCGTGCCAGGTGCTCGCTCTAGTCGGTCATCGTTCAGCCTCACCGACCTCGGGATTTCTGCTGTCCTGCTTAGTCATTCAGGGGAGCGTGCAGCGGCAGCTTACTGCAGTTCTTCGGTGTAGGTCCCCAGTCTGGGAGGCAGGCGCATCTTCGTGGGTCTGCTAGGCATACTCCCCCCCTACTTCACGAATGAGCTACCCATTCCATCTTTTGCCCACTTTCCTGTTGGTTTACATCTGTTCTGAAAACAAATTTGTGGGAGCTCTTTAGACGTTCTGGATACAAGTCTTTCATCAGATGCACGTACGGCAAGCAACGCCGCCCGCTCGACGGCTTGCCTCTTCACTCTCGGTGGTGGCTGCACTGCATCGTATTCTTCAGGGGTCCCAGGACGCTTTCACAACATCCATGCGCCAGGAGAGGTGTCCATTCCTTTTGTCTCCTTTTTGACCCGACTCTGTCTGGTGCCATTTAGAAGCACACAGAGCTAGTATTAGGTCACTTGGGGGGTATTTTTTACTATGAAATCATCAGGATGGTTCCTTATAACCTGACTTTGGGAGAGAATTATTTCTGGCGGGGGAAACATCTTACATTTAGGCGTACAGAAGAACTCATCCCTCCCCGGCCATTTTTTGCGGCACATTAAGAGCAAGCTTCAATTTACTGGCCTCCTATATATCCTTGATGGTCAGCTCCATGCCGTTTGTCACTGAAGTCCTTTGACTTTATTAGGGTTATCATTGGCTATATGTCAGCAATTATTCACCGAGTAGTTAAATATTTTTGCATTTATCCTGTAAAAGGGCAAAGCAACAATTTTCTTACAATGTCGTGCCCGCTTAGCAGGGTATAGCTCTCAGTTATTCAGACACTAATCTGGCTTTTGCTATTAAGGGATTTTGCAGATATTATTAAAGTCTCTGATCAACTGACTTTAAATAAGGAAGATTATCCTGGATAATATGTCGGGTCTCACTCAATCAGGCCTTAAAAACAAGGCAGAAGCTAGCTCTAGACAGGAAATCCCGCCTTTGGGCAGTAGCCTCAGCCCATGCTTCTGGGGTCCCCCCCTGCTGGCCTGCTCTATGGGCTTCAGACTTGCTTACCCAGCCCCCACCCCCAATCACATAAGCCAATTCCTTATGAGAAATCTCTTAATATGTCTATCTCCTACTAGTTCTGCTTCTCTGATTAAATCTGCAACTAAGTCAGTGATCTAAGAGGTACACACCTGCTTCTCTTTACAAAGGAGTTACCAATAACATGCACAAAATTCGCAAATTAAATGATCTTCCTTATTAGGGAACACGAAACAGTTTAGACTAGAACATTTTGTGTGTGGTTCACTATAGGGCTCAATCTTGACTACTGATACTTCAATAGTACTGATTTAAAAATTTGTAGTACAAAAAATAAAAATAAAATAAAAAATTTTAGTACAATCTAATTCATATTTAACTAGTACTAATTTTATGACTTTAAAGTACCTGATAGCTTCCTCAATTACCGTGTAATATGCAGTCTTTTTAAAAAAAAATGCAATCTTATTGAATGTGTAAAAGTATGCTCTTTGTGAACTAGGTGAAAGGGGTCACGAGTATACTTATCTTGATGAACACAGAGTAACAGACGGAAGTGCTGAATCACTACCTTGCACACCTGAAACTAATACAACACTCTAATGTTAACCACACTGGAATTAACATTTTTAAAAATGTATAATCTTCATGCTTCCTTAGTAGAAAAATGTTTTTAAAATAACCAAACTTCATCTATTGTGTTTCAAAAATTTATTTGTTAAGTTCTTTTTTTTTTTTTTTAAGATTTTATTTATTCATTCATGAGAGACACGGAGAGAGAGGCAGAGGCACAGGCAGAGGGTGCAGCAGGCTCCCTGTGGGGAACGGATGCAGGACTTGATCCTAGGACCCCAGGATGACGACCTGAGCCAAAGGCAGGTGCTAAACCACTGAGCCACCCAGGCGTCCCTATTCGTTAAGTTCTTTTTTTTTTTTTCGTTAAGTTCTTAAAGGAACACAATTTGTTATTTACAAAGAGACTGATTACAAAATTTCTGCATGTAACTGAAGGAAAATACTGCATTTAGAGTAACAGATGAAAAAACTTTCCTTATATAGCTATTTTCAGATTGAATCTTATTAGTTAATTCTTGTCTCTTGGGACATTCCAGAAATCCATGTCCACAAATCTGTTTGGCTTAATAGATAAGAAAAGAAGTATCATTGGGTTGGGTTTAGGAAATCTGGCTTCTAATCTTAGCTGTCTCATAAATAACTGTGTAAGGATGGGGAATTTACTTAAATAAGGAAGTTGGCTCAGAAAGGTCAGCAAAAAATAATTATTAAATGCGTACTAGAAGCCAAGTAGCTGCTAGACACTAGAGCTTTAACACTGAACATAAGGAACACAGTCCATGCTTTCACAGACTTTAAAGTCTGGCAAACTGAAGGGTTTTGGCTACGATACCTCTCAAACCCATTCCCAAGTTAGCATTCTATGATTTAAATGCGATTGTATTTATATATTCTGTGGCCCGAGGTTAATTAATACAATAATGATTTCCAAGTAACCTTGAAAAAGCTGTAAAGTATTTAATATTTCCCATATAACAGGGATAAAACAACTTTTAAATCATAAGGAGGTTTTACATACTTACTCAGAAAGGGATTTAACTACAGAATGATACATTTTTAGCACTATGAAATCCAATGTCTTGAAATCATCTTTCCCTGCAATTCTGTTTATTATAATTTTATAATCTCGAACAAATTTTCTTAACTGAAGTTTTTCACGCATTCAGATATTTTGCATGATGTCTGATGTGATCAGTAATAAAGGTTGCAATGAAGTAATAGCTATGATCATAACCCTAGAAGACAAAAGAGAGAAATGGTAAGATATTTACTGGTCAGAAACACCAGTACTAAGGACATTATATGACTCTCTCGTCACTTAATTTTCATGTAAATCCTGAAATTATTACAGTAGGAGGAAGGTTTAGAATCAAAATCAAGCTTATTGTACTTGTACTTCAACACTTTTCACTGAACATTAAAAGAACAGCAAAAGTAGGAAGAAAAATAAATATTCTCCAAAGCCTAGGTTTTTGATGCCGCATAATATGCAAAGAAAGGAAATAATAAAACATGAACTAAATGTACAGGATAAACAGGTGGTCACGTCAACAAGGAATAAAAGAATCAGAACTTAAGGAAGTCAGGAACTTGGGCAAGAAGTTTCAACTCACAGAAGAAATACACCACTGTGGGTAAGATGGGAAATGTTAAAATACAAAATACAAAATACACGAAGACAACACAGAGAAAGAGCACAAAACCACCCAACTGGCCAGACATTGTTTGGGAAGTCAGACAGCCATCCGAAGTCTAGGTAGGAATCCACCTCCTGCACAATAGAAGCGCATCACGTCTCTATTGAGGAGAGGGGAGTAATTCATTAAACCGTGACATCCCTTAGCAGTAAATAAACCATCCTGGGTGACGTCAGTCAACTATTTTGAAAACTATCCTGAAACAGAGAAAATGTAGTATGCCAAGCAGCTGAGTTGAAACAGATCTCAGCTAGTTGGTTCATTAAAACCACTGACGCTGCTAAATGGAGAGAAGATGCTTCCTTGGGGCGTCCTCTGACTACAAGACATGAAGAGGCTTTCAAAGGAAAAGGAAAAAAAATTAAGTGGGAAGAACCTGAGGGAGCTAAACACAATGAAAACCCAAGGTGGCATAAGCTGAAAGGAGGGAAAAGTCAAAACAAGATCTTAAAGTTTTTAGCTTTATCTAGTGAATGGTCTCTGATGGGAGAAAATGGGATTTTCCTAAACACTTAAGAAGCAAAAATAGCCCTAATAAAAATATCAACTGGGTTTCAAGGAACAAGGCAAATCCCTAAGGTTTTGATGAAATCGGTAAATGCTCTTAACCTCTTACTCCCACAGGTATGCTGTGGTATACATCTTGGGAACAGAAGTTAAATAAACAGTTCCAGGTTCAAGTCATCACAGTAACTTAAAAGCACGGTCTTGTTTCCTGTGGCCAAATCACAGAAACGAACCTGACGAGAATGTTGCCAGAATGAAGGCTGAGCTTTGGAATTAGTGGTTTCCCATTTCTCGATTAGACCCGTTCCAGTCAGCGAGTTCAATCTAGAGCTGAAGGACTGGGGGGTCCCTGTGTGGCTCAGCGGTTCAGCGCCACCTTCGGCCCAGGATGTAGAGTCCCGGGATCAAGTCCCACCTCAGGCTCCCTGCAGGGAGCCTGCTTCTCCCTCTGCCTGCGTCTTCGCCTCTCTCTGTCTCTGATGAATAAATAAATAAAATCTTTAAAAAAAAATAAATAAGGTTGAAGGACTGAATTACTTAAACAAAAGCATGTGGGACCCCTGCAATTCCTCAGTCATTAGGAGGTGAAACGGGTCCATGACTTCCAACCCTCAGACCCTAGGAAACGCAGTACCAAGCAGCACCTGCCAGTTTTTGCAGATGGAAAGAGGTCTCTGACTGAAGACAGGTACGGACGCCGGGACACGGATGCCCTGACACCTGTGCAGCAAAACCTCTGCTGTCTTCTTAGGCAGTTTCACGGAGGTTGGATGCCGTGCACAGTTTCAGGCGCACAGGCACAAAGGGCTGTTAGGGTTATTTATTCATTATTATTGTTTTAGTAGAGAAGACCAAGGGTAAGACAAAGTCAGTTTCCAGCTCTCGGGAGTGTACCATGAGGTTATGGTATATTTTACCTAAAACACAAAGCCAAAGTCTCTAATGTCCATAGTGATATTTAACAGAAGATCCACCTTTACAAGAAGATAGAAAATGGCCTACCTATCACGACACAGCGAGAAGTTTTTTTTTTTTTTTTTTTTTTTTTTTTTAACGAGGGAACGAGAAAGCAAGCCAGAGAGAGCCAGGGTACATGAGCAGGGGGAGGGGCAGAGGGAGAAGGAGAATCTCAAGCAGGCTCCTCGCTGAGCACAGCCCCTTGCAAGGCTCGATGTCTCAATCTGGAGATCAGGACCTCAGCCAAAATCAAGAGTCGGACACCCAACTGACCAAAGCCACCCAGGCGCCCCGAGAAAGATTTTTTTAAATGTCAACTTCAGGGCAGGAGAACACATGTGAACTCCTGCCATTCTGGTAGACAGAAGATGCTTATATAACTTGAGCTAACTGTGTCATTCTTCACTGGTTTCCCCTTCTATTTATTGATATTATCAAATAGGTGTGGGTCCTTCCATTAAATTCTTTTGAGTTAGTTTGCTGTGTTAAGCAGCTCATGCAATTCCATATATTCAGTGACTCTTGAAAGAGCCTTGGTTTTCTCTTCTATCTACTTCCAGTTTAAATGGCAAAATCATCAGTCAGTAGCAAACTCTCTTAAAGAGTATAAAAATAAACGAACACATTCTTTCATTCCTCCCTCAGCTCTCAAAAAAGCAGCAGTGCTCCAGCAGCTATGATGAACACTTATTCAAACAGGCAGTGTTTCCCCACACATTTTCCAGACCCAATTAGAAAAGCTCCGCTAGGAATCCCTGGGTCAGTTAGTTTCTTCAGAATACAGAGAAGACTGCTGAAAGGTGAAGTTTCCTTATTTAATAAGCAGCTCCTGGAGTCTGTGTGCTGGGTAGTGGTGCTGAGCCGGAGGACACGGAGGCACAGGAGATGCCTGCACTTCTGGAATTCTGTGCCACGTCCTTCCTGTTCTCTACGGCAGTGCAGAGGCCGAAACAGTCTGTGAGTCTTCAAAACTGGCCTGAGACTTGAGGACGTCGGGGAGCCTCGCTCTCTTGGGTTTCCGTTAGGTCCCCAAAATCTTTTGCTCACCACATAAGTTCAGTAACTGGAAGGAAGACATTGGAGGCTACACTCCCAGGACTCTGCTCCTAGTGCTTTTTCAATTTAGATCCACGGAAGCCGAAACAGAGTAAGAGAAATTCTATGAGGGGACAAATATCCCCAGGCACCACACTTGCCTCTCAACTGTTCTCCAATGTAGACCATAAAACTGGATTGTGAGAATTTAATACCAAAAAAAGGGAAAAAAAGAAAGTTGGGTAAATCGTATACATGACCGTAATTTTTGATCGTCCTCCTTCATTCACATACTTACAGACTGCCCCTATTTTCTGCGGCCTACTTAATGCTTCACTGCTCAATTTATTTCATAAAGAAATACAGTCCTCTTGTACTTATACTGAACTGATAAAGCAGATATGACTCTCAGACCTGAGGTAACCTGAAGGCAGTGGAAATTGGCCCAAAAACCCGAAGGCAGCCTCTCCGGAGCCATGCCCGGTCATGTCTACTCAGTTGCTCATTCAATCACAGCAAGCCTAGACATCATCTTCGGATGGTGTAGTTTGCTCTTACCCTGCCCTTGCTGGAAAGAGAGTGAACGAAAAATTGTGCCTGAGCTAAAGATTATGGCTGGTAATTTCAATACTTTCTCACCCTTTTTTAGAACTGAATGTTTTGTCTTAACTCCTCATTAAATACACCCAACTGTGTTTTTTAGTTGCTTAGGATATAAAGCATTTCAGAAATAAATAAGTTGATTTATTTTTTCCCCCTCCAAGAATTTCATCAGTGTTTTAACTACTATGCTGTTTTTATAACAAACTCCAGAGATTTTTTCAGTCTTTGTTGGCAGGCTGAAACTTTGTTGTTGGTAGTAACAACAGAATTTCCTGGCACAGCCTTGGGGGGGGGAGGGGGAGGAGGAGGCATCCAACACCGCTAGCGCCAAGAAATCTAGTGCCCAGAAATGATTCGGTAAGAAACACGGTTTATTACGTTACTTCTAGCTACAGTTAATGTAGTTGAACACACTACTTTATAATTAAACTGGCATTTGGATTCTCAAAGTTCGTTATTGATTGAAAATACATAATTCTGGTAAGTGCTTAAATTAACCTAAGGAAATCCTATTACTTCCTATTACTTAAAGAAGGACACTCAGAGAAAATAAGGCACAAATACATATTGGTATTTGACATATTTTTCCCACATGGTACATATACACATAAACATGTATGTACACATATATACATGTAAATAATATATGTTATTTACCCGATCAAAATATTAGGGAAATTTTTAAAAAAGGGGGAGACTGTTAAGATCTATTGCGTGAGTGAAACAGCAGGTTATGCATAAATTCTCCTGGCGTTAGCTAAACTCCATCCCCTTGCTCCTCAGGAGCCCCGCTGCACCCTGCCTGGGAATGGTCAGAGGTCAGGAAGGTAAGTGTTTCCATTCAAATGACCATGCTGACTCTACTGGAAACTAGTCCTATGAACTTTACATACATAATACTTTTCTAAGCCTGCAAAACAGATGGACAGGAGCCATATATGAAAATCCAAAGCAAACATCACACTGAGTGGGGAGATACAAAAGTTCTTCCTCTACGATCAGGAACAAGACAAGGTGCCCACTGTTGAAACTTCCTGTTCCACACAGTACTGGAAATCCTAGCCAGAGCAATTACACAAGAAAAAGACATAGAAGGCATACAATTTGGAAAAACAGAGATAAAATGATCTCTGTTCGTAGATATGATCTTGTATGTAGGAAACCCTAAAGATTCCAAAGTAATAAAATACAAAAGCAATACCCCAAAATCAGCTGCATTTCTATCTAAAAGAAAATTATGAAAACAACTATATGATTCCACTTATAGGAGACACTGAAAGAAGTCAGATATATAGAGAAAGTGGAATGATGGATGCCAAAGGTTGGAGGGAGTAAGGAGGAATTCAGTGTTTATGGGTATAAAGTTTCAGTTTTACAAAATAAGAGTTATGAAGATGGACGGTGGTGACGGCTGAACAACATTATGAACATACTTAATAGCACAGATGTGTTTGTTTAGTTAAGATGGAGGGGCACCTGGGTGGCTCAGGTAAGCGGCCAACGCTGATTTCTGCTCAGGTCATGATCTCAAGGTCCTGGGATGGACCCTGCTGGGCTCTGTGCTCAGAGGGGAGTCTGAGGATCCTCTCTGCCCCTCTCCCTTTGGCCCTCCCTGTGCTTATGCTTTCGCCTCATCTGTCCTTCTCTCAAGTAAATAAAGATTTACTTTAAAAAAAAAGGGTTAGATGGTAAATTTTATATATGATATTTTTACACAATAAAAAAATTATGAAAAACCTTAAAAACAAACAAAACCCCCAGATGGACAGGATAGGAATGGTCACTCATTTGACTACATAAGGATAAAATGAGCTAATGTTGTGAAAAGCTTTTGTAAACTGAAATGTACACGTTATACACTGATCTACATTTACTTGGACATTTATCATCATTATTATACATTTTAGATCAACGTGCCTGACATATGACCCTGGAATGTGAATAAAAATGTTTTAAAAAATCACAATCATTTGTAATTTAGTGTTCACTTTTCATCCTGAAATATTTTGTTGTTTAAATTACATACCAAAGCTTATGAATAAGCAATTTAAAAAAAAAGCTGAATTTCTTTTGTTGTTGTTGTTGTTGTTGTTGTTGTTGTTTTCCGAGTTTCTTTAATTATAACTATATTAGCACTGAGCTAGGTGAGTAGGGGACAGTCAAGTCTTTTAGTCAAGGAATAGCTGCAAATCAATTGAAAGTGAGTAATTATTTTTAAATTAAAAAAAAAAAATACCACAAAGCACAATGGCTAGACTAGCAGCTAACTCAAAAAGTATCAAGTGCCTATGTTTGTGTGAGACAAACAGTTCACAGCTTCTGAGGCTAAGATGTATACATAAAGTGAAGAGTGATTACGGTGGGAGGTTATACTTGTTATTTACGCGAAAACAGCTGTATGTGCAAAGACAGACACAGCAGAAATGCAGCAGATAAAGCACTATTCAAGCATGAAGCTTCTTGTTATTCAGTGGTTCTGCAGTGACACAGAAAATTACAAATACTTCTCACTTCTGAAAGCTTTCTTCTTTCTATGGAATTTGATCTTAGACATCATTACCTTAGTAAGAAGGCTTTCACTTTAAGTGTCTTGTTATAATTAAAAAAAAAAAAAAAAACCTTACTAGAGGTAGCTTTTCAAATTCTGAAATATAAGGTATTATGGAATCTTGTCTTTTTTTTTAAAGACTATTTATTTAGAGAGCAAGGGAGCGAGCGGGGAAAGGAGCACAGGGAGAGGGAGCATCTCAAGCAGACTCCGAGCTAAGCACGAGCCAGACTCAGGGCTCCATCCCATGACCCTGAGATCACCACCTGAGCTGAAATCCAGAGTCGAATGCTTAACCGACTGAGCCACCCAGGCGCCCCTGGAATTTTGCTTTTTTATAGTTACTTAGAACAAGCAGAGGTTTCCGAGTACTTGCCTCTTGTAATCTAAAAACAACAGGGACTTTCTTTTCTGTACAGGCAGCTATGAAGTTATCAGGTAGTAATTGTCCGTCTGAAAGGAACTGGTCATCTTTCCCTTGATCAATTAGTATGTCCAGCTGAGAACCGGGGTAGGACTTCACAAGATGGGTAGCATCATAAGCCTAGAAAAAGACAAATACTGACAAATAAATTTGAAAGTGCCCAGAAAGATGTTCTTCAAAATAGACCACAGCAGAACCAAATAGAAATTTAACGTCATTTAAGCTCTAAGGACGATTAAATCAGAAAAATGCTTTTTTTACATTGTCTTGTCTGGCTTTTACTTGTAAGGGCTTCAGAGATCGATGTCCCATTTATAGCTGCTTCTCTACTTCCCAGCAGTCCTGGGCCAGTGGCGAGAATTTTGTATCTTAGAATTCTTCACAGTTTGGACCCTTTTCTTTTAAACCTCTGAGCTTTTTAATTACCTCTCAACTCCAAAAAACAAAAACAAAATGGTATTTTTTTCTTTATAAATTCCTCCAGAAACTTTCTTTCTTACCTTTTTCTTTTTCTAGATATTATTTATTTCAAATAAATAGTCTATTTTGTTGTCTCTTCTTTTTGGCTCTAATTCTGAACTTAAATACATTCAGCCTTTTCTTTTATTCAGCACCAATGTTTGCTATCCCCCTAGGAGCTTTGGGGAAGATTTAATTTAAATAATCTGAATCATATAGACAACTCCTCCAATTTATTATCTAAGGAGCTGCCACCAGTTACAAGTTTGTACTTTATCATCCAACTTTAAGTACTCTTATTTTTATATATTCACTAGTCACAACTTCTATGCGCAATCAAGACAAAACCCTGTTTTTTAAGACTTGCTTTAATTTTATGAGAGAGTGGAAGGAGATCTATAAAGTCCAACTAGTTCAAAGTTCTGTGATTCCATAATTCTGTGTGGCTTCCTTATTCTGAAATTAAGTAATAGTCTAAAACAATATACTTAAGATGGTAAAATCTACGGTCACCGAGAGAAAAATTATATAATTAGATTCCTTTATAGGTTACCTGTGCCTCTGCCTCTCCCTTCCTTTTTTTTTTCTCTCCCATCCTATCAACCAGTTTGTCTTCTTCTTTCTTTTTTAAGATATATTTATTATTTGAGGTAGAGAGAGGGAGAGCAAACAGAGAGACAGAGAGAATTCCAAGCAGAACTCCCAGCTGAGTGGGAAGCCGGACTCAGGGCTCGATCCCACCACCCATGAGACTATGACCTGAGCTGAAATCACAAGTTGGACGCTTAACTGACTGAGCCACCCATGTGCCCCACCAGCTGGTCTTTTACCCAACACTTCTATTCAGAACCTAAGCCCCATATGGATATGAAACATTATCACCTTTGTGGCCTAAGATCTTGAACTCCACATAGGCTCTGCACAGTGGCAAGGACTCCAGACACCAAAGTACATGCACTGTCAGCTCTCAAAGCACCTAAAAGTCATCACTTTCTGCATTCTTCCAATATAATAAAAATATAAGCCTCAACAAAACAGAATTCTAATCCAGTAACTAAAGGATTAACCCTCCACAGTTTGTTAGAATTTCAATAACCAATCTTAAATAAAATTGGGAACCATGTGTGAATGACCCTGAACACACGACAGTAAGACAAAAGTTTTTTTCTTCCCCCACTCAAGTATTTTCTACTTGTTAACATGCACATGATGATGAATGCATCTGCAAAATATTTAAACTCTTGATGTTTGCAAATAGCCTATTTCTGCACAAAAATCAAACAAGTCTCAAAACAAAGAGCCACTTTTTACTTTTCATTTAGAAGCATCTGCTCCCATGCTTGAAAAAGCAATCTTGATATTCGAATGTTTACATAAATGTACATTACATAATAACTATTTTTAAAGACTTTCAGGTCTGGAATTTATTTTTATTTTTTTTATTTATTCATAGAGACACACACAGAGAGAGAGGCAGAGACACAGGCAGAGGGAGAAGCAGGCTCCATGCAGGCAGCCCGACGTGGGACTCGATCCCGGGTCTCCAGGATCACGCCCTGGGCTGCAGGCGGCGCTGAAGCGCTGCACCACCGGGGCTGCCCAGGTCTGGAATTTAAAATCCAAATCTGAGAGATTCTGGATTTTGAAATAGATATGTGGAATAATTAAAAGGCCAAGAGTCATGCTTCCTATCCTACAGCTGAGCACATGGTTAGTAAGAGGCAAATGTAAATTTAGTAATAAAATGTTGCATTTTTGGGGAATGTTAATTTAGAAATAAACATGTAAATTAATCATTAGCAGAAAAAAAAATACAGTCTCAGAACATCCGCCACAATTCAATACAATTAGAAAAGAGGGCTTTTTTGTTGTTGATATTGTTATACATAGATTCTTCTGTTAATTATTTTAGCTCCAGATCCTTCAGTTAGGAATAGATCTGTGATGTGTAGCTTTTTCACAAATCTGAATGAGCATGAAGACAGCCATCCCAGTACCTACCTTCCATTTACTTTGATCTGTTCCCAAATATCCACCAAAGGCTTTTTTGCCCCAGGCACAGAGCACTGGGTTGCAAATTGGAGCAAATGCTGACACAGACTTCAGAAACAAAGGAAATTTTAAAACAAGTTATATTTTGCTAAATCAAACATGAACAAATGATTTGCAACTTACTTAAAATCTCAGAAGTTTATCTGCAACTTGCTTATAAACTCTGACTTGCCATGAAAACACCTGTGAACAACTTTCCTAGGCTCTATTATGCGCTGAGATTGCAGGCCTCTCCAGGATACATCTTTTGAGTATTCTATTAAGAGAGCTAATTAACCATAGGTGCCAACATACTGTAAAGCAATACATATTATGGCACAAATACAAGTTTATATTCAGTTTCTACGCATTTTTTCCATTTAAAATTAATGAGGAGAAATACAGAACAGTTCATACCCATTTTTGTGAACATGTTATTAAATCTGAGACCCATGATTTCTCTTAAAGAGGCCAAGAAAGCACTGAGCAATGCCCTTAAATATTTGTGTTCTATGCAGTATTGTTTTTTACTAACTTTTTTAAAGGAAAAAATTAAATTTGATTTTTTCCCTCAAACTAATTAACTAATTGCCTTATATACAAAAAAATGGAAAATAAGACCTTATTTTAAAAACCTACTATCAAGCCATGAATTAGTTCAACTTTATAATAAAGCCTACTAAAAGAAAAGTATTTGGTGCCACAATGCAAAACTGCTATAAGAAATATTTTTCATTTCTCAGTGGCACACTTGAAATGACTAAGTTCTCTCTAAGGGAAGGAAATGGATTAAATAAACCTTGAGGTATCTGACAGCTCTATGATGTTAAAGGCAGAGGCAATCCTGAGATTATCACTGCTTCAGCATTTCCTTTCTCAACATGTGCTCCGCCCAGGAGGACATTTTACATATGGTGGTTATTCCACCTTGGCTCATTTAAACAAAAAAGGAAAGCTATACAGTTTCAAATAAATGAATGGAAAGACAGAGTGATATTTTGCAGCTAAGCTGCAATCCAATTTTCACCAGAGGCAATGAGAAGAGAAAATTCTTAGACTTTTACAAATTATGAATACCTTATTCTACCTCAGAAAATCAAAGTCAACTTAACAAATAAATGTATTCCTGGTAAAAATATAAGTAAATGATACACACTGCCACAGTAACAAGCTTTAGGGGGAAAAAATGCCTAGAAAACTAAGTTTGAATAGAAGCAATAAAAATTGCTTTATCATACTTCTAGCAGACCAATTGTGATAGAATTCCTATACTTCTGATTCTGGAGCATAAAATTGTGTGGTCAAATTTAATATTCTTCCCCTACAGCCTCTTGAAACTCCCAACACTAGAAAAGTTTGGTCCCAGTACTATCTTAACAATATCCTGACTTAACTCATTCAAAGTTTCTAACAGATTTTATCCAAGAGAAATACTTGTCACTAAAAGCTTCGGTAATCTTACTTTGTACTTTCCAGGATTCTTTAAAGCGCAAATCAGAGCTCCGTGGCCTCCCATGGAATGGCCAAAAATAGACATCCTTTGGGGGTCCACTGGAAAATTGGCATTTACAAGTTGGGGAAGCTAGAGAGAATTTAATAGTGTGACAAAAGATATGAAAGAAACAAGTTTATAGACTTTTTCAAAGTCATATAAAATGCTTACACAATTAACACTTTCAAATCACAGTCTTACAATACTATGAACTAATAAAGATAAAAAATATCTCAGGTAGACAAGGATTATTAATCTACTGCTGGTAAAAACATGGTACATCCTTCTCAGAAAGCAAATTAAAGAAGATGATGCAGGACGAGCCTGTAAAATGTCTAAACTTTTGTCTAGTAATTTCATTTCTTGGCATCTATTCTAGGGAAAAGTCCTTAGGGGGCAAAATTATACATCAAGACAATCAATGCAGTAAAATTTATTGTGGTAAGAAACATACTTAAATATGTAAACGTCCTACATTAGGAAAAAGTAAATTATGGTATATCACGGAATATTATGCAATTGTTAAGGCTATCTTACAAAGAGTATTAGGAAAATACTTATTTTATACAATTAAAAAAACAAGATAATAAATTTTACAACTGTATGAAAACTGGTCATACAAAAAAAAATCTAGAATGTACCAAAAAATGTTATTATTTGGGGTATGGGATAATGAGTGATTAATATTTTATATTATTGTGTCTCAGTTTTTATGATGTACATATTAATAATTAAAATCATACAAAATTTAGAAAAACGAATAAACTGAACATAAATATTATTAATACAAGCAATGGTTTACCCTCACTTATCCTTTTTAAGTAAGCCTTGGTTGGTTAATCATTATGTCTGAATAAACCAGCTGCCAGAGAAATGAAAAAGTTTTTCAAATGTTGTTTTCTTTATATAATCTGGGTAGTGTACACAGATATTAAAATAATTATTACCTTCTTTAAAATTGTACTTAATGCTAATTTAAATTGTGGTAAATAAGACTATCATACAATTAAACTTTGAAATGTTCACTAAGATAATCAATAAACATGTACCACGTAGATTCAGCAATACCATACCCTGGTTTAAAAGTCTCAGGACTAGAAGGACTTTGGGTCCCAAATCAAACTCTTGGCAGTCATCAATTCATAAGTACAACGTCAATGAAATTACCTCCTCAGTTACGTAAGAGTACATTCTGTAGTTAGTTTTCCAAGGATCTTCAGTGGCATCCACATAAAATCCAGCACCAGTGCCAAAGTCCCAGCTATCATCTTCTCCTTTAATATTGCAGCCACCTATCAAGGAGAAATCCCGTGGCTTCGTCGACTCC
Organism: Canis lupus familiaris; assembly: GCF_011100685.1. Taxonomy (NCBI): domain Eukaryota; kingdom Metazoa; phylum Chordata; class Mammalia; order Carnivora; family Canidae; genus Canis; species Canis lupus. Next base: position 4,521,012 of record NC_049243.1, on the reverse strand, counting down.
GTAGTAAGGACTCATGGTAGGTAGCACCCTTTTAAATGAATCTCAAAGTTCATTTGCATTTGAGTTGTTCACCAAATATTGCAGTTCTCTGCCTTTTGGGGAGCATACTTTCTGGCCCGCTTGCCCTCGAATAGGGCCATGTGACTAGTTCTAGGAAATGAGGTAACAGAGGGAATGCCCTTCCAGGCTGGAGAATTCACTGCTAAGGAGAGGCACATTGAGGCACATTGGCTTTTTTTGTGGAAGAAGTACCCTCCTGTGTATTCTGAATATATGCTTCTTCACTGTTTACCTATCAAAGGACTTACATCTTCTCTCTGTTCTCCCAAAACGTGTTGAGATTCCTCCCCCGAGAAACCTCCTCTATCACTAACACTTTTTTTCTCTTAGAAGGGAAGGGAGACACATGCTTGTGCTCAGGTCACTATCGTGCACTGAAAACGTCTCCTTATGTATTTTGGAATCACTCCATCATGTTTCTTCTATTTATTCATCCCCCAATGGGATTTTCTTACAATCTTTTAAAATTTATCAGATAGGTTTTGTATTATATGCTTGCAGGTGGTTAAAAGGCCAACCACTGAGATGGTTGATAGAATTACTGTTAATAGGTAGGGTAATTTCAGGGAAATGACCACTTCATGATATTCATCCAGGAACATGGCATTTTTCCATTTATGAAAATCTTCATTTATGATCGTTAGCAAATTTTACATTCCTTTTAAAAAATAAGTCTTCATATTTTAAAAGTTTATCTCTAGGCATTTAGTATTTTTGATATTGCTCAGAATTAAATTTTTTATTACATTTCTAGTGAGACATGTCTTGCTCTGGTGTATTATTATGTCCTGTGAAAAGAAATATACTACTTCCCAAGACCAGCCATTCGTCTTCCAGATAATTTTAGCCGCCATTTAATAAATCCCATTTCCTGACACATTTAGGGTCACAAAATGAGTTTTAACTTACTGATGGACTGAGTTCACAAATATTGGATAGTTGCATTTCTCTAATATAAGCATTTTAGGTATTTATATTAAAATCAATACATATTAAACTATGATGGGTAAAGAGATGAGAAAAGACATAATTTTCATGTGACAAGATAGTTTACCTATGGAATAGAAAAATTTTTGTGCATTTTGGCACTAGCGCCAATATGATATACATTAAAGTTGCTCAGTCTGTTTTGAAGTGTCTTATTCTACAACCTGGAAATAACAAAATAGTCCCCTCTCATAAGAGTGATGTCATGAGTAAAATTCACAGTGAGAAAAAAGCACAGTATTTTAGAGTCATGATATCATCTGAAAGATTAAGAGATAACAGCAAAAATATAAAATAAATAAAAAATAAAACAATATTATATTATACCACTTATCTCATAACTTAGTCTGAAAGATTTATATTTTTATAAAGGATCTCCAGAATGAGAACACTTACGAGGGCTGGTATCCGGAGCAATGACGACAAGGCCATGTTCTGAGGCAGCTTGATGAAAACCAGACTTTGATATAAAATTTTGTTCTGTACAAGTCAAACCTGAGGATCAGAAATAGTGTTACCTCATGCTATCCTGTTGGTGGTTTGTAAGATTTAATCCTTTTATAATGTAAGAAAACAAGCTCACTTGGTATTAAAAAAAATTTTTTTTAGGAATAATCCTAAAGAAGACAATAAAGTTCTCTTTCTCATAAAATTTACAATAGTATTAATCTAAGAACCATCTTAGGCTAAACGCTCCCACAGCTGTCCTTTCAAAGTCACTCACTAAAGTATCAATTATTGAAATCCTTGAGAATCTGGAATTTTCCAAACCGTAGATTGGCAATATGGTATAGAAATCAAATGTTTTAACAACCCCAGTGGGGTGTTGTCAAACATGCTAATTAAACATGTTACTATTCCTGCATCAAAACATAAATATTCACATTCAGTCATAATACTTTAAATAACTTGATTTTTTAAAAATACGAGTGGCCCTCGGCAACAAAATTGAGCCTGACCATCTTTGTATTCCTTGCCGATTTAAGGGAGAAATGGTCACCATATACCTTCCTTAAATTTTAGCCCCTGTTTTTCCAACTATTTAGGCCATTTTTCCTAGCTATAGGCTTTTGTATGATAGAGGACTGAATTCTCTTATTACAGGAGAAGGTCCAAGAATAAACTGGCAAGAGATGGCTGAGCTAAATATCACCTAACCCAAAACCCCCTTTCCAGTGGCCAATGCTAAATATCCTACTACATCTGATAATTAGCAACATCAAAACGGACTCGTATACAGGATGCAGTATGAACTTTATAGTTTTTATTTATCCCCTAACAGCCAACAGGGACTTATTTGAAATGGCTGTTAATGAAGATTAAATTAGTAAATGATTACAAGATACAAAGTTACAAGAATCACTGCATAAAGTGTTATGGGAGTTCATACAAGGATCATTGGATAAACTGTTAGGACAAACATGCTTTCACTAGGCATGGCCGGAGGACAAAGTCCTTGTTTGTCTACTATGTTCTGTACCAGTACATCTTCCAGAGGTACGGGAGCCATAACTACCCCAAATACTGCTAAAAGGTCAACAGTCTTGGCAACCTTAATGTAAATGTGTTCAGAGGCAAGATTAAGAGTGTAAAAAGAATGGGTTTTGGACTTCAGACGGGATCTCATTCTCAAGATGTCACTCAGCCACTTACTGGCTCACCAAAATCAGGCAAGTAACTTGAATATTCTGAGCCTCAGTTCTTTCATTTGAAAAATGGGGATAATATTGCTTACGATTATCTCATAACATGGCTGTGAGGATTCAAGGTGATAACATGTAAAAAGCCTTGAATTGTGTCTCAGACACAGTGTGTACAGTTGTCTTACACTTGGGAAATGTAAATGTTTAGAGACGAGAGAAAAATGTTTTTTTTCTAGTTCGGACACAAATTCCTTCATTAAGGTATTAGGATATAAACTGTAGACTCAAGAAATGAAGATAATTCTATTAGCAGAATTACTCTCAAGAATATAAAGAAGGTTACTAATTAATATACACTTGTTGAACTATACTTATTTTATATAAAAAGTTTTGGGATTTTTTTTGGTTAACAGCTTTATTTATTTACTTAAAGATTTTTATTTATTTGAGACAGAATGAGAGGGAGAGAGAGGTGGAGAAAGAGTGTGAAGGAAACTCTACACTGAGCACAGAGACCAATACAGGGCTCGATCCCACAGTCGTGAGATCATGACCTGAGCTGAAACTGAGTTGGCTGCTTAACCGACTGAACCTCCCAGGTGCTCTGGGTAACAGCTTTATTGAGCTACAATTCAGACGCCATACAATTCAGCCACCTAAAGTGTACAGCTCAGTGACTGTTGGTATATTTACAATTATGGAATACCACCACACTCTCTACTTTTAGAATATTTGTACTATCCCCAAAAGAAAACCCCTGCCCATTAGCAGTCACTTCCTATTTTCTCCTAATCCCTGCCTCCTCAGCCTCAGGTAATCATTTTCTGTCTTTATGAATTTGTTTAGTCTGGACATTTCACATACATGGAATTTAACAATACGTAGTCTCTTGTAAACGTCTTCTTTCACTTAGCACGGCTTCAACGTTCATCCATGTTGTATGTCGCACATCTACGGGGACTTCGATACTTTTGTTGTTAAGCAATACTCCACTATACTACACTTTACTTATTTCATTAGTTGATGGACCTTTGGTTTGTTTCTACTTTTTTGCTATTACAATAATATATGTAATATATAGATATCTGTGTGCAAGTTTTTATATGGGCCCATATATTCTCTTGAGTATATGGCTAATGAAGGGCTATTCCGCTGGTCGCCTTGACTTGGGAGACACACAAATGCCTTCATCAGGACTATCTTTTAGAATTTCAGTTTGGATGTTTTACTTTCAGTTAATTTAGTAATTTCAGAAATATGATAACTGATGTATGTCTGCCATTATTTTCCTTCAATTTACTGAGAAATAAATACACTGAAATTCTTTTGCCATTATTTCTCCAGTGTATAGTCAGACAATCTTAATTTTTTAAATAAAATCAAGTCTTAATTTCCAAGGTCTATCTGTTCTTCAGCCTCTCACTAAGAAAACTGTCCTATCATATGATGTACACAAACACAAATTCTATTTTTTAATTCTTCTAAAGCTCAGATGGTATGTCTTGATAGATTCTAATTTTGGTTAAGAATTTATGGCCTTATTATTATAGTACCGCTTACACAATACCCTGGGTACCTCTGATCTATGTTATAGTTCTTATAGCCAAGAGACAGGACTCCAGCAGCTGTCCTCAGAAACAAAATGCAAAAACAATAGGGGAAAGACTAAATATAGCGCTGGGTTATGAGTCAGAAAACTTGTTGACTCTGTTATATGATCTTGGTCAATATATAACTTCTCTGGGCCTATGAAAGAGTTAACTATTCTGTAGATTACATGATTTCTAAGGTCATCTTCAGCTATACAATACTATGCTCCTAAAACAAGCATGCAACTTTGTTCTTGTTGCTTTTGGCAATACCCAACGCTCTTCTAGCAAAATCAGTTTGTTTTTTTCAATCACAAAAATGGGTTGTTGAGTTACAATCAGATAGGCACTTCATTTTTACCTTTTATTTTAAAAAATGTTTACCTTTTAAAATGAAAAGTCTCAATTTCATTTTAAAGGACTAGTATTTGGGGCTTATCCTCGGTAAAACATTTATCTATAAGAGGGAATTTATTAAAAGCAAAGGTAATTTTAATTTTAAAATGACAAAAATAGCACTCTATGACATAATTTGGTTTCTATCAAGTCTTTCCTTATGTTTGCTTCTAAAGATAAAATACCAACAACAGCTTGTGAAAGAATTAGCACACAGCTTTAAACTACTGGTAGCAAAACCTTACTCTCTCATAATCCATTCGATAGTCTTTAATATTCACCACTGATTAAACAGCTTTAATGTTCCTTTGTGATTTTCCAAACTATTGCCAGAGAGGATTGATGGGAGTCCAACTAAAACATTTTAGAGAAGACTCTAAGGAGTTACTTGTCTGTAGTTTCTAATTAGTGTATTGTGGGTTACCTAATATTGTTCTATTTGAGTGGTAAAATCTCTATAAATTTCAGAGATTCTTAGGTAGGTACAAATTAAGTAACTTTTCTAAGCTCTTGCCATTGAGTCCAGAATTGTACATTTTCTGTTAAATTACTTGGTTTAATTTTAAAAGAAGTGAAACAAGTGTAACTCATTAGGTCTGAAATCATTCTCAGGATAAAGTAGAAAGAGGCTCCTAAAGTCTTTTATAAAACAGACGGCACCAAGCACACTGTTAAGATAAAAGAGTAAGATAAGGCAGTTAAAAAGAAACTCTTTTCTAAAACGCAAATGAATAACACTTACCAGACAGCCAATACAGTGCGGGGCATTTTTCAGTTTCTGCCTTTGGTGGTAAGTAGATAGCAAATTTCATTTTGCAGTTCAGTTCAACACTGTAATTTTAACAGCCACAACAACAACAAAAAAATCAATGCCTCTCACTTGTTAAGACAGAAACATAAAAATAAGTGATTTAATGTCCAAAAGAAGTGACTCCAAGGAAAATACCTTGGCCCTTAAAGAAATGATGGGGCCAATTTAGCATACTGATCTATTAACCAAGCTGAGTCTTTGTTGTGCATGGCACAGAAGTCATGGGGAGGGGGCGGGAATAAATTAAAAGAATAAATGTAGGGGCAGCCCCGGTGGCTCAGTGGTTTAGCGCCGCCTTCAGCCCAGGGCCTGATCCTGGAGACCCCGGATCGAGTCCCACATCGGGCTCCCTGCATGGGGCCTGCTTCTCCCTCTGCCTGTGTCTCTGCGCGTCTCTCGCCTCTCTCTCTCATGAATAAATAAATAAAACCTTTTAAAAAAATAATCCCAAACTGTCTTCTGGATTGGAAATTTTTTTTTTTAATTAAAAGAATAAATGTAATACCCTCAATGTAGCACTAATATTACTAAAAGAAAAATTGTTTTTGTTTCTAGAGATGCATAAAATAACATCAGCTTTTATAAAAAATGAATTTTAAAAATCTTAAGTTACATGTTTGTTCATGGGCACTGAAATGTACCACATTTTAATTTGTTCTCTGTCTCTAATATCTTATTACAATCACTAATATCACCAATACGGAAATTTTTATAAAAGCCACAGGTATTTTCCCATGTAAATGGTAATTTGTGCAACAATGATCTCTTGTGGGCTGATTAAAGGAACCAAATAGAAGCAGAATGAGAGGTACCTAAAACTGTATTCTTGGTAGTTACCTGTCATGCTCAAAAACTTTCTGCAATCCTCCAAAGCACTTGTTGCTGGAAATCTGCTTCAATGCCATTCTTCCCCTGTTAGTAAAGATCAACATTAATTTTCAGAACACTTGTTCCTGAAAAATTTAAACAAAACTGTTTTCAGATAAATTATCAAACAATTGTTTTCCACCCAGCATAGTTTTTCACACACTACTTTTCTCTGATAAAGAACATTAAGAAACGGACTCAGTTTCAGGTACGCACTTGTTACGCACTTTAGGAAACTTAGTACTTCGGTACGTCAGGACTAATTTACCCAGTTGGTTAATAAGCTTTTTTTTGTTGTTTTCTTTTTGTGGACTGCCCCAAATTCTTTTCAGAAAGAAGGAGAATATAAGCAAGCTACTAATTAACTACCTTAGCTTAGAAGATAAAAAACTGTTAATAGTTTACCTGTCAATTATCACAAAGGAATCAAAGAAGTGGTCTTACAGATTATGGTTCATTTTAAAATGGGAGGAAAATGATCTCACAGTAACGATTTTGATAACAATAAGCGGTAACATTTATTGAGCACTTACAGCATGATCGCCACTTTGTTATATGTTATGCTCACTCAGACCAAATTCCTCCCTCGTCCTAGGGGTTTGTCTGAGAAAGTGATGCACAACTTTTAGATCAACAGTTCTCCTTTTAAAACAAACCAACAAGTAAAAACATAAGGGAACTGACCGTGCAGCTTATCGATGGGAGATTTTAAAGTCTGGTAATTCTTTTCTCGCAGACAAATCTTTTAAATAATAATTTAAAACTTAGATGTTAATGTAATAATCTTAAACTTAAATCTTAAAATGCCACATGTTATTAATTTTTAATACTACAAAAAAAAAAAAAAAGTCAGTAAACCGTCCTTACTAGAAGTGCCTGTTTAACAAGGAGGAACCAGACTGCTTCTGATGTGTATCTCTAACGGAAGAATTCCCTTCTCCACCTTATTTTATGTTCCACCTTATTTTAAATCAGTTAGCTGTACGTGCTAAATAAAAAATCCTCAGATTCTTGGAACAGGTACTACTGCTCTAGTGGTCTTCTCAGTGAAAATGTTTCATATGATCTCTACCGACATTCTCAGATCTACAGTACGCTGATCAGAGCTGGAGCTTTAGGGTTGCTCTTAAAATATATGTATATAATATATATATATATATATATATTATATATATAAAACAATAATCTTTAAAAAGTTGATCTTGGAAATGTCTTTGCAAAATTCTAAATAAGATTAGTTTCAATCCTACCTTTTAGTAATTTCCTCAGTAAATCCAAATACTTATCTTTGCATTGGAAAGCTGGGATGTGAACAGAGAGCCTAACATCAGAGCCCCCCTACTCTTTGCTATTCTGCTCTCCTGCTTCTTTGGAGGATCTTTACATACTCTCTTTTTCAGAAGCTGAGATTGACTAAATTTGTAGGATCAGGGCTCAAAATTACAGAGAAATTACCTTCTACTCACAGGTTTATGTATTTAATCTATAAGAGATCAATTCTTAACAAACTGCTCACAAATGTTATTAATTATTGATTATTGGGTAGCCTGGGTGGCTCAGCAGTTTAGCACTGCCTTTGGCCCAGGGCGTGATCCTAGAGACCCAAGATCGAGTCCCACGTCGGGCTCCCTGCATGGAGCCTGCTTCTCCCTCTGCTTGTGTCTCTGCCTCTCTCTCTCTCTCTCTCTGTGTCTCTCATGAATAAATGAATAAAATCTTTAAAAAAAAATTATTAACTTCAGCTATTCTTGTTCATGATCTGAGCTTAATAATATACTAACACAGACGTATAATTTTAGCATATATACATGAGACCAAGGCATATAATCTTTTTGAATTATAAGGATGACCTTCCTATTTTCTTAAATTTAGTAAGGGTTTCATTTGCTTTCCAAAACCATGTTATACTGAGCATATATCTAGTACATAAGAGATAACTAATAATTATTTGTTGAATTAAGGAATAATTCTTTTATTAACTTTTGACTGCCAATTACGTGGAAAGTTTTAAAAATCAGCTTGTCCTTCATCTTTTTTTCCTATATTTTAAAAGTAAAGCACAACTAGTCTTATTTCTTTTGCTTATTTAATATTCTTTACTTAAAATTCAAAATCAGTACTTCCCATTTGGTCAGAGAAAATTCAGTTAAAATGCTATGTTTTCACTTGATAGAATGAGCTGACTAAAACAAAAGCTTTTGAAATTTTTTCCCTCTAACCACCCATTTTAGAAATTACCTTCGATCACAAATCAAGAGAAAATTTACCCTCAATAAAAAGTATGACACAAGCCATGAACTAAATACACCGTGATATATGAACTATTCAACTAGGTGACTTCATTGTTCATGAAAATTTTTCTATGTGAAAAATAACATTTTAAACTAAGTTATTAGCTTTCTCATCCAACTTTCAAAGTAACACAGAAGAAATAAAACTTGGGGATCCTTGGGTAGCTCAGCGGTTTGGCCCCTGCCTTCGGCCCAGGGCGCAATCCTGGAGTCCTAGAATCGAGTCCCGCATCGGGCTCCCGGCATGGAGCCTGTTTCTCCCTCTGCCTGTGTCTCTGCCTCTGTCTATCATGAATAAATAAAATCTTTAATAAATAAATAAATAAATAAATAAATAAATAAATAAATAAAACTTAAGTTTATTACCTGACCAACTGCTACTTGCTTTTTTGCGTGCACTAAAGGATGGACAGGGGATCCTGGAAGAAAAAACAAACAAAAAAAAACAAAAAAAACAAATGGTTTGTAAACAGGAGGTTTATACTTTTCACAACAGAGGTTATATAGACATGTATGTGCAGGGCACCACACATTCTGAGCTGACATTTTCTTCTCTCAAGGCAGAGGACTCTCTACCCTGGGTATGACAGCATGGGAGCAGACTCCATCGCCTCTGCCCTAATCTAATGGCCTTAAGACCTATTTTGCCACAAGGCAGGATGTTCAAAATCTTCTGCTAGACTTAAGATTTCTATGAAGAAAGTTGTGGGTTTGATTTTTGTTTCTTCCTTTTTAATCAAGTAGATAAGAACATTTTAAAGTGTAATTTGCTCGCCTGACATAGAATCAACCGCTGAGAGTAAAGAGACCAGGAGCCTGGACAAGAAGGAAAGAGAAAGCTATAGAGCTGACACCTGTTCGGCACGGAGGTGTAGATGGAACGTGTCACACAGGGACAAGGAGGGAAGGGAAGAGGACTTCAGGGCTGCGGGGCTGACAGGCCAGAAAGGCTGAACTGCTCAGAAACATGACCGGGCTTGTGAAGGAGGCTGAAGGGACTGCGACACAGTGAGAAGTAAACAGAAGCATACGCAGTACGTGGAGGCCCATCGTTTTCACTTGTCTGCCGACGTCTTATTTAGGTTCTCGGACATATTTTGTGGGAGAAATGGAAGGAAAGGGTGGGGTAGACTGAGCAAAAAAACCCAAAACAAACCTGTCTCCCAAGAAAAGCTCCAAACAAAAACAGACAACTGATTTCAGGTGCAGGGGGTGTTACAAAGGCTTCCACAACAAAGTCAATGATATGAACCTCATCTTCAGAGAGGGAAGTGGTTTTCTCAAAGGCACGGCCAGGCCAGTCAGGGAAGAACTATCAAAGAGAAATCTTTATTCACCAAACACCTGTTCCCCCAAAAGGTCAATTTGCCAAATCTCTTATTTATTTTCTTTCTTTATTCAGGCTAACTGCCATGCTCCTCCAGAAATGTGTGTTCTTTAGGTTTACCCATTCTTTTCTTCTTTGGAGGAGTCTCAATGTCTCTACCTCTTCCTGAGTTTCTGTTCCCATTCGTTCAGACTCCTCGGACTTTAATCCACTGCCTCACCCTCAGTGTGTCCCGCCCCACTGGCTCTTAGGACCTACACAGGCCTCCCCAGCATCGCAGGATAATGGCACTGCAGACCGTCAGGTCTCTGTTCAAATCCTCTCTTCAGAGAAAACTCCGGGTCTGGGTTCTTCCACTCCTTCCCCTTCTCCCATCTCCCTTTCCTTTTCTCTTCGCAGGCACTCTTTCCCTTTACTCCCAATCCTTATGTTTCTACCACATTTTCTAGGTGAACGAATCTAAATCTGCATCTCTAGGCCCAATCATTCTCCTGTATTAGTGCCAGAATTTAAATGTCCCGTTGGACCCTTCTACCAAGATATGCCACCAGCTAGTAAAACTAACCACAACTAAAAGTAAGTGTTAGGGGCAACCCAGGTGGCTCAGCGGTTTAGCACCGCCTTCAGTCCAGGGCCTAATCCTGGAGACCCGGGATCAAGTCCCAGGTCGGGCTCCCTGGATGGTGCCTGCTTCTCCCTCTGCCTGTGTCTCTGCCTCTCTCTCTCTCTACATCTCATGAATAAATAAAATCTTTAGAAAAAAATAAATAAAAGTAAGTGTTGGGGCACTTGGGTGGCTCAGTGAGGTGAATGCCCTGACTCTTGATCTCCACTCAGGTCATGAACTCAGGGTTTTGAGATGGAGCCCCACATGGAGCTCTGCACTGGGTATGAAGCCTGCTTAGGATTCTCTTACTCTGTCTGCCCTTCCCCCACTCTCCCCATTCCCAAAATAAATAAATAAAAAATCAATTTAAAATTAAGTGTCGGGGATCCCTGGGTGGCTCAGCAGTTTAGCGCCGCCTTCAGCCCAGGGTGTGATCCTGGAGACCCGGGATCGAGTCCCACGTTGGGCTCCCTGTGTGGGGCCTGCTTCTCCCTCTACCTGTGTCTCTGCCTCTCTCTCTCTGTCTCATGAATAAATAACATCTTTAAAAAATAAAATAAATAAAATTAAATTGTCTATCTCTCACCCTCAAACCATTTTTTCCTTCCTTTTCCTGTCTCTCTTTTCATTCATGCCTGTCTTGCCCAATCTATGTGTGAAATGTCTTAAAGTTACCACCCTGCTTTAAATTTCCACTGCCACCATCCTAATTATACACAAGAAATTAAAACTTAGGCTCCTACTTTGTCTTCTTGTATGTCCCACTAAAATCAATCCTACACGGGAGCCTAGGGCTTTAATACAGGTGACTTACCACTTCACGGATACCTAGACATGTTCCATGGTCAGGCCTGACATGCCTCCGGGCAACTGTTAGTCATTTTGATTTTTTTTTATTTGATTTTTAAAAACTGTGATAAAACATTTGACATAGAATTTACCGTCCTAACCATTTTTAAAGTGTATGATTCAGCGGTGTTAAGTATACTGCCAATTCTAGAAACTTGGTCAGCTTGCCCACGTAACTAGCAGAGAAGAAATCTTGGCCATCTCCATGGGGCAGCTACAAGCATGGAGGGAATCCCGCTGGCCTAGTGAACGTAAGATTTTATTTATTTATTCATGATAGACACAGAGAGAGAGAGAGGCAGAGACCCAGGCAGAGGGAGAAGCAGGCTCCATGCAGGGAGCCCGATGTGGTGGGACTGGATCCCGGGACTCCAGGATCAAGCCCTGGGGCAAAGACAGGCACTAAACCTCTGAGCCACCCAGGGATCCCCACCTTTTTTTTTTTTTTTCAAGTCTGATGCCATCAAAACTTCATGAAATTGAAACGATGAAGAGCTGACAAAGACATAAAGGTGAATAAAACTCCATATACGGGTCAGCCCGGGGGGGAGGGGGGGGGGGCTCAGCGGTTTAGCGCCTCCTTCAGTCCAGGGCGTGATCCTGTGATCCTGGAGTCCCGGGATCGAGTCATCGAGTCCCGCGTCGGGCTCCCTGCGTGGAGCCTGCTCCTCCCTCGGCCTGGCTCTCATGAATAAATAAACAAAATCTTAAAAAAAAAAAACCCTCCATATATACTTTGGTCGCATTTTAACCGTGTATAAGCCATAGTCTCTTTCCCATCATAAAAATCCACCTGGCTAGCCCACATATACATTTTTAAACCACCACGGGCGGGACACTGAGCATCCACGAATCCCAAACACCTTAGCCTGTCTTCAATGGTCCCAGGTTGCTTTTCTGGCCGAAGGTCGTATCATCTCCAGTCTGTCAGCCCCGGCTACGCAGAACCGAGGCACAGCCGGGGGGGGGGGGGGGGGGGGGGGGGGCACGGGGCGGCCTCCGCCAGCGCCGAGGTGTAGCAGGTTCAGAGCTGGTTCTGGGGCCACACCCTCCGGCTCCACCCCGTGCTGCTGCTGCTGCTGCTGCTGCCGCCAAGCCAGGTGATCTTCCTAGGACTCGCTTCCCCGTCTATAACACGGGGATGCCATCCGCTCCAGCCCACAGGGCCGCCCCCGAGATGAGCGGCCTCAATTCCACCCCTGACTGTCACCCGCGGGCCACCGCGCGCACCAACCAACGCTGCTTCTTCCAATTCCAGAGACCTCGGGGCCCCCAGGTGGGCGCGGGCGCCGCCTCCCGGGTGACGTCATCCGGGAGCGACCCCCAGGCGCGCCTGCCCAGGCGGTGACCGCTTTGAGGTCTGGGTCTCACCGCACCGGGTACGCGTGGACTTCGCGCGGCGGCGACCGGCCCAGACGGCCGGGGGGAGGAGCTACGCCAAGTGCAAGGAGCCAAGTAAATGCAGCGGCTCGGAGGCCGCAGGGCAGTCCTATGGGGAAGTTCCGGTAAGGACAGGGGGCCCGGCCGAGGTCCCGGCCGCGGCGCCCGGGATCAGGCCTGCTGGACTCGCCGCGGGCCCCGGCGCAGCCGCGGACACACCGAGGACAGTTAGGACCCTCCCCACACGCGGCCTTACCTCGCGATCGGCGGCGGCGGCGGCGGGAACCCGAGCTGCAGCGGGAGCGGAAAGGCGGGGCCGCGTTATGGCCGCGGGCGCCGACACTGGAGTCGCTCTGCCTCGACCCCGCCCCCGCAGACCCCGCCCACGCTCGGACACGCCCACTTCCGGGCAGTACTTCCGGAGTCCCTGGGGGGCCCTTGGCACCGCCCAGCCTCGGCCCCGCCCCCGCGGAGCCCGCCCACTTCGGGGCACGCCCACTTCCGGATCATACTTGGGTCCCTTTGGCTCCTTGGCAGCAGGGGTCCAGCCTCGACCCTCGCCCCCGCCCACTTCAGGGCAGACAGACCCCGCCCACTTCAGAGCACGCCCACTTCCGGGTCGTGGTTCGTGGGTCCCTTCGGCTCCTTGGCACCGCCCAGCCTCGACTCCGCGCCGATAGAACTCGCCCACTTCAGAGCACGCCCACTTCCGGGTCGTACTTCGTGGGTCCCCTAGGCTCCTTGCCACCCCCAGCCGCGGCCCCGCCCCTTCTGCTCCTTTGGCCCCGCCCAGCCGCGGCCCCGCCCCTCTGCTCCGCGGCCCCGCCCCTTCTCAATGGCCCCGCCCGGTCACTGCCCCGCCCCTTCTGCTCCTCGGCCTCGCTCCGTCTTCTCCTTGGCCCCGCCCAATCAGGGCCCGCCCTTTCTGCCTCTTGGCCCCGCCCAGCCGCGGCCCCGCCCCCACGGTCCCCACCCTCCCTCTGCACCTGCTCCTCCGCCCTAGGGTCACGGGCCTCTCCTCCCTCGGTGGCTGGTGAGGGATTCCTGGCCCGGGACCAGCCAGCGCCGCCCACCCTCTCCCCAGGGGTCAAGGTCTGGCCCCACTTAACTGGTGGAAAACATTTCCAAGCAGGTTTTGAAAGTATTTTAAAACAAGATTATAATACCGCGTCTGGGAGCCTCCATCCCCCAAATCTTTGCAGGTCACCTGCTTAGTAGCTGGAGTTGAACAGGCATCATTTTTATCTTTTATTTTAATTCCGGTGTAGTTACTAACCTAGGGTCACGTTCCTTTCAGATGGGCAGTGTGATGCAACGGCTCATGGACCCACCGCCCATCCGCAGGAAGAGTCCTTTCAAATCTCCAGCGCCGGACACATAGCAGACACACTGCACCCGTGTTCCCTATTCTGAATATAACTTAGTTGAATTAATAGTTGCTGGTTGATAACTTACAGCAAATCTTGATTTTTTTGTTTTTCACTTGATATAATTGAACTGATTGTGCATGTACTTTGGCTTTTGAGAAAATTAAATCTGATCACAAAAAAAAACTTTTTTTTTTTTAAAACCAACAGCTAGACTGAGTGTAAATGATACAATATGAAAGACAGGACTAGTTTCATGGGGGTATAAGCCCAAAAACAGGGTTCATATCTCAGAAGGACCCTGCACTTGGTTTAACTCTCTGCTTGGTGAAATTATTTCCTATTCCACATTGTTAATACTTTTTTTTTTTAACACGGATTTCCCATATTTTCCTATTGCACTGAGCCCTGCAAATCATGTGGCTGATGCTGTTGAAATGACCTCTGTGAGAGGTGACATTATAAACATGGATGCAAGAATCTGTCCCGTGGCCCATTGACCTGTGGACTGACCTACCCTGTGGGCCGAACCTGTGGACCTGCAGATCGATTGAGACTCAGTCCAAAAATAATGTTTATCTAATCAAAATAAAGATTGTATTCTGAGAAACTATTGAATTGAAAATTTCTTTCCACTTTCTATTTTAAATATAAATCACTGAAAAGGGAATTTTCTTCAAGCTGAGTTTCACAACTAAGATAGCATACCCAGGTTTGCAAGTTATTTGATGGAAAATATTTGAAGAAGGTTAGAAGGTGTTTATTTAATAAAATGATTGTTGTGGGGTGCAAACCAGCCTACCAACTGTGTGCATGAAGTCTTTTATGAAAGGGTTCTTGTGTTAATGCAGTATGATAACCAGAACTATAATTTCTTTTACTCAGCATAAGTAATATTACAATAGATCCAGTAAATTTCTGTTTCTTCTTTGAAATAGTTTATGTACATTCATACCTACCTATATATGGAAGCAAAGTAAGCTGAAGTCATAAGGTTGACATTTCTAATAATGAAACTAGTAATAAAAAATGGATGAATATTAACCACTTGAAGAAATAGACCAAAAATTACCTGTAAATATGTGGCTGAGAAGATTTAAAGACTGTTTGAAGTAAAATAAATAGGATATAATCTTAGGGAGGCAATAAAGAGATGTAACGAGTGAAAAAAACTCAACTCTGCTTAAGATCTTGGGGAAAGGAGACGATTTTTGAGAGAACCTGGAAAAGACACCATACGTGAAGATGAGAAGTGTTCATATGGCTTTCCCACAGACCTGATTAGCATTCCTCAACCTTGGCACCATTGACATTTAGAGTCAAATAATTCTTTGCTGTGGGGAGCTACCCCATGCACTGTAGGATGCTTAACAGCATCTCTGCCTCTGCCCACTAAATGACCACAGAACCCCCTTGCCACCAAAGCTCTGATGCCCACAATATCTCTAGATACTGCCAAAAAAATTGCTCCTTTTGAGAAACCCTGGCCTAGGTAAACATTTTTCAAAACTCCTTTTATTCTGATTCTGTTCTCAACTGATGACATTTTAGAGAAGAATAGCCTTCACTATTATTTAATAAATCAGAATATAGGTTAATAAAGCATCAGTCTCTGCAGAATCTAATTGGGGTGATTCATTCTTTAAGAGACTGGTCACCTCTGAATGTGATACCCACCTTGTAAAATTGCACTTTTAAATGTGTATCACTGAGGATCAGATTCTGATCCTTTGCCAGTATTGCAGCTCAAGTTTGTTATTTTAAATTCTAACCACAGAGTGAGTACATATGAACCGTAGTGAAGATTATCTAATTCCTGCACTAATACTTACAAACGTCCAAATCTCGCAGACTGTTTTCCATTTTCTTTACCAATGACATTTATTTTACCCTCCTTACATCCTGAAGCCTGTATTTCTTTTCCACCACACATTCATAGTATCTGTTACTCCTTGTCTCAGAAAGATCAAAGTGACATACAGATGGTCAATAGGTACATAAAAAGGAGCTCAACATCACTAAGTATCAGATAAATGCAAATCAAAACTATGAGATGCCACCTTACAGCTGTTAGAGGGGCTAGAATAAAAAATACGATAACAAGTGTGAGTGAGGAGGTGGAGAAAAGAGAACCCTTGTGCACTGTTGGTGGGAATGCAGACTGGTGCAGCCACCATGGAAACCAGTGTGGAGGTTCTTCAAAATATTAAAAATAGAGCTACCCTATGATACAGCAGTTCCACTTCTGGGTGTTTACCCAAAGGAAACACATGAACTTGGAAAGATATCTGAACTGCCCCCCCCTCACCCCGCTGCCATGTTCATTACAGTATTATAATAGCTGAGGCATGGAGACAACCCAAGTGTCCACTGATGCATGAGTGGACAAAGAAATGTGATGCATATACATATATATGTTTATGTACATATATGTGTGTATATGTATATATAGGAATATTAATCGGCCATAAAAAGAAGGAAATTTTGCTATTTGTGAGAAAATAGATGGATCTTGAGGGTATTCTGCTAAGTGAAATAAGTCAGAGAAAGGTCAAAACTATCTCATACACGTATGACCTCGCTTATATGTAGAATCTTAAAAATGAATGCTAATCCCAAGCTCACAGGTGTTCAGAACAGACTGGTAGTTGCCAGAGTCGAGCAGTCATGCAGAGGACAAGCCACTGGGCACAAAGTGAAGCGGATCAAAATGGACAAACTTCCAGAGGTATAATAAGTCCTGGGAGGCAATTCAAGGGGGCCATGCAGGAAGATCCTCAACTCCTTTCCGCTGTGTAGACGCAGGGAGGCTCCAATTACAAAGGAGCAATTTCCTCTGGAAGAGACCTGAAAACAAGCCGAGCGACTCCTTCCCCTGGGCGCATGAAGACAACGAAGCACAAATGCAATGAAACGCCGGGACACCTGCACCCCGATGTTTCTAGCAGCAATGGCCACTATAGCCAAACTGTGGAAGGAGCCTCGGTGTCCAACGAAAGATGAATGGATAAAGAAGATGTGGTTTATGTATACAATGGAATATTACTCAGCTATTAGAAATGACAAATACCCACCATTTGCTTCAACGTGGATGGAACTGGAGGGTATTATGCTGAGTGAAGTAAGTCAATAAGAGAAGGACAAACAGTGTATGTTCTCATTCATTTGGGGAATATAAATAATAGTGAAAGGGAATATAAGGGAAGGGAGAAGAAATGTGTGGGAAATATCAGAAAGGGAGACAGAACGTAAAGACTGCTAACTCTGGGAAACGAACTAGGGGTGGTAGAAGGGGAGGAGGGCGGGGGGTGGGAGTGAATGGGTGACGGGCACTGGGGGTTATTCTGTATGTTAGTAAATTGAACACCAATAAAAAAAATAAAAAAATAAAAAAAAAAGACAACGAAGCAGGTAGCAGAGGCTGAGCCACAGTCTCACCTTGCACCTCCCTCTCTCCCACAGTGACCCAACAATCACGAGGGATCCCACAAACTCGTAGTTTCTCCCCAAGGAGTGTAGAGTTTGTGGCCCACATCAGGCACCCTCAACTTTTAACACCTGCATCTGGCTTCGCAAATGAACAGGGCTCAAGTCCCTGAGACCAGAAAGGAACTGAGGAAGGTCTTTGGATGGGCTCCCGCAGACTCAGGCCCCAGGCCCCAGGGCCCAGAGCAGAAGCAGCTCTTTGCAAAGTACCCAGAATTTAGGTGAAAGAGATCCATCTGCTAATTTTATTTATTTTATTTTTTAAAGCTTTTATTTATTTATTTATTTGAGAGAGAGAGAGAGGGATCCCTGGGTGGCGCAGCGGTTTGGCGCCTGCCTTTGGCCCGGGGCACGATCCTGGAGACCCGGGATCGAATCCCACGTCGGGCTCCCAGTGCATGGAGCCTGCTTCTCCCTCTGCCTGTGTCTCTGCCTCTCTCTCTCTCTCTCTCTCTCTCTGTGACTATCATAAATAAATAAATAAAAATTAAAAAAGAGAGAGAGAGAGAAGGCACGAGCATGCCTGAGCAGGGTGGTGGGCAGCAGAGGGGAAGCTGAGAGAGAATGTCAAGCAGACTCCATGCTGAGCACAGAGCCCATCCTGGGGCTTGATCCCACCACCCAGCCACCCAGGCCCCCCTCATCTGCTAATTTGGAAGCATCCCTGGTGGGGCAAGGGCCTGTTGGGATTCTCAGAGATAGAGTTGCTGGCGGGCACCATTTTCCAAGATTTTTTTTTTCTAGACCTTTCTTTCTTCCTTGGTGGGTGCCATCTTTGGGCTCTCCTTCTGCCACACTCCACAGTCTCAGTATTTTTGAGAGGGGAGCTTTTACACAGTCCAGTGTCCCAGGTTTTGCAACGACAGCCCAAGGGAGGCCCCTTAATTGTGTGGCTCTGGAGGTGGGAGCACCAGACGTGCACCCCGGGGACCGTGCACTGTGGGGAGGAGGCTGGAGCACCCCCTGTCTTTCTGGGAAGGAGGCCTGTTTGCGGGTCCAGGAGCTTCGGCCTGAGAAGCAGGCTACATTTCTGTTCTTATCTCTTTCTAAAGACCTCAACGTCCCTAACTAAATTAGTTCCACCTTCACCCTGCCTTTCACTGATTTCAAAGCTTGATAAAAAAATTATATATTCCCATTTTCATAATTTCAGTTAGAGCCATCTAAATTTTTAGTACATTTTAGCTATATTGTTATATGTAACATTAATTATTTTAATAGTAGAAGAATATGTTTGAAAAGTAGGACTCTTAGAGAATATAGAATAGGGGAAATGGAAAATTAAATCACCAGTAATCCCATGGGCTAAGAAAAATTTAATTACTCTGATAGGGGTTTTTGTTCATTGATTATTTGAAAACAATTGAATGCAAAACTTTTTGTGCCTGACAATTTTTTGGAAGCAGAAGTGAGGTCTTTTTCACCTTCTAGCACAATTATTTATTAATCTTTATAATTCTTTTTTAAAATTTGGTAATTTATGTTTTCAGAAAGGACAACGTGTTTTATCTAGATTTTATATTTTAAAATTTGGTAATTTATGTTTTCAAAAAGGACAATGTGCTTTATCTAGATTTTATATTTTTGTATCATTAAAAAAAATGAAAATCTCCACTCCTCTGGTTATCATATTTTCCCCCCTTTTTAGTGTTGAATGCTTGTGTTCCTTCTCTTTTTTTGCTTTATTCTTTTATTCAAAGGGTATTTTTTAGTTGACCTTTTTAAAGAATAATTCTTAGACTTATATATGAAGTTTTAAAATACAAAATAAAGATACGTCCTTACAAAAGGCATTATTGGGTCAACTATTTTGGATTTTACAGCTCTTGAAATGAATAGATGGCTAAATTGTTTTCTAAGAAGTTTATACGTCTCATATGCAATGTTTATTTCTCTATTTCATGAACTGGATCATAATTTTCAGTTATACCTCAATAAGGTTGAAACTAAATTTAAAAAATACAAAACAAACTAGGGCCGTATTATGTATTGTTTCTAAAACTACACCATCTTTCACTTTTTAACAGCTGTATAGAGTTTCATTCAATGGATGTAGTATTTTACTTAACCAATGCCTTACCGTTCTGGTTAGCAATGCAGCATTAAAAACTACTCTAGGGATCCCTGGGTGGCGCAGCAGTTTGGCGCCTGCCTTTGGCCCAGGGCGCGATCCTGGAGACCCGGATCGAATCCCACATCGGGCTCCCGGTGCATGGAGCCTGCTTCTCCCTCTGCCTGTGTCTCTGCCTCTCTCTCTCTCTGTGTGACTATCATAAAAACAAAACAAAACAAACTACTCTAAAGCTTAGTCATGTGGAATACCACTTTGTTGTGCTCATTGGATTAGGTATTGAGATGGAGTCCAGTGGGGATGACTTGTAAAATAAAAATAAATAAATGAGAAAATTTCAGTTTTAAGTACTATTCAGAGAATTAAGTAGGGTATAGTAGTAAGCCTCTACTTCAGAAACATTGGTCAGAGAAGGACTTCTGAGGAGACTAAATTTTAGCTGAGACCAGTGGAGGACCATTCTAAGTAGAAGGGGTAGCTAGTGCAGAGGCCCTGCTGTGGGAGTTGGTATGCTTCCATAAAAGAAAGAAGGCCAATAGGTCAGATACTAAAGATGCTCTACTATTTTTACTCTAACAGAGACTCTCTGTGTTTTGGTACCTGAAGATCAAAATGAACTACAGCCTTTGCCATTTCTAACAATCCTTCTGCATTTTTTTTTATTTGTACTTCTTTTTTTTAATTAAAATTTTTTTAATTTTTATCAATTTATTTTTTATTGGTGTTCAATTTGCCAACATATAGAGTAAC
The DNA here is from genome assembly GCF_011100685.1 of Canis lupus familiaris. Taxonomy (NCBI): domain Eukaryota; kingdom Metazoa; phylum Chordata; class Mammalia; order Carnivora; family Canidae; genus Canis; species Canis lupus. The sequence continues at coordinate 4,500,531 of NC_049243.1, read as the reverse complement.
ACCCAGTGCTCATCCCGTCAAGTGCCCCCCTCAGTGCCCGTCACCAAGTCACCCCCACCCCCTGCCCACCTCCCCTTCCACCACCCCTAGTTCGTTTCCCAGAGTTAGGAGTCTTTCATGTTCTGTCTCCCTTTCTGATATTTCCCACACATTTTTTTCTCCTTTCCCCTTTATTCCCTTTCACTATTTTTTATATTCCCCAAATGAATGAGACCATATAATGTTTGTCCTTCTCCGATTGACCTACTTCACTCAGCATAATACCCTCCAGTTCCATCCACGTCGAAGCAAATGGTGGGTATTTGTCGTTTCTAATGGCTGAGGAATATTCCATTGTATACATAAACCACATCTTCTGCATTTTTCTAAGACAAGAGTGCACAGTACTATTATTTATAAAAGTAGACAGTTATATAGTGTTCCTTATGAGTGGGTCCTGTTCCAAGGTTCTTTTACGTACATTGTCCTATGAGGTTATGAGAGAAGTATTTTCATGTTTATGTTTTTGTAGATGAGGAAACTGAAACATAGGTAAATTATTTAATATGGTACAAAGAGCTAGTAAGTGGCTGAGCTGAGATTTGTTTCCATTAATCAGAATCCAGAGTTTGTGTGTTTAACCGTTTTCCCCTTCTGCTTCTTGGTGATCCTAGTGAGGAAGATAGTGGTATGCACCTTTATTTTTGCTATCAAATCACTGTAGATCGAACAAATCAATGTCATCCTCAAGTTACATCTTATGAAAGCAATAAGGGATTGACTTTTAAAATATAAGATAGTAGGTACAAGAACTTGGGTTTATTTTGCAACACTGGGCAGGGGAAGCTCATTTGCCATATCTTCTGGATCTCTACTCATACCGTCATCCATTCATCCATTCTTTTACCCACCAATAATTATTGTTTGCCTACCATATGCCAGGTACCTTTTTAGGTACTGGAATTAGAAAAATGGACAAATCAAGGTCTCTGTTCTTACAAAGCTTCCTTTTCCTAAAAACATGAAAAATATTATTCTATATTAGTAAAGCAAATCTTTACATACTAACTCAGTTAACAGAATCAAATGCCTTTGGATACATTTAATCTGCTCTTTACAGAGCACAAACTGATTCGTAAGAGAATAAATGACTTGAGTCAAGGCATTGGCACAGCTGGAAATCAAGTTTAAGGTTAGGTTGCCATGAATCCAAATGATAGATGCCAACGCAAATGCTGAGTGAGTCTAATTCCTTGAAGCAGACCAAGGTTTGCAAGAGAGGCAACACATGTCCCATAGGATGGAATCTGATGTGTTCGTACATAACTGTTGCTTTTAGGTCTGTAAAGCTCAGCTGAATTTGAGAAGACATAACCAGTATCTCCTGATTCTTAGTAAAATCTGGTCTTTTCCAATCAAACTTCTACTAAGTTAAACCACAGAACCTGGAAGTCAGCAATGTTATATAAGCACTCGAGAAGCATTATGTTGTGAGTAGGAGACAGAGGTAATAAGCTATGCCTAAAAATGTTTTTATTGGAACCCATAAGACAAGGAGAGAGCAGAGCTCTAAAAGAGTGTGAGTTAGATGAGTTAGTGGAAAATGAGAATAATGTTAGAATAAATGTGTGAATATTAGAGATTTTTATAGAATGGAACTCGATTCGAAATGAAAGAATAGGCACACTTGGGTGGCTCAGCGGTTTAGCCCCGCCTTCAGCTCAGGCCATGGTCCCGGAGTCCCAGGATCGACTCCCACATCGGGCTCCCTGCATGGACCCTGCTTCTCCCTCTGCCCGTGTCCCTGCTTCTCTCTGTGTGTGTGTGTCTTTCATGAATAAATAAATAAAATCTTTAAAAAAATGGAAGAATAGAAAAAATGCTGAGATTGTTTTGGACTTCTGGAAAATGATAAGGAAAGCAGTGAGAATTTTATCACATTTGAAAGACCACTCTTGCAAAACTGCCAACTTTGTAGAATTTTCATGAACTAGTTTATATAAAACCAGAGGCTGAGATGTTTTGGGAATACACTTAGGTATCAGTCAGATATCACATAAAAATTTATATCTCACTTTAAAATTTATCATCGCTTGACAAAACTTGTTTAATAAATGGACTTTCTTTATAAACCTGGTGCCATGTTTCTCAAAGTGACACTGAGAAACTTCCAATTCCTTAGGAATGTATTTAGATTCATGTTTTTGTGATTAAATGTAGGAGTGGTAGGTTGAACAAAGGACTTCACTGAGTCTTTAAGGAGCTAGTGAACATTACATATCTCCCTTGGGGGGTTATAGTACTGTTTTTGTCTTACAGTATTCTGATAGATTGTTTTTTTTTGTCATGTGAAACACAATTTGGGAAATACCCATCTAGTTTACTCTTGGTCATATTCCCACTGGATCAGACCCCATAATAATCTTTTTTCTAAGTCCTTAACTATTCACATTCCATTAGTGACATGATGTCTCTTAGTTCTCAATACTATAGTATCACCAATTTCTCAAACAAGGAACCAAGAAATTATATATTTGATTGTTTTTTTTATTCTACTTTCCCAACCAACTGCCAAGTCCTACTGCATTTTCTTCCCAGAATTTCACAAATATTTCTCACTTTTCATTTTTCTGAATTTACATCCTCATGAGGGGGCTTTGGTCAACACACGCCCGGGCTGTCTCAGCACCTTCAACAGGTCGAACTTCTCTCCAAGGAAAGTTTTTATTACTAATAAAGGTGTCACTCCTTTATCAATGATACACATGAGAATGTGTATCATTCTCATCAAATGTGCAACTAAAAAGTACACATGAATCAAGAACTATTTATTAACTAAAGGAGAGGCCAGTAAAATGTTAACATTGGTTCAAATGGGAACTTGAGTTACAGAGATTTATATTCTCTGTTAGATAAAATTAATTTGCATTAGTATAAATGTGAATAATTTGCACTGCTGCTAACTGGAATCATTTGCATCAATTGCTACATGCTTTCTGTTACCCCTATAGGGTTGTAGAATAACCTAGTCAATAGAAGGTCAATCACAGATGCACACTCCCATAGAATCAAATAATTCCCAGAATGTTCACTAGAACATGCCCAGTCTCTACCAAGGGCATTCCCAGTAATCTTTTTGCCTATTTCTAAGTATTGGGTATTTTTTTTAGCAGTAAATAATTCTCCACTGACAGTATTTATTAAATCAGCATGCATGTCACTTTGTTTCTACAGTGGTGCCACATGGTTTGTGGCAGAAATAATGACTTCTAGAGAAGAATTTGTGTGGGGTTGGCTTGCCATGCCTAGCATAGTTCCCCTGGAGAAAGGAATTTTAAGGCTTTCCATAAGGACATGAGAGAAAACCTTTTCCTAGTTAAAACTATAAATAAATATCCATGTGGATATAACTAGTTAAGAATTTTAGCCTCTTAGAGGTGCCCCACTTCCCTTTCTCCATCCCTCCCAAGTACTGAGCTGCATCTATACTCCCCTGATAATTACTGCATTCTGCAAAAGTGAAAGAATATAGAGGTGGGTGTTCTTGAACGAGGCTGTGGTCTTGAATGATTCCTCTGTGTATGAGGATAGCTGATCATTTCAGAGATGAAACCCACATATTCAGGCTCTTTAATTGCCAAAATGGGTGTAAGTGACAGCATAATTCAGTTATAGTGTGAATACTTATTCAAATCAATCAAACAAATAAAAAAACCCCTATCAATTCATTGGATGCTTTATTCTCTTAGTGAAAGAGATCCTTTCAGAAAGCAAATAAACCTCTGGGAAGCTGGTTGTTGATGCATAAATCAGAACTTTAACCAGTGCCTCCTCAACTATCTGTGGTGAAAAACCACACATGATAGCCAATGTCGCACACCAAGATAATAGAAATGAATTTCTAGAAAATCAAAACAAAAAAATCACCACAAAGGCAAAAATATAAGTCCCAACTTTTAATTGGTAGGCTCAACACATATAAATTGCATTTCGGTAAATATAATCAGCATAACATAAGAAGGGAAAAAGTGTTTACAAAAAATGTTTATTGAATATGTCTATGTGAATGGATGATAATCACAAATAACGTTTTAAATCCCACATTCAGAAGTAAACTAAAAGTTGAATCAAATAGTCATTCCCACATATAAAATGCCCATACACAGGCTTTGAATGAACATAGTGCGTATCAACGGTAAAAGTTTCTTTTTTAAAAAAAGATTTTATTTATTTATTCATGAGAGACACAGAAAGAGAGGCAGAGACACAGGCAAAGGGAGAAGCAGGCTCCATGCAGGGAGCCCGATGTGGGACTTGATCCCTAGACCTGGGATCACGCCCTGAGCCAAAGGCTCAACCACTGAGCCACCCAGATGCCCCCAAGAGTTTCAATATGACAAATGAGTTTGCTTTTTGTGTGTTACTTTATCTAATGCAGGGTGATTGATAGCTCTGCTACACATAGGGGATGGTGGACGTCTAAACTGGTTTTATATTTTGCTTTAATAGCAGGATAGTAGAGATTATGGAGGTATATTACAAGAATGGTATAAAAGATTTTAAAGGAATTTCAGCAAACTGAGGATGTTAATTTTGGGGTAACATTTTATCATGATACAATTTAAAGGTTACAGAATAGTTGCAAAAATAATACAAGGAGCTCTTGTACATCCTTTACCGCTTTCGCTCTATCACAGATACTTGATATTTAAATTTTGAAATAACCTAGTGCAATGATTGAAATCAGGAACTTAACATTGATATGACACTATTATGTAATCCACAGTTCATATCTGGATTTTTCAGTTTTCCCTTTTGATTGTTCAAAGTGTGTGTGTGTGTGTGTGTGTGTGTGTGTGTGTGTGTGTGTGTTTTACCGCTCACGGTCCAGGGTCATGCACTTAGCTGACCCATATCTTTAGTCTCCTTTAATCTAGAACAGATCCTCAGATTTTCTTTGTCTTTTTTGAAGAACACAGGCCAGTTCATTTTAGAATATCTTCTTTCTTACGAAGTTTTTATCTGGTAGTTTTAGTGCTCATTGATGATTTTCTAGTGCCCCTGTTTCTTCTAGATTTATTAGCAGACATTCTCATATAAGGAAGATCTTTCCCTTCTCCTTTATTTCTTTGCTTATTAATCTATTCACTTGTTTATATCAAAAATGTACTCATGTATTTTTGTCTTTCAGTGGGTTATGTGATCCATTACTCATCTTACTTATTTTGATGCTGGAGTTGTCCCAGATTTTGCCAGGGCCTCTCCTGTCTTTTTTGACATGTTTCCATCATTCTTTGAGCAATTTCTTACTTTCTGAAGCAACAAGATGCTGTAGTCTTATCCCTGCCCCAGGGCTAGAGTCAGCCTTTTCTCCAAGGAAGCCCATTTTTATAAATTAAGATCTGGGAGCTGAGTGTGCTAATTGCTTCTGGCATGTGATTACTTCTGGGCCCTTTCAGGAGGCCAAAGTAGAATGGACACACACATTCCTGTACATATATATTCCTGTATTTCTTTCTGTACATATTAAAATTAATGCATTCACCCCCAAATCTCCAATTCCTATCCAAGGCCACGGCCTCGGCTTCCCTGCTTTCCATACTTAATAATTCTCCTTTCCATCTGCTAGCTGTCGGTTGTCATTGATTTCTAATTTAATTCCCTTCTTGTCAGGGAACATGCCGTGACAGATTTCAAACTTGAAATTTATTGAGACCTTTTATGAGCCAGCATAATGTCTGTTTTAGTCAATGTTCCAAGTGCCCTTGAAAATAATATGTATGATGTGGTCGTTGAATGTACTGTTCATAGATATTGATGAGGCCAAGTTGGTCAATAATGTTGTTCAGAGTATTGAAAGGTACAAACCTGATTATGGATCTAGCTTCTTTTTTCTTTAGCTCTGTCAGTTTTCCCTCACGTATTTTGAAGCTCTGGTAAACATTTGTTACCGTTATACCTTCCTGATGAATTGACCCTTTATCATTTTGAAATGTCTTTGTCTTTTCATTAGAATGTTTGGTCTATTTTCATTTAATGTAAGTATTGATATGATTGGATTTAGGTCTCTATATTAGCTATTTTCTATTTGTCTCCTGTGGTTTTTATTTTTCTCATCTTTTTTCCTAGCTTGCTTTTGGGTTCATTGAATATTTGTGGGTTTTGTGTTCCGTAGTCAGTGTTCTACTGTCTTTCAGTTTAACCTCTGTATTTTTAAGCTGGTTTCTCGAGGAATTACAATACACATTCTTATTTTATCATGGTCTACTTTGACGTAATGTTATGTCACTTTATGAAAATGAGAATTTTGTGACAGTACACTTTCATTTCCCCACCCATCTCCTTTTAGCTTTTGTATCATTAATATTTTGTCTACATGCATTAAAAACCCCATGATATGACTGCAAATGTATGAAATATTTTACATCCAAAGCTATTCATCGCAGCATTGTTTATAATAGTAAACCAACAAAAATAACCCAAGTCTCCATCGGTAAAAGGCTGGTTAAATAAAACTGGCATGTCACAAAATGGGATTCTATGAGGCCTTACAGGAGAGTGAGGAAGTTCTTTGTGTGTAAGTATGGCATGATCTCTAGGTCAAGGAAAAAAGTAAGGTGTAGAGCAATGCATGTAGTATACTACTTTTTTTTAATACTACTTTTTATATATAAAAGTGGAAAACCATAAATAGATATTTGTATTTGTGTAAAGAAATACTGGGGGGTTATGCAAATCTAATAAAGTGCGTCATTTATGTTAGGGTTGGGTATGAAGAAACAGGAAGCCATGAGATTCCTAATTATAGGTTCAATTTTTTTGGAAGCATTTGAATCTGTTAACTATGAAATTAATTTTAAAGCAAAATGAAAATATTTATATATTATGGTTAGCTGTAAAATAAGTACATCATTTATTTAAAAGTTCTGCTCATTCATAGTTGAATCAAAGGCTATGAGTCCAGGGAAAGATGGCCTTGTGCTGCTGAAACTAGGCGCCATGTAGCCTTCCACTTCCTTTTCACTTTATCACACTCACCACCTTTTATCTTTGACTTTAACTTTTGTATCCTGGCTTTTTATTCTCTCAGAAGAATATTTACTCAGGAAATGAATGTTACCAACTCTTGAAGAGGGATATATATTTCCTTTTAAAATCAATTGCTAGGTCTTTTATTCTCTGAAATCTTGAATGTTTTTTGAATAACTCATTCTCCCAAATGTTAGGTTAGCAAAAGAATATGTAATAACTACCGAGAAGCAAGTCTTATCTTATGAATATTTTTTAAATGGATTGTTGAGAAGACTGCTAGCTTGTATGTAAAGACTCCCCCCCCCCATCTCAGCCCTGCATCTGGCACTGTGAGCCCAGATTATAATGAGGTCTTAGCAAAGAATGGCTAAGCATGACCATGAAAGAAAAGACCTGGGCCACCAGTTAGAAACATGAAATGGGAAAAGATATTCACATTGTTGATAAAATATCTAAGAATAAGCTTGATCATGAATTTGTGAACACTATGCAAGGAGAAAATACAAAATACAAAACATTACTGAGACTATTTTCCTGAGAAGGAAAATAGACAATTAAAAATTGTCTCTAAAAAATTCCCTCTAAATTGATTAACGAATTTTGTGTAATGTTTCTCAAAATTCCAAAGGTATTATTGTGAACTTGGCAAATGATGCAAGGTTCATCCAGAAGAATAAGAATAAAAGATCTAGCACAATTTTAAAAAGTCCTAACACACAAGATGGATTAATAGGTAGGTATAGGGGTGCTTAGATAAGAATAAAGTGAACATACAACAGGTTAATTGTGCAGCGCACATGATGCCTATAGGATGTTTATGGACAATTGTTTCAACTGTTTTTGATGTTTGGAAAATTTCCAAGTAAAATGGGAAAATATATGCCACAGCTCCCTACTTTTATACATTGAGTCCAAATGCCTCTGCCTGGCTTTTAAAGCTCAGAATTTAAAAAGTTGTGCCATACCTGTCCAACTTTATTTCTACTGTTCCCTGTCAAGCCGTGCGCTATAAACCAAGCTGATTTCCTCAGTCTCCTTCACTTCTGCTGCGCTCATTTTCTCTTTCACGCTTTTATTCCTGCTGTTTCTCCTGCCTCAGATGCCCTAGTATCCCCTTTTCTTCTGAATCTTACCAGTCCTCCATTGAGGTCCTGCTGAATGCAGCCCTCACTCCGGTCCATATACATGGATCTCCTGCTATCCTTATGATTTAATGCAAACTCTATAGTGCCTTACATTGCTTGCTTTTAAGTTCTGGTCTGTTAGTCTGGTCATACGTCATCATGAATCCTGATACTTCTTTGTGCTACTCAGCATCTAGTATAGCACCGAGTAGTAGTAGGTGATCGACCAATGATTGCTAGATGGCTCATGGATGATCAACAACCATAGACATGAATTCAGTCTTTGAATGAATTAGCATCCTTTGCACTCTCAGGGACACAGTGCCTGCCATGGTTATGGCCTCTGGCCCATGGGAGATTTTTGATAACTTGGATAAATAAGTTTTTTAAAAAAACATATGTCTGCCCTTTCTCTATTTGAATGTCTGTTTTTCAATGCATTATGTCTACTGAACAGACTATGCTTCCTGTTGCCATATATTATACAAGCATAAACAAACAAATACATAAGCAAATAAGTAAATAAGCAAGCAATCTACACATTCACTGGGAAATTAGTACAATTTCAAAGTTGGAAGAACTGTTACCACTTGCATCTAGAACGGGTGCCTGCCTGGGGCTACTATAAAAGAAAGGCAGATTATGTATTCGTTTCCTATTACTTGCATAACAAATTATCACATATTTAGTGGCCTAAACAACACAAATTTATTATCTTCTCCTTTCTGGAGGTCAGACATCTACAGCGAGTCTTCCAGGGCTAAAATTAAGGTGTTGGAGCTGTGTTCATTCTGGAGACCCCAAGTAGCCTCAGATCTGGCATATTTGAGAACAGCAGGGAAGCCAGTGTGGCTGTGCAGAGCCAGGAGAGTTACAGAAGATGAGCTCAGAGAGATAAGATTGTATAGAACTTTCTGGGCTCCTAAAGGACTGGACCTTGTACTCTGCATGAAGTGGAGAGCTATTGGAGGGTTTTGAGCAGAACACTATTTTCAGAAGGATCCTTCTTTATTTTATTTTATTTTATTTTATTTATTATTTATTTTATTATTTATTTATTTATTCATTTTTTCAGAAGGATCCTTCTTACTGATATGCTGTGAATAGATTTTTATTTTATTTATTTTTTTAAATAATAAATCTATTTTTTATTGGTGTTCAATTTACCAACACACAGAATAACACCCAGTGCTCATCCCGTCAAGTGCCCCCCTCAGTGCCCGTCACCCATTCACCCCCACCCCCCACCCGCCTCCCCTTCCATCACCCCTAGTTCGTTTCCCAGAGTTAGGAGTCTTTATGTTCTGTCTCCCTTTCTGATATTTCCCACACATTTCTTCTCCCTTCCCTTATTGTAAATAGATTTTTAGAATGGGGTAAGAACAGAAGCCAGGAGACCAGGAAGGAAGCTACTGTAGTCATCCAGGTGAGAGATAATGGTGGTTTGGACCAAAGTGGTAACAGTGTGAGGTAAAGGATATCTATCTATCTATCTATCTATCTATCTATCTATCTATCTATCTATCTATCTATATTTTTTTAAGATTTTATTTTTTCATGAGAGACACACAGAGAGAGGCAGAGACTTAGGTAGAGAAAAGCAGGCTCCCTGCAGGGAGCCTGATGTGGGACTCAATTCCAGGACTCAGGATCTGGATCTGAGCCAAAGGCAAGGCGCTCAACTATTGAGCCACCCAGGTGCCCCAAAGGATATGTTTTGAAGACTGAGCTAACAGGGTTTCCTGATGGAGAAGATATTAAATGTATTGAGAAAGAGGGAGAGAGAGAGAGAGAGAGAGAGAGAGAGAACAAGAACCTAAAAGGAAAAACAATTGAACTCTTCCTTTGAACTACTCTTGGAGCACAGGAAAGGGTGTGGAGCACGAATAACTTAACACCCAACTATTGTCAATGACATGAGCCTAAATGACCATGAAGGGAACCTTCTTATTTGACTGTGTGCTGCGGTATATTTGACATTTTTACAACAATAATATAGTTTTATGTTACTTGCATAATATTAAAAAATGTCACTGATGAGATTGACAGCTTTTGTCAAAGACACGTTTCCCTTCATTTAGGCAATGTGTACACAGTCTTAACATGACCTTTATCAGGTTAATTGAGACAAATATTTAGCATCACAGTTGGCAAGGACACTACAGAGTGTCATGGAACCATTTGATAAATATAGGATGATAAAAACACAATCAAGAATGAACAATTAGATTTGTTATTGACTCAGGAGATTGAGATACAAATACAATCGGGGTTAATAGGTGTACCATTGTGGATCACGGTAAATTTTTCGGAAGGGAGAAAAATTTACTGATTGAAAGAAAACAGTGATGAAACTATATTGTTGGAATGGTTGAGAGGAGACAGGTCCTTTTTGTCCCCCTACAGCTGTCCCATAGTGCCTCACTATGATGAATTCAGGATAGATCTCAACATTTTCCACACTGATAGGGAAGTACACTAATCAGACTTCACGTGGCCCTATAGATTCTTTCCCCCAGATTATCAAGTCTTTCCCCCGTACCACAGGGGCCTTTCTGATACTGAGTATATGTCTTGAAACATTACATATGCAAAAATAAATTGAATGCTTTATTTAAAAAAATTAAAACTTAGCTAAGTTTATGAGTCCATGCACACACACAAAGATGCTTTGGAGTTGTTCAGAGGGCTAAGTGCCATTGTGATAGGGCAGTGCTCCATAAACTTTAATGCACACAGCCATGTAAGGAGTTACTGTTTTGATTTCATTTATCAAGGTTTGAGATATTGTAGACATGAGGATTTCTAGGTATGTGTAATATGTGCACCTGAACACCATTTAAAAAAATAATGTGAATTGGAAGATTCCTAACTCCTAGAAAGTGTTCCTTGATCTTTTGGTTCCTTCTTCCTCATTCTGGAGGGTGATAGTCTTTAGTGTTCTAGACCCAAGCCATAAATGGGATTTCCTTCTGTCCCTCACGCTCTCTCCAAGTCTTGTTGACCTCCTTTCCTTTCTGATGCTGTGGATGCTTTAGGTCAGGACAAGCTCTTGGCTCTGATTTCATAGGGCCACAACCCTTTACCCAAAACCCTTGAGGCTAAATGTGTTGTTCATGAATTCAGATTGTTCTGATTTTAAACAGGAAATCTGGACCCTGAGCCACATATTCCATACCATCACCAGCAGGAGCTAGAATTGCTCCCCAGAATCATATCCTTTAATATTTCTGCAGCAAACATACAAATAGTCATGTCTAGTGGGATAACTAAAAATTATGCAGAGTCTCATATCAGGTCAGGGCAGGTTTTGTCATAAATGACTCTAGGTCAGGTCAGGTTTTAGTGCCACATCCATTATTAAGAATAATTTTTTTTTTTTTTTCAGTTTTTAGAGCTTTTTGGCTTTGGAATTGAGGATAAAGGATTTTGGACTTAGAGTTAAAAGATGGTGTGCCTGTTACATAATAGTTCCAGGAAGGCTTGAGGCTGTAGTCATCCCATCTCTAATTTATTCTTCATATCAGCACATTTCAAATTTTGGGCTTCTCTAGCCTTGCTACTTAATTGCTTTAGATAAGGATCCAGCCCATATAGTTCAAACCATCAGCACTTTCACCTTCAACAGTGGGATCTGGCTGGAGCCCCAAATATCAAAGATGCAAATCTGGTTACATGGTATTTTTTCCCACTAATTCTGTCAATGGCTCCTGTCTGCCCACCAGAGAGATTCTTCACATGAGGAGTTTGCAGTTCAGGGTTCTCTATGGCCTGACCCCTACCTGCCCAGTTCCCCATCAGCTGCTGTTCCCCTCTCCCTCCTTCACTCTCAAGGTCAGACTTAACGGCCTACTCAATGTTCTCTCTTTTCCAACCTCTGAGCTCACCTGTGATTTAAATACTCTTCCCTTGGGTCAGCTCGGTGAGTTCACACTTGTTCATGATGCAATTCAAACATCTCCACACCAGTGAAAGCTTCTCAGCTCCGCCAAGGTAGAGTTTCTTGGTTTTTGTGTGTTGCCAACGTAGCTGGTGTATATATAAATATATACCAGCCCCATATTGATGGCGTTATTGCAGATATTATCCACCTGTCTGTATCTCCACTTAGGCTGCGGGCAATCCTGAAGGAAGAGACCATGACTCCATCATCTCTGTATTCCCAGCATCCAACTCAGGACCTGGTGCATTTTTAATAAATGTTATTTGAAGAAAAGAATAACTGGAGTATAGTCATACCTTTAGTTCAGTGTTTCTGAAAAGTGGTCCAAAGCCTTACTGTTACATAAATACCCAAGGTCTCTTAAAAAACTTCAGGTACTGGAGACCCTAAATGGCCCCAAAGAGAATTCCAGAAGGAGACTCTGAAATCTGAACTTTAAAACCAACTCACCAGGTATTTTGAAAGCTGAAAGCTGTTATTTTGGGGGACTTTGAGGCATATAGGATTTGTAGCAGAAAGGAACTGTTAGACTTCAGGTGATTTTCTTCTATTATCCACTTTATAGTTTTACCGCCTAGCCCTCGGCCATGGCAGCCGCACACCCGAACTGTTCTTTAGATCCCATTTCCTCCGTACGTCCCTCTTCAGCTCCTAATCTGTTTTGTAACAAGAAACCCTCCAAGAGTAATCAAGAGCATCTCCTCTTCTGATCCTCACAGCAATCCTCAGGTACATGGCACTTCATGTTTATGATGGTGTAGGGGATGACGGAATGTTGCTTATTACATTATAGACTGACTCTGCTTTGGGAGTGGGGGGCATTATCTATGGAATAAAGAGCAGACTTGTGTTGATGGCCTTGATAAAGGTTACTTCGGCTACTCAGAAGCCCTTTTCACTCATTTGTCTCTAGAACTCTATTCTGGAGAGCTGAGATTGCTGGACCGCGCGTGCCAAGAAAACGTCAGCCAGTAGTACAAGAGTTCCTCTCTTAGAACGGGATTGCTCTGCCCAGGGATGTCTTCACGAGAGTGGAATGAGGCTTTTTTTCTGCATGGGCAGGCAGGACTGATAGTCTATTATATCATCAAAGGGCAGACTTGAAAAAGGAAATGGAACTTTCCTTCATTCTTCCTTCTTATTGCTACTTAAATGATGACCCTTAAGAGCAAAAAAACCCCAAGTTACTTATTTTTCTAAATTAAAATAAATGTAGGCATGAGTTCCCCTCCCTGCACCATCCTCCCATCCCCTCACCCACCAAGGTTGGAGAAAAGCCCAGTTTGGTCACTATTGTCAGGGAGTCCTTTCTTTTACTTTGTAAGAATCCAAAGGTCATAGTCCAGAAACTTGGAGATGCTCATGGCTACGGCTGTGCTGAGGAGGGAGGGTGGGAAGCTTATGCCCTCCGTGCCTGCATCAGGCCTGGAGCTCTTTTGCCAAAGCATCTGCTTTTCTGTTCTCCGCCATTCAGCGGCAGCCTGAGAGAAACCTTACTAAGTCCCAGGGTCCTGGATGGGGTAGAGGGTAGATCTTGCTCACTTGTAGAAATACTCAACCTGTACTTTTCCAAGGCTCAGGGAAACCGTGATGCAGGCCATCACTCCCCACCTGCAGTTTAAAGCATGAGTTCCGTCTTCCATGCTTCTGAGAGACATGACCTTGGTGGTCATCTCCCCGGCCCCCTCATGGGAAGGAGCTTTCAGACCTTTAGAGACAGGTGGAAGTAGGGAAAGGAGGTGACTTCTTTTAAATCCATTCTAGTAAAAGAGCCCCTAACAATAGTTGATTGCATTTTTCCCTTGATAACTCACCTTATCATTATAAACACCAAGGGAAAGAACAAGACAGGGACAGATTAGATCGAGACACTTGCCAGATCTTGTGTGTGATTTTTGCCCGTGACTTGTTAGCTCTAGATGTCCCTTTGCCTTCATTTTTGTCTTCCTTTGTGTAGGAGACAGGCAGGTCCTCTTAACAAGGAGGGTCGTGTCTCTCCTCTCTAGCTAGTAATGTTAACGGTCATCATCTAGAATAGGTCCAGTGCTGTTCAAAGATCCATCTCTCATTCTTATCACTCCACAAGGTATTATCATCCCCATTTAACAGATGAGACTCACAGACATTAAGTATTTTTTCAAACAGCCAGTAAAGAGTAGAAACAGAATCCAAAGTAATGTCTACGTAACTCCGAAGCCCACGCCCTTTCTAACATTTTCCTAAATCTTATGCCATTAGACCTAAAATACAACCTCCCATAATGGCCTAACCATGAACTTTGAATTGGTGCAATATTCACTAATATAAAGCCTCCAAGCTCTCTGATGTAACTTCTTGTTATTGTGAGTCTAAGGAATATGGAATAATTCAAATAACTCTTGCTGCATTGCAGGGGAATATATTTCATTAGCTTATTTTTATTAACATCCTGTAGTTAATTCCCTCGTTTCTTCTGAGAGTTCTGGTTTACAGATAATTAAATCCATGCTCTTCTCTGCTCATCGGTATAAACTGGACATCCTACTGAGGGTTGCTGGCTACTCTTGTCATTCTGTGCCTTTCTTCTCCTACATATATCTTCATAACATCACGGGTCAGATGGTTGGAGGACTCTGTTTGCCCAATAACATAAATGTTTTCAACTCAGCTGCTAAATGATTTTCTCAACTGAGGCTTTGTAGATATTTCCTTCTGAATTGTCTAATTTTCTTTAGATTGTAACATGGCTATTTTAATCATAGCACACAGTGCTGCTTGTAGAGGTCATCAAATCACAGTTCCCAGGGCAAGTATTGGAAAAGCATCACTGCGTTTGGTTCATCTCCTGCCCATTGTATTTCCTGGATTTCATATGTAAGCTTCTGTATTATTTAGCAATGACTGTTTTGCAGATTGCCCCGTAAAAGAAAATTGGCTGGCTCGCTTTTTGATAACATTCTTTAAAATGTGACTATTCTGTTTTCTAGACCAGCTAGGTAACAGATAGGAAATTGGAAGTAGTTGTATTACCAGGGAAAAAATGTAAGGTGAGAAATGGGAGCGCTATTTGAAAGAGATGGCTTTCCTTATTAGACTCGTAAGTCAATAGATTCTTTACCTTCTCATATAAGGTGCTGATGAGACATAGTGCTGGACATTTCTTAACCCCTTGTGGGAAAATTCTTCTTCTGTCCAGGGATCTAGTGGGAGTTGGAGTATGCATTCTGCGCCAGTCCATACAGCTGATTGGATTGGGAAGAGCATCTGGCCATACTACAGTAGTGGACTAGAAGGGGGGCTCAGAACAAAGTCTCTGCCTAAATAGGGAGGATCTGGGCCAACTGGATCACCATCTTTTAGAAATCTGAACAGTGTAGCTAAGATCAAGTAACTAGTGGCAGGTGTAGAAGATGGAAGTCCATGCAGTAGAGAGAGGTCATAGTGGACCAAGAGGGAGGGTGTTACAAGTAAAGGGAAGCTAGTCTCTTCCTTGGTGCTGCCTGCGGAGGGGGCAGCCATCTATTGCTGGGCATCATGGCAGCCCTCAGACCTCTGGTGGAGCCCAAGATCATTAAAAAGAGGACCAAGAAATTCATCTGGCACCAGTCAGACCAATATGTCAAAATTAAGCACAACTGGCGGGAACCAGGCATTGACAATAGGTATGGTACACAAAAGATTCAAGGGCCAGATCTTGATGCCCAGCATTGGTTATGGGAGCAACAAGAAAACAAAGCACATGCTGCCCAGTGGCTTCTGGAAGTTCCTAGTCCACAATGTCTAGGAGCTTGAAGTGCTGCTGATGTGAAACAAATCTCATCGTGCAGAGATTGCTCACAATGTATCCTCCAAGAACTGCAAAGCCATTGTGGAAAGAGCAGCCCAATTGGCCCCAGAGTCACCAATCCCAATGCCAGACTGCATAACGAAGAAAATGAATTGACAGCTTATGTGCGTGTCACATTTGTGTTAATAAAACCATAAAACTACCAAAAAAAAAAAAAAAGTAAAGGGAAGTTAGAAGGAAGCCAAGTGGTAGACACAGGAAGAGTGAAAGAGGCATAGAGAGGAACAGGCTGAGAGAGAGTAGCTGGGTCCCATGGATGATTGAGTAGAAGAACTAGTGCTTGTGTAACCTCAGGCCCTAGAATTGGTGTGAACCTGGGCTTTTCTTTCTGGGCTTCTGTGAAGTCTTTTTGACATTTGTGATTGCTGCTTACTCATTCCTATGGGTCTACTGACAATAAACTAGGTTCTCTGAAGGAACTTGAGGTTTTTCAACTAACCAGTATGCCTAGTGCTCATTTTAAATAGCGTTTTTTTCTCAGTTTATATGCTTTCTTTTATTCATTCATGCAAGAAGTAGGAGGTAATATCAGAAATTTATTTTTGAGCATAATTCTACTGGTATGAAGGACATAGGGTTTATTCTTTTAGCTTTCATTAGGAGGAACTTAATGTTGGATACAATTTCTGGGCATGAAGGTGAGCCATGAGAAGAGATAGCAATCGGTGTATGGTGATTGTATCTTATAAGATCAGGGAAGATCCTTTAGGTAAGAATAATCATATTGATGATGAACTATACTTACAGGTTAAAATTATGTTTACTTAGCAATGTCTAATCTACTCGGCATTGTATGTTAGGATATTTAGGAGGAGCTGTCGCTTAAATAAGGTTAGAGTTCTGTTGAGCTTCTTTCTTTGATTTAACTTAGCCTGGGAGGTCTGGGACATGATGCAGGCATATTGGAGATGTGCTCTCATACTTCTAGGGTAGGGAGGAAACCAAGCAAGTGGCTGAGAATATGGCTGTTGATCCAAAATCGAGCTCCACCATTTACCATGTAAGAGTTTGGACAAGTCCCTTAATCTTTAGTTTCCTTATATACAGACTGTAGTGCTGATACCTTAAGGATTAAATGAAATGATATGTTAAAGGATGGAACATGATCGTTAGCATTCAACGGAGGGTTCAAATGAATTTTGAACATCACAACCCTGATGCTAGAATGTTATAGTTGTCATGTCTGTTGTGGTTATTGCTGATGCTGGACAGCATAGACCCCAAATGGCTAGCTGTTACCCAAGGACCAAATCTGGCCTGCTATCTGTTTTTGTAAATACGTTTTAATGGGAGACAGCCACATCTTCTCATTTGCTTGTTGTCTCTGTCAGCTTTCATGCTACCGCAGTAGAGCTGAATGGTTACGACAGACCCTATGGTTCACAAGACCTAAAATATATACTACTTGACTCTTTATAGACAATGTTTTCTGATCTTTGCCACAGTGGAAATAGGAAACAGTAAAAGCTTAACGGTCATAGAGATCTGAAATTGAATTCTGGTTCTGTTCCTTAGTTTAGGCAAATTGGACAAATTTCCCTTTGAGACACAGTTTGCTCGCTGGCTACGGTGACCTGCAGATATCATATTAATGTGTTCACATGTGAAGTCCCTTAGTACAAAATAGTTGTTCAATAAATAGTAGTGTCAGTGTCTTCCTTATATTCTTCCTTCTGCTTTACTTCCTACTGTAAAGAAGGTAGATTGGACGGTTCTGGGTTTAATTTCACTACTTCAAAAAAATATCAAAGCATTGTAATTTATGTTTATTTACACAGTATCATCTTCCTACAAGGAGATAGGTGTACTTTGCCTGAATTCTTAGAAGCAAGTAGGACAGGTAGCAATACAAGTTAATACTGAATTCAAATAAAAAAATATTCTTCTCCAAGGGGAAATAACTTGTCTTTCAAATTCACTGGCAAATTCAAATTTGTATTTCTTTTTTTTTAAAGATTAATTTGTTTATTTTTAGAGACTGTGTGTGAATGGGGGTGTAGGGGGGAGGAATAGAGGAAGAGGGAAAGGGGAGAACCTTTAATGGACTCCTTGCAGAGCCCAAGTCCGGGCTCCATCTCATGACCCTGAGATCATGACCTGAGTGGAAACCAAGAGTCAGATGCTTAACCAACTGAGCCCCCAGGCGTCCCTCCAATTTGTTTTGTTTTGTTATTTATTTATTTATTTATTTATTTATTTATTTATTTATTTATGATAGTCACAGAAAGAGAGAGAGAGAGAGGCAGAGACACAGGCAGAGGGAGAAGCAGGCTCCATGCACCGGGAGCCCGATGTGGGACTCGATCCCGGGTCTCCAGGATCGCGCCCTGGGCCAAAGGCAGGCGCCAAACCGCTGCACCACCCAGGGATCCCCATGTCCCTCCAATTTGTATTTCAAATTCAAATTCATTAAGCAAATCTTGTAAAGCAGAATGTTACATAAATGTACCTGTAGCTTCAAAGTTTTATTTATTGTGCTTAACATAAATTGAGATAACATGGTATTTGCATCATGACTATTATAATTCTAAGGTTGACAAGATGTATTTTTTTTGAGTGGTGCTAGTTGGTCAGGCCTATCTGGTGGACAGATGGAGGAGCAAATGTGAGTCAGAGCTTCCACATTCTGTAGACAAGTACAGGGACGAATTTATCAAAGGCAAGTTCTCTGGTGAACTGAAGGCTGAGAATAGCGTGACATTTTCATGCAAATCACTCTTCTTGCTCTTCAGTCTTGAATATGTTTAGTTGAATTAAATTTGTCATACTCATAATCACTCATGAATAACTAACATTTCCTATTTCCTGCTAATTCAGAAAAAGACCCGCCATCTCATTTTTAGAAATTAAATACTTATAGATATTTCTCATTTTCAGTATGTCAGAGAGACAAATTATTAAATATATATATGCTGAGCAAATTAGTTTTGAATTTGCTTTTTTTTTGAAATTTTTTCCTTTTGAGACAATTCTTGGCTTGCTTATCTCTGTTGACTCAATTCCCATAATTTGGATATTCTTTATATACCCCATGTGAACCTGTGTCCTGTAGAATGTAGAACATTGATAGTGGAGCCTGGAGATAGGGATCCTAAACATAAGATCTAATTTTAATTTTTTCCCTCTTTAAAACTAACTTCCAAATTCATTATTTTTAACACTTTTGCCAGTGGCTTACATTAATCTGCTTAGGGTCTACAGCCACAGAAACATCAGAGAGTGGAGGCATTGCCCTGAGGGTATCTTTCAGATGCATTCTCTTTAAGAAGTGTTATTTTTGGGTACATGTATTAAGTTGACCACATATTAATTAGGCCAATTTGTGACAAAGCTAGTGGGCTCAGCAAAGCAAACATGATTTTTGTAGAGAGGACAGGATAATTCCCCACCAAACATGCTATTTTTATTATTTTTAGGGAGTAATTTCATCTCGAGACTTCCTACACTCCATCGGTGTCTGAGGTATAAGATATACATCGTAGGGGATCCCTGGGTGGCTCAGCGGTTTAGCATCTGCCTTTGGCCCAGGGCACGATCCTGGAGTCCCGAGATCGAGTCCCACGTTGGGCTCCCAGCATGGAGCCTGCTTCTCCCTCTGCCTGTGTCTCTGCCTCTCTCTCTCTCTCTCATGAATAAATAAATAAATAAATAAATAGATCTTAAAAAGAAAGATACACATCGTAGACTCTTACTAACAAACATGTGGGGAGAATAAATGAGTTTGCAGCACTGATATTTCCACCTGCTTTAATACATTTTTGGTTATATGAATAAATAAGCCATATAAACTATAGACCAATGAGTCCTTCTCAGATCCTTTTTTTCATATAAAAGGAGAAAAGTAAGAGTTTGGAAGATGTGAGGTTTGGATCCTATTACTGGCTCTGACGCTGCTTGGCCAGGTGGCCTTGAATAATTTCTCTAATTTCCCTGGCTTTTGATCACCCTTTCTGCTAAATGAGAAGCCTGAATCAGATGATGTCTTAGCTCCTCTAGCTTTTAAATTTATTGAGTATGTTTCTTTTTGTTCCATATATTTCAGTAGTTCAGAATTATTACTTAGGCTGCATAAGTAGAACTCATACAGAGAATTTGTCATTTGTGTATTAGGATGTTAGAGAGCTTCTCTAGGTTTTCTGCAGCTCCTGTGGTAATGATGATGGCTATCCAGAACCTTCTTAGCAAAGCTGAAAGGAATGATCAAGTTTCATTCTATAGGAAATGTGTTTGCTGGTCATAGGGTCTCAGTAATAGGTTTAGACATGATTGTACAATACAAATGTGTGTTCACTTAAATATTGTTACTAATCATAATAACACCACTTTCTTTTGAGGATGCATATTGATTTTTGAGGTTGTGGTTAATGACCAATGAGGTAAAATATTCATGCAAGCTCTCAACCAGTTGCTTGTGGCCCACTTTTGATTTTCATGCCAGCTGTAGTAAAGTTCCAAGTCATCTGCTGCTGCTACTAATGGAATTGATTCTTCATTGTCTGCGGTATCCTTGATGCCATACCCCTAAAGAGACTTTACCTCTTCCCTAAGTTTATCTGCTACTTGGGATCACACTCCACATACATGATCTGCACTCAGGTTTTTGTCTTGGCTCTGTACTTGGGGTCACCCCAACTAAGACAAGATCATCTGAATAATGGCATATTATTTCCTTTCAATATCTGAAATAAATGTAGGACAGGAAGTACAAATTGTGCTACTCTCTAGAAGCTAGAATAAACACCTTTGAAGATGTTATAATCTTAATTATAAATAAAAAATTAAATGACCTTGGCTCACTTTCAACAAAAATCTAGCTGTTTTTTAAAAAAGAGATCTTTGCTGTACCGTGGTATCTCAATCTTTTTTGAGCTTTTAAATTTTAACCCTCCGAAGAAGTTGAACTTGACTAGTGATAGCATTTGCTCTTTAGGAAGGCTGGGGGCTGTTTAAAAGAACAACCAGATATCTTGTACCAGCTAGAAATTGTGTAGAAAGGAGGCCAATGGTGAGAAAAATGCCACCATAGCAGTCATTTGTGTTGATATCTGACTCTTGATCTCATATCTTAGAAAGTCCTTGGATCCATAATTTAATTTTTCTTATGATACTCCCATATAAAAGTTACAGCTGTCATTTATTTGCAATACATCTGAAGATTTTTTTTTAATTTTTATTTATTTATGATAGTCACAGAGAGAGAGAGAGGCAGAGACATAGGCAGAGGGAGAAGCAGGCTCCATGCACCGGGAGCCCGATGTGGGATTCGATCCTGGGTCTCCAGGATCGTGCCCTGGGCCAAAGGCAGGCGCTAAACCGCTGCGCCACCCAGGGATCCCACATCTGAAGAATTTAAGAGAATGTGAAAATTGTTCTGGAATATTCTTTGTTCATGAAGCTGTGTCTGGGTTCATCAAAGCCTTGACTGGACTCCCTAGCAATGAGATAAGCATAGACCTAGAAGAGACCTTTTGAAAAGATCATTGACTGTAGTCCCCTATTATACAGTTGAAGAAAAAAGGTATTGATTTGTCCGGGGTCAGACAGTAGCAACAGATTGGACCTAGGTGTCCTGCCTCAGTCTTCCGGGGCAATAGGGTCACATTAAATCCTGAGGTTCCAGTCGGGTGTGAAAACTTCCCGTAATGTGTTGGCTCAAGTGGGCATACCGTTATTAAATATCAAAAGGGAAGAACAGAGCTAAGATTGGGGTGTATGTCATTAAGGGAAAGCAAGGAACCATTTGATTTTGCAAACCACCTGCAAAAATAATAAAAAAAATAACCAAGTTTTGTCTTACTGCATATTCAATGGGGGCAAATGTCTACTGAATGTAGAACTTGAGATAAGCTTAGTTGTTTGTTCGCAGCTCAGAGTGAAATCTTAAAAATCACAGATGCTTTCTTCAAAATCATCATTATGATTGTGGGTTAAAATTTAATGTTAAGTTAGAAAAGTTTATACACATTATGAAGTTTCTGAAGGTATTTGTTTTTCTGTGGGTCATTTGGGTGATGCCAGGAGAATACTTCTTGTCCCTAAATTTCTTTCTCACTTGACTTCCTGGCTCTAACACTTTTACCTTTTGGGTTATGATCAATGCAGACAGCTAAAGGGACCTCAGTGATAGGCAACGGTTTGTCAGCTTGAACGACTTATTAGTGCTCTAGCAGAGACGAGCAACGTGATGGAATGGGTCACAGAATGGGTAAGTTTTGATGTAAGCAAGAAAAAAAGGAATATTTCATGAAAGGAAGTCTGCATCATGGTGAGGACAGAGCAGAAGCTAAAAGTTTTTTAAAAATGAGAATGTTTACAAGAAGGATAGTAGAAGCTGTTGAATAATAATATTGACCATCCTACAGTTTTATCTGGAATTTGCCCTGGTGGCTAATAATATGTACCGGCTTTGGGTTTTTTTCTTTCCAATAACAATACAGTTATGACATTTACAAAGTGCTTTACAGGTTATCATGCTCGGCCACAGCCATGACCTCATTTAAATGACAGTTAGCCTGGACAGGTACTAGAAGCTCCATTTTTAGAGACAATGAAATTGAGGCCCAGGGCTATTAAATGATTTGTCCCCAGTTATATAACCAGTGTGGGGCAAAGCTGAGATGCCAATTTGCATCTTTTGGTTCTGAATTCTGTGTTTGTTCTCCTGTGCCACGCTGGGTCGGGGCAAGAATTTATGCTTCAGAATCAGATGACCCAGGCTGGAACTTGCCACCTTTTTTTTCCCCCTAGCTGTGTGACCTTGAACATGTTACTAACTGTTCTGAATCTCAGTTTCTTTACCTATGAAAACTAAGAAATAATAATAGCTACTTATAGGATTGTTGTGAAGATTCCATAGGTAGAGCAAGCAAAGCAACTGGCTTAATTCTGGCACATGGTAGGTAGCCCATACATGGAGCTATAAACCCCTGGAAGAGATACCTACTGTCCCTGTTTCCCAAACTTTTCCTACATTTAGATATGGAAGGATGACTCAGGGCAGCTTTTCAGTTTATTCAAGGATACCGTGTGTTTTCTTGGTTTATTTTAATTATCTCCGTGAAGATGGGTGTGACATCTGTGTGAATGCACCTGTCCATGTCTTGGGGTGCACCTGGACATACATACCCACCAGTACCTGTGTGCATGTGTTGGGGGTGCAGTGCTGGCTCTCCAAGTTTCTTTCTTTTTTTTTCTCCATGTTTCTAGGCTCTGGAGAACCAGATACAGTGACCAAATGTGGAGAGCATCTGTCTGCTGCAGGTAACCGCCAACTGGATCACCAGCATAAATCAGACTCAACCAGGTAGATCCTAGTTCAGTCATTGACCTTCAGAAGCACAGGCCTCGTACTCTTAAAACACCTCGGTGACACATAAGCTCCCAGTCGGAGGAGTGGAAGCTTTGGGTGACTCCCTTTAGTGGACAAAACTATTGATTTTTGAGGAACCATTTGATTTTTGAGGAGACTTTATTTATACTCATTCAAACTGCATTGATTTTTGAGGAGACTTTATTTATACTCATTCATTCTTTCTTGAAGTCTTTTAGAATCACCTCGATGAAAACCATTACACAGAATAACCATCACTGCATTTCTGATATATGGCACAGAATAACTTAACACTTTATAAATATGTTTCATTGGTGCACAAATGGGAGAAGCACCCTCTGCGGAAAGCAGGGCAGGAACTTGGTTGGATTTGGCTACAGCAGCTCTTCGTTGGATTTGACCATGAGGTGGCGCTGCGGCCAAGTGGATGAAGTATTGTCTCAATTGAGTGTTTCCCCCTAACTATATGGCATTTAATTCCTTTCTTTAAATATAGAAGAATCTACCATTCAACGTAAAGTAGGGTCCTGTCGCTCATTGTATTTTAAGAACACTATGGATCAGGAGTGAGTCCTTTGACCACAGATCCACAGATCCTTCACGCACTGCGTGTCACTGGGGTGAGAGGTGTATTTTTAAAAGCCTCAGTGGTCAGAAAGTCCCCAGACTGAGAAAGGGGGTCCAAAGTACCATTTCATTCAGGGTCACTCAGCTATATATAAGGACCACTGTTTTCACCACCCTCACAGAATGGGGTGAAAGTCTTGCCACAAAATTGAGGTGAACTTCCAGTTTATTTAAAGAGCCGATGCTTCTGTTACATCTTAATCCGCTTTGACAGCAGTGGAAGGTCAGAGACACATTTAGAACATGAATTCACATTGTAGTTGACGGGATACAGACATGCAAACGTGTATATCTATATACTGAGTGTTTGCCTCAACGACTCTTGCTTTTTCTCCATATAAATATATAAATATCGAATAAAGTGCATGAGAGCGTGTCTGTACATATACACAGATACATGTTTGTCTATATAC
Organism: Canis lupus familiaris; assembly: GCF_011100685.1. NCBI lineage: Eukaryota > Metazoa > Chordata > Mammalia > Carnivora > Canidae > Canis > Canis lupus. The sequence goes on along the minus strand of NC_049243.1, from coordinate 4,476,257 downwards.
ACTCGATAGATACCCGTGGAAAGAAAAAGCACACACATTTGTAATATATCTGTAGTCAAAAGACGTCTGTCAGGCAGTATTTATGTTCATTCTGGTCAAGATTGAGTATCCGGGGGTAAAAATCTGTGATCTTTTCTCTGATACTTAATGAGCTGGGCAGTTATAAACTATGGCAAATACATGGGAGCAGAGCTTTGGAATCATGTGCATTTTTATCTGTTCGTACGATCATTAAAGTGGGTCAGTTCAAATACAGCCTGGATAGAAGTGGCTTACTGTAATTTCGAGCTTTGAAATACATACCTTCCCATGTGGCCAGAAGGGCACTGTTGGAGAGACTCAATGCATTTCCAAATTACGCAGTGGCCTGGCCCATGTTCTTCAGTTTTCAAAGCTGTAATATTTTTCAAGTGGTTTAGAGCAAAAAATTTTTTTCAAGTGGCTTAGAGCAAAAAAAGTTTTTCTTTTTTTTTTTCAAAAAAAGTTTTTCATTTAATGGAAATGCTTCAGTATTGTAATCGCATCTCATCTAACATCTGTTTCAGAAAGGTTAATCTAGAGTGATATCAAGGTGAATTAACTGCTGTTAATCTTTCTCTCTTTAGCAAACTTTTCTATGAAACATTATATTACTGCTTTAAAAAATTTTTTTTTTAATTAGGGAGTCCAGGGTCAGTGAGTAATAATTAGTGTTTAGGGAAGTGAAACAAAAATTTTCCTTAAAATTTTGGTAGGGATAGGTTGGGTCCAGGCTGAGGTGTGTATTTCTAGACTAATTGCAAACTTTGACCTCCTGTAGTATTCCCCGCCTTGCTCCTTTGGTCGGTATTCCTTGGCAACCAATAGGGAAACCTACGGAGAAAACCGCCCTCTGAGTCCAAACAAGCCTTTTTTTTCTGAACCAGGTAAGAAGAAAACAGTTGAGTACCAATTCTCAGAATGTCTGCTGATTAATATTTTTGACAAGGACCACTCCAAATAGGCCATTTTCTTTAAAGGCAGGGATCTTGCTGCAATTATTTTTAGATCCTTGGTACCTAGGACATTTCTTCACAGATAGTATACACCCAGTGGATGATTGTGAGACCAAAATTGAACAGTTTTAGTAGAGAATATAGATTGATTGATCTGAGAGCATCAATTTACCTGACGGGTGCACACAGGAAAGCCACGTGCATTTTTACAGAGACATCCCAAGACTCTACCGCTGTCAGTAGCCAAAAACCTGAGTTTATTCCTCAATCTTGACACAGTGACATCAATACTGCTTACTGCTCAAAGGGGGGCATGCACGGTGCAGTCATCAGGGAGCGAGTTACAAAACACCGCTATGGTGCTGTTGAGGAGAAGCAGTTTCCAGAAACATATTTGGTGATGTTAAATTATCCTTTTTGATAGTTTACTTAGTAGAACAAACACTAAACAAGACCACGCTGGAGATTGAGCATAAAGTACAAGTAGTAGAAGAGAAAGCAGCAGTAGTGATTAAATAATTAAATAACACTTTGAAACTTTTTCACTTCTGAGAAGAATTAACTCGAAGTGCAGCAAATGCCAGCAACTTTGTTGGGTATTTCCAAATGACATCTATGAAAAAGCAGGGATGAAAAAGTCGTCAAGTATTTCGTTGAATGCTCTTAGCAATACGATTTCGTAACACTGTCCTTAGTGTCTTTTTTTTTTATTGTTGTTCAAAACATATAGCATAGTAAGTTTCAAAGAGGATTTTTCTTTAAGAGGTCATTGTAGTCAACCAGTTTTCACTACGTATAGCGATTGTTATTTACAGCAGTAGGCAACCAACTCATGCCATCAATTAACAACATGGTAGCAAGGTTTCCACTTGAAATAGAAGGTAATTTAGAATTATTTGTGGCCTCATTATAATTATACAATAAAAGCTAATTATTTTAAAGACCTATCATTTACAATGTTAAAAACAAGTATTGTAAAGCTCACAGCCGAAATGCTGTCAGGACATTTTTGAAGTGCACGTTTTGTGTCATTTAACCCTGCTTTTTTTTTTCCATTGACAGAATAAAATGAGGCATATAAATATTATTGTTGGTTCTACTAGACTGGCTTTTTTTTTTTTCCAGTCTCCCTATTTTCTTTATTTTTTTCCCCCCAGATAGGTGAAAATTTGCCCAGTGTGCCCTCTGTCGTTGCTATGGCAACTGGTCTATCACACACAGCTAACCTTTTCATTCACTGTGTTAATATTGTCTGTAGGAGCGTCTTCTGAATGTTGTTTTCCTAGAGCAACCATGCTGTAGTCATTATCTGTGCTCTTGGCATCTTTCTTTGAATTCTTTTTTTGTCCCATTTGGAGTTGACTAGATTTGTAGGCCAAGGCCGGTATAGTGTTCACTAAAATTAACTGCAATGGTTTTTTATTTTCCTTGTACTGACACTGAATATACCGGGAGAAGGCCGACCTGTAGGTCTTGTTGAACAGTGTGTATACCAGTGGGTTGACCGCCGAGGAGAGGTAACCGATCCAGACAAACACGTTGAGCAGGGCTCCAATGATATCCTCGTTGCAGGACTCTTTGCAGATGACGGCCATTATGTTCGTGATGAAGAATGGGCACCACATCACCACAAACAGGAAGAAGACAATGCCCAGCACCTTGCAAGCTTTCTGCTCATTGCTGATGGACTGCATAGTCCTCCTGCCGTAGGACCCTGGCTCCCTGTGGATTGATCGTTGGAAGAGCTTTTCCGAAGACAGGGAGCTCTGAGGGAGGAAGCTGAAAGACGCTAGCTTGGCCCGTGTGCCAGGATCACTCACACACAAGGTGGCTTCTTTCTGGAGCGACTTGATAGTTAGAAAGTAGGTGATCACCATGATGGTTAAGGGAATGAAGAACGACACGAAAGAGCCGATCAGGACAAAGTTATCGTCGGCAAGTAGGCAGCTCCCTTCCTTAAAGACCTTGGAATCATCCTGTAGCCCGAAAACTGGTATTGGCATAGATATACCTGGAGTTGAATAGAGAAGAGCACATGAGTATTGAGGGGCTGTCTATGGGGGAGCACTGCTACACAACGGTGGCTGCGCACTGGATTCTATTTCGACGTGGTCTAAAAGCTCAACATATACTTGCAGTGAGAATTTAAAATTCTCTTGAACTTACAGATATTATGTGGTTCTTATATAAATTTAATATATAGTTATCTGTAGTGACATTCGTTACATATAGTTGTAGTATATACACACTTATATAAAATATAAGCTACATACAACGTATGGTTTCCCGTACTTGTACGTTACCTTGGCCTATAGAGATAGTCCTTTACTTATAAGTACAGGGGGGCGCCTGGGTGGCTCAGTTGGTTTAGCGTCCAACTCTTTGTTTTGGTTCAGGTCATGACCTCAGGGTTGTGAGATCCAGCGCCCTGCCCTGTCAGGCTCCACCCTCAGCAGGGAATCTGCTTCTTTCCTTCTCTCTCTCTCTCCCCAGCCTTACCTCCCCCCGCTGCTCACATGCACTGTCTCTCTCTACAATAAATAAATAAATAAATAAATAAATAAATAAATAAATAAATCTTTTTAAAAAGTACAATAATGGGCAGCCCAGGTGGCTCAGCAGTTTAGTGCCGCCTTCAGCCCAAGGCGTGATCCTGGAGACCTGGGATCGAGTCCCATGTCAGGCTCCCTGCATGGAGCCTGCTTCTTCCTTTGCCTGTGTCTGTTCCTCTCTCTCTCTCTGTGTCTCTCATGAATAAATAAATAAAATCTTCAAAAAAAATACAATAAAATAGTACAATAAATCTAACTCATAAATTTTTCAATTTTGCATTTTTTCTGATTACAATGTTACACTTATTAACTGAAGAAAATACATGGAGTCACACAAAAATAAAAATGACCAGTGAAGCTGCCATCCAGAGATAATCACCATTCACAATCGGATGCTATTTATTTTAGATAAACACACACACACACACACACACACACACAGCATTCACACACATTATATACTTGGGTTTCATACACAGTTCTGTAGCTATTTTTCTCCTAACATTATTTCATTAGTTCATAAAAATATCCTCATAAAATTATAAACATCTTTTCTTTTCAGAAAGTTTGAAAAATAGAAAGTAACAATGAATAGAGAATAATAATACGGATTGTTGCCAGCCAGGGGAATTATAATTAACGTGTTATGTAGTTTCTTCTTCTGTTTCCATGCACACATGTAAATATATACGTATGGGCAGTGTTTTATGTGCAGATTTAGATCTTCCTATTCTGTTTAACATCCAATTGGGAAAATTGTACATAATTAATTAATTAATTCTTTTGTCTCAGATTTTTATTAATTTATTTGTTTATTTTTTGGATTTTTATCTAAATTCTAGTTAGTTAACATACAACATAATATTGGTTTCAGGATTAGAATTTAGTGATTCATCACTTGCATACACCACCCAGTGCTCATCCCAACGAGTGCCTTCCTTAATGCTCATCCCCCATTTAACTCATCCCCCACTCACCTCCTCCCACCTTCAACCCTCAGTTTGTTCTCTATAGTTAATAGAAAATTGCACATATTTTAAAAATATTCTTAGAAAAAATGATTTTCTAATGTGAATTTGAAGTAACACCAATTATATTTTGTTTTTTATTTTTAAATAAATAATAAATAAATATTTATTTTTAATAAAAATAAATATTTTTAATAAATAATAAATTTGATGCTTTAAATTCTTTATTTTTAAAGATTCCATTTATTTATTCATGAGAGACACAGAGATAGGGGCAGAGACACAGTCAGAGGGAGAAGCAGGCTCCCTTCAGGGAGCCCGATTTGGGACTCAGTCCCGGGACTCCAGGATCACGCCCTGGGTCAAAGGCAGGTGCTCAACCGCTGAGTCACCCAAGTGTCCCTGATTCTTTTTTTATTTTTTAATTTTTATTTTTTATTTTTTTTCCTGATTCTTTTTTTAAAAAATTTTTTACTATCAAAAAGTTCTAACATATGCAGAAACAAACAAACAAAAAAACAACCCACTGAAAAATGAAAACAAACCTAGCACAGTAAACCCATCAACCAGCTTCAACAATAAGGAGCTCAAGGACAATCTTGTTTCAACCCCTCCTATGTTACTTTGAAACAAATCCCAGACATCATGTCATCCAACCTGTAAATATTTTCTTTCTTTTTTTTTTTTTTAAGATTTTATTGATTTATCCAGGAGAGACACACCGAGAGAGGCAGAGACACAGGCAGAGGGAGAAGCAGGCACCATCCAGGGAGCCCGATGTGGGACTCGATCCGGGAACTCCAGGATCACACCCTGGGTGGAAGGCAGACACTCAACCGCTGAGCCACCCAGGGATCCTAATATTTTCTTATGTAGATATAAAAGCTACACATTCTTTAGAAAACCTCATATCATCACAACATCATTCCTACTCCTAAATAGAAATTTAATATTTCCTTAATATTATTATAGAATCGGTGTTCAGATTTCCAAATGTCCCATAAAAATCATTGCATATTTTTAGTAGTAGAATGTTCATAAGGGTGGAATACATATAATAAGCAGCCATGAACTCTTCTTTTATTGACAAATGGTACAAGATGAGAGAAGACGTGGGAGCAAGAGCCCATGGTCAGTTGTTCTATCACTGAAATTTGGAGAACCCATGCAGCTCCCTTAGGGACAGAGGTGAGGCAGAGGAGGGAACAAAGTGAGTAAAAGGAACACTTGGCCTCTAATCCTGCTAAATTATCCCCCATGACGTAGGACCTTATTTAAGGGAGATTCCATGGGCCTCCACCACCATTGTGCAGTTTGGGGGCAGTGGGAGTATCTTCCTCTCCTGGCAATCATGTGATTGCCATAAAGGAAAAAAAATCAGGGAGATGAGGAAGGAGAGGAAATTTGAATCCAATGACTACTTTGTGTAATTTAGTTTAGGATTGCTTCTTTTTTTTTATTTTTTTATTTTTTTTATAATAGTCACACACAGAGAGAGAGAGGCAGAGACATAGGCAGAGGGAGAAGCAGGCTCCATGCACCGGGAGCCCGACGTGGGATTCGATCCCGGGTCTCCAGGATCGCGCCCTGGGCCAAAGGCAGGCGCCAAACCGCTGCGCCACCCAGGGATCCCTAGGATTGCTTCTTTTGTGAAAGGGTAGACGCCACAGGGGCACCCCGGGAGAAAGTCGGAGTGGAGTTTCTTTCCAATCCCTCCCTCAGAGCTGGACTGCAGGGAGCGTCCTGCACACTGATTCTGACCACCCTTCAGAGTCTGGTAGGTGGTCACAGTGTAGCCAAGAACACAAGTTCATTCCAGAGTTGGGAGCTACCGCTAGCTTGAGTCTTGTCATCCATCCGGAAGAGCTTCCCTTGACGCTCTATCATCTAATTTGTGCCTACTGCTCCATCCAACCATGGACCTGACCGTCCTAACTGCGTATCACCTCATGTTGGCTGCCCTTGCAAGGAGGGGGACATTAGCTCAAGTTAATGTAATGTTTAGCTCAAATCTTTCTCCGTGACATTTGCCATGATCCTCACAGACGTAAATAATAGTATTTGTCACTTGTCCATGCTAGGCCATGGGTCAGCCTCCTTGGAAGGTGGAGATAAATGACGTCACAGCTGGTCTTAAGGACCCTTAGTGTGGTTAATGACTCTATCTCCTTTATTCCTTTCTGTCCCTGGAGTGTTGTTGGTAACATGCTGTGGGCCAGGAAGGGATGGAAGAACAAGGATGCAAAAGGAATATCCTCTCAGACTCTGGATACACACCAGTTTTATGTAGGCTTCAGAACACTCTCTTTTTTTTTTTTTTTTAAGATTTTATATATTTATTCATGAGAGACCCAGAGAGAGAGAGAGAGGCAGAGACAAGGCAGAGGGAGAAGCAGGCTCCCTGCCAGGAGCCCAATGTGAGGCTTGATGCCAAGACCCCCTGGGTCATGCCCTGAGCCCAAGGCAGATGCTCAACCACTGAGCTCCCCAGACATCCCAAGAACTTGGTGTTTTAAGCAATACCTCCAGAACTGCCACTTACATAAATCACCAGGTTGCAAACAAATAGGGCAAAAGACTCTCAAGGTAGTGACTTCTCTTGCATTAGGAGAATGCACCCCTAAGAACGTGATGACAAAATAATACACCTTTGTCACACAGCTGATATTCTGTTTACGGACATCATGACTAATAGTAGTGGCTGTAATTCATCACGTTAGAAGAGCGATCAACAGTTCTGGCTGTACAGAATTAAAATTGATTGAGGCCCTTTGTCACCCTGGCAGAAGCTAATAATTACATCATTACTAAAATGTAGCCAAGAGCCAAAACTCTTTGACTTCTCTTGGTTTAAGACAAAATAAAATGAAATCAAGTTAAGGTCTTCAATTTGAATAATTCTGTGGAGAAGGCTACTCCCATGTTTATCTACCATTGGCGGGACATCCACTCTGGACTAAGCACTGTCCTAGGTGCTTTGCATTATCTGATTCATCTTAGCCTCCCCACATCCGTGGAGGTCTGTTGGTGCCAACCCTATAGATGATAGAGGATAGATGAGGAAGTATGGGGATGAAGCAACACAACCCAGGAGCACAGGGCCAGGACCAAAATTCAAATCCAGTCCTGTCTCACTCCAAAGCTTCCATTCTCATCAGTGAACAACTACACTGTGGAACAAAGACCTTCTAGATGGGTAGAGGAAACACCTTTCACAGATACATGTTCAAACACTTGGAAAACAAAATATTCTTGGGAACCATTTCTTAACTTTTACGATGAAGAGTTTTCTGGGGGACACCTGGGTGGCCTGTGTCTCTGCCTCTCTCTCTCTCTGGGTCTCTTTTGAGTAAATAAATAAAATCTTAAAAAAAAAGAAACCCACACCAAATTCTTGAATCATCTGGAAATCAGAGGAGTGTCGTTGGTTGGGAGCACGCACACACACACACACACACAAACACACACTCACACTCACACTCACACTCCCACCTCTCCAGAATGGCTCAACTTCTGTGGCCAGGGATAGATGGGGATGATGGAGCCTTCTTACTGAAGTAGAGATTCCCTCTTTCAGCCGCCAGGGACAAAGAGCCCCTTTAAAATGGATATGGCATCTTCCCACTTTTCCAATAAGGAAGCAAAGGCTCAAGGGAATGAATGACTTGCCCACGACCCTTCATGGCCGAGATGTGGCAACAGGATCAGCTTGCCCAAAGCTCCCTTTCTGCTGCTTCTCCCCTTCCTTGAGAATGGGACACCCCAGCACACATCCAACAAGCTTGTTGTTGACACTGCTCTAAGTTAGGAATTCACAAAGAATTTGGAAAAGTGTAGATAACACAGGCTTAGGAGACCAAGTACCCAGTAAACACTGTTTTATTGGAAAACTGCCACGCCCTTGTTTGCACATTGTCTATGGAGGCTTTCTTGCTATAATGGCAGAGTTGAGTACTTGTAACAGACTATGGCAAAGCTAAGAATATTTACTGTCTGAAAAAGATAAATAAACATTTTTTAAATTAAAAAAAAAAATGGATATGGCAAGAAGGCCCAAGCAGGCTGTCTAGAAGGGAGTCCTTGATTTGGAGGAGGAGAAGCAAGCTGATGCCTTCCTTAAATGGCCCTTTCCTCTTAACACATAACAAAAAATGTCCTGACATTAAAAAAAAAAAAAACCTCACAAAACCTGTCATATGCCACTCTTTCTCAGTGCCTCCCTCCTGGTGATGGGTCAGCAAGGATTTCTAGAAGAATAACTAGACAGTTAAAGCAATATTCTGTAAAAAGAAGGGAAAGAATTTCACATCAAAGAACGAGAACATTTAGGAGGCTCTGTGGGTATGACACGAGGTTGAAAACCACTCTCCGACCGAGAGAGAGATGAAGACGCTGGCTCCTCTCCAAGGTTGCGGTCACAGCCATCTGCAGTGCATTAATTTTCTGGCTGCTTTGTTTGATAATAGCTGCTTTTGGAGACCTGACATCTCCTCTCACTTGAAATTTCTGCATATAAAGCATTTTTGAACCAACAGACAGTAGCTCAAACTACGTGACTCTGCATTTTGTTTAATGTATCTTCCTGAGGAATGGATGGTAAATAGCCAGGAAGATTCACTGTCAGTATTGGTGCCTCCATGCACATTTTCATTTCTTTTCTTTGGGACTCGGCCAGTGAAATGAGTGGGGAACACTGGCACCCAGGAGCTGTAGGCTGGGGCTGGGTCCTCCTCAGAGGGTAGCTCTGCTTCCCTGGCACACCAAGTTTGCACCTATGGTTAACCTGTGACCACAGTCTGGTGAATGGCCTTCGCTCTGAAGCACGGGCTGTGAAGGATAAGCTTCATCCTCAACCCTACATTTTTACAGTTTAGTATCTTGGGACTGAATATGCTCCCGAGACAGCATTTCCTTGGGAAATAAAAAGGTTGCCTGATGAGGTGGTGGTCCTGTGGTAGGGAATGGGACAGTAGGAGTCCTCAGGGCCTCAGCTTTTATGGGAGTTTGGGCGGGGGGGAGGAAGCAGATATTTCAGGGCTCCCATGAAAAAGCCTGAATTTTTGTTCATAGCTTTCATTTTCTTCTGAAATCACTCTTTCCTTTGTATTTTGACTCACACTGATCGTTTCAAGTTACAAGAATGGATTTACTGGCAGCTTGACAGAAAGCACCATGAGTGAGTTCTGTAGGGCGGTCACCACACTGCAGGGGGAGAGAGGCTGAGCAGACACGGAACTGGGCCTGGGACTCAACCTTCTAATACAAAGTGTAAAGCTCCAGCATTTCTAAATTCCTTATAAGCTATGGTCTTCTTCTTCTTTTTTTTTTTAAGCTATAGTTTTCTGACAGCCCGGTGTCCATATAAGTGAGAGCCAGATAAACCTGTCTGTTACTCAAGAAATTCTATGTTTCATCTTAGATCAATTCTTTTTTTTCTTAGATTAATTCTTCACATCCCTAATAATAAATCTTAAGTTCTCAAAGTACTTTCCCATATATTCATTGACTTTCCATCTTTTGTTTTTCACAAAATTGTAAAAACATTACCCACCTTGTTCTATGGGTGGATAAAAATTTCACTTTGTGAAAAAGCTGGAGGGAGCAAGCTTAGATGATTTATTTAGATTCACACAACCCTTTAGGGGCAAAATCAAGACTCCCTCTTAGGTCTCTCATTTCTTTTAGATGATTTTTTTTTTACCTGCTTATTTATAAAAGTAGTTTAAAAAGTTTATGACTATACCAGAGGTCCTTGACATGGGTGTCAGGAAGTGTGTGATGTTCCTGAAATTTCCATATATGTACATTTTTTTAAAGACCGAGCTTTCATCAGATTAGCAAAAATGTTCCAGCCCCCAAGGTAGTTAATAAACACTAAGTTATATCAATGTCCTAGGTACAGAACACACACACACACACACACACACACACACACGCACACACACTCTGATGATTTTCTGCATCTTTGTACTTTCTTTCTTTTTTCATTCCTTAATCTCAAAGTCAAAATTTCCTCCGATGAGACATTATTCACTCTTTGAGGCCAGACAGGTATTCCAAACCTAAAATCCTTATAATCAACTCCAACTTTCTTTTTTATATGACAGTTATTCTTAACTTTGGCTGCCTATTAGCATCACCTAGGGAGCTTTTAAAAATGACATTGCATGAGCCCCAGTCCCAGAGGTTCGGATATTAGTACTTTAAAAATAATTGCTAACGCTTAGGCCCCACAAGAACGTTGTTATTCAAACAAAAGAATACCTGGGTGATACTGATAAACGACTAGAGCTGAGAACCTAGGATGTGTGGGGTGAAAAGCATAGTAAAAATGTCTTTTTATTTTGAGGGGCGCCTGGTGGCTCAGTCAGTTAAGCACCTGGATTTTGACTCAGGTCGTGATCTCAGGATCACAAGATCTTGCGCCACGTGGATCTCGGGGGCGTGAGATCTAGCCCTGTGTCTGGCTCTGAGCTGCTTTAGATTCTCTCTCTCTTTCTCTCCCTTTTCTTTGCTCCCCTCCCTCTCTAATAAATAACTAAATAATGTCTATTTTGAAATGAAGCTAATTGAGTAGTTTTACAGCTGCTCCCTTTGCCTTTATTGAGCACATCTATTACTTTCCAATCAGCTCAGGCTGACTTCCCAAAGCAAAGCCAAGTGGAGAAATGATGGAGAGGGGAAGAAATCTGCCCTCCACCTCTCCATCAACTTGGGCATGAGTTATCTGAAAAAAAAAATGTGTTGGGTAAAGTTATTGTATAAAGCCACATATCCTTGTTTAAATGGTTTGACTGTTATGACTAAATCTCCAAAAAGGCTTAAAGCTTGGGTTCTGTCCCAGGCAATAGATGATGCTCAGAAGAAATGCTCAGAGAGTCTCCCTGAAGTATGACCAGCTATGAACCGTCGAGGCTGGTGGCCCAGCTGCCATACCATAGATTCCTGGAAAGGCAGTATCTTGCTCTTGAGACCCTCATTCCTTTCCCTTTGGGTTTTGTAGCCCAGAAGTTTGTGCTTTCATATCATGACCTTGCATTCTTGAAAGGTAAAGGGACTGAATTCTAACTCGTAGGCTATGGATTATCAGCTGTCGCTGTGACACTGGCAGCCCATCCATGTCTTTCATCCCAAGGCAGACTGACGTCCATGTCCCATCTTTTTTCCATGTCAATATGTAATGACGCCCAAATAGAATCTGAGTGATAAGATATGGTAAGTTATCAGAGCCTCATTTTTCTGTTGAAATCATAAGCCATAGAGAAACTTTTCAAATTCTTCAATTCACCTTGTCATCCACTGACTCTTTTTAAATAGATAGGTATTACACTACTTATCAACATTGGAAAGGTTTCTTTTAGCCACATACTCACTAACAGAGGTTTATTTAGAAGGAAAAAAATTCCAGGGTGCCTGGATGCTCTCAGTTAGTTAAGCTTTGGATCAAGTCATGATCTCGGGGTCATGAGATTGAGCCCACTTTGGGCTCCATGCTCAGTGAGGAGTCTACTTGAAATTCTTTCTCTCCCTCTCTTTCTGCCTGTCAGCCCCCCAAAGTAAATAAATCCTAAAAAAAAAGAAAAAATAATCTTTGCCTCATATTACTGAACCTCATCTTTGAAGGATCACATCCTTTCTTCCATTTGCTTTAAAAGGGACATATTTTGTAGTGATTCTTCCTGAAAGCTTGGAGAATGAGTCTCACATGTGACACCTCATTACAGAGACTCTGGTCTAGAGCATGTGTGCAGAAATAGTTATGTTATCTGGAAAGTTGGCTTGCAGTAGATGCCCACATAATCCAGACCTAGAGGTTGTCAGTTCTCCTTCCCCTAGAATCTCTTACACACACCTTCCCAAAGCACCACATTTATCATATTACAAAATGAAGAACTACAGTGTCCCCAATGCTCAAGCCATTAGCAACCACTGAGCCCATCCTACAAGGTCTCTGTGACCTGGTCTTCATGTGCTCACTCAATGTTCTCAATTTTGACCTAGTCGTGTGGTATTTTCTCTCTTCTTTATGTGATCTCTTGAACTATTTAGAATGGAATTATGCATAGCTTGATTTTTCAGCTAATCACATAGTGTGATCTGAGGGGCTCTCAAGATCTGCCTGCTTCCACCTGGGTCTTTTCCCAGTGGCTTGCTTGGTACACTGCAGTGTCTCACCGCTAGAATGAGAGAGGTCCCTTTTTTTTTTTTTTTTTTGCACCCGTGAAACTTCAGAGGCTTAACTATTAATCTAAGCTTAAGTTGCCATGGTACAGACGCACAGCAAGGGAGACTCCTCGGGGCCTGGGCCTTGGAAAGGAAAGCAGTCACAGGAGAGAAGACCTACCTATCACATCCATCATAGCTCAGGGATGCTGGTCACAGAGAGATGTGGTATCTGTGGCATGTTGGGTTTCCCGTGAGGGAAGGTGCACTATAAATAGTAATTGGAAGGGACAGGCTCATTTCTCCATTTTACTCTGTACCAGTTCTGGTTCTATTTTCTTTCCTGAAATGGTCTACCAACCAGTGGGGATTCCAGAACTTCTTCTTGCCCTAGGGGTGGCAGCTGGCTGGGCATGGGGGACTGAGGCAACCGCATTTTGTGGCTACATTTGCATAGGAAGCACACTGTTTTCGCCTTGACTATATGATTATTTGGGGTTTGGGGGGCTACAGTTGGAGGTTATATTCCCAAACCATATCCTTTATTGAAGACATAGCTCATGATGTCTTTCTTTCAAGACATCCTCTGTTTGAAGCTTTCCTAAAATTCTCCCTGTGGGGCAATCTGGGTGGCCCAGTGGTTTAGCGCCACCTTTGGCCCAGGGCATGATCCTGGAGTCCCAGGATCGAGTCCCACATCGGGCTCCCTGCATGGAGCCTGCTCCTCCCTCTGCCTGTGTCTCTGCCTCTCTCTCTCTCTCTCCTTGTCTCTCATGAATAAATAAATAAAATCTTAAAAAAAAATTCTCCCTGTAATAAGAGGGAGAATTTCCTCTATATTCCTTCATTGCTTCTATAAATAATTTATACTGTGCTAATTCACACTCCTAATACCTTAGAATTTTTCTCTAGGAGTGTCATTTCACCCATGAGATGATAATCTCATTAATGGCAGGGATATCTTTTGCTTATTGCCAGCCACATCTGATGCAGCTCTGCTCAAAATAGGGGCCTAGCAAATTCTTGTGGGATTGATGAGTCAGTGAATGAGAGGGGGGAAAAAGAGTCATAATAAATGTGGGTTATAATCAATTTTATAGACACAGCTTGAATTTACTGAATTATTGTATAACGTTTCCCTTCATTTTTTTTTCTGGGAAAACAACAGTAAATGTGGCTGCTAATTAGCCACATGAGGCAGAAAGAAGGAAGATGGATATTACTATGATGCTAATTTGTGTACTTTTCTATGAGAAGTACATATAAGATCAACCAGCACATGAGTTGACTACCTTAACAGCTAAAATCACAAGGGGAAAAATGCTGTAAAAATGCAGTGCCCGCATGGGAAATCAGGAGACCTGGGTTTATTCTTGTATATTTTGACTCAGAAACTGGATTTAGAGCTGTTATTTTTCTCAAAGCTCTTTTTTATCAGATTAATTAAGTAAGTATGTATTGAGAAATGAGAGCATGATACAGTGAGAATAGCACAGACTGGCCACCCCCAAGATGTAGGTGTGCATCCTGACTGTCAGTCACTGGCTGGGTGACCTCAGGTTGCTTAACTTTAAAGCCTCCCTCTGTAAGGTAGAAGATAATAAACAAAGCCCTTCTCTAATTTACATAGAAGGCTTTGGTGAGAAAACAGTGAGGTCATGTGTCTGAATTACTTTGTAAACTTTTAAGATGGAAGTGCTCATAACGTACTTAGCACTATGCTAGACTCTTGGGCGCCATAGTAGGCCTTTGAGAACCTTCAGGAAGCCTTAGATCTTGTAGGAAAAACAAAAATACACACACCTAATCTACAAAGACAATGGTGCAGAGTAGAATGAGAGCAAGAGGCAAAATAGATGATGTGGCTAAAGGCTGATGTAGGCTGATCAGAATGTGATGTTCACTGCGGGTTACTGTCTCCGGGAAAGAGCGGTGGAGGAGACAGGGTTGCTGATTCAGGTCTTTATGGGTGAATAGAATCTGGGCGGTGGTAGGATCTGGATGGGGGCGATGGATGTTGACCACTGTGCATCCAGGGCTCTAGTGCACCTGGCCTTGCTGAGGTTGAGTCCCGCGTGTTTGGTACGCACCTGTGAACTCAGGGGAAAGCACACATGTTATTTATCAGAGGCATCAAGGAGGTCCTCTCTGTGTGATAGGAATCAGTTTCAGTCATTCATCCATTAATCAAATATTAATTGAACATACAGTGAACTAGGTACTTTAGGAAGTTGAGAGGAAGAAAGTACTTGAGTCTAAGATCACTGCTTTATAATCCAAGACTTTTTGCTGTCATTCATGAACTCATCAACCCAAAACAAGACTAGGGAGAAAAGTGGCTGAGAGATGCAAGCAGAAAAACTAGGGTTAGCGCCTGCATCCGTTGGCTAAAAATAATACAACCTAGGGAAATCTGTAGTTAGCCTTAATTTTTTTTTTTAATGTAGCCTAATGTAGGAGAGCAGATCTCAAATTTTTTGCTCTCAAGTCTCCTTTACACATTTAAAAATGATTGAGGACTCCAGGGGCATCTGGGTGGCTCTGTCGGTTGAGCATCTGACTCTTGATTTCGGCTGGGGTCATGGTCTCCGGGTTGTGGGATGGAGCCCTACATGGGCTCTGCGCTCAGCACAGAGTCTTCTTGTCCCTCTCCCTCCTCCCTCTTCCCTGCCTCTCCCCCGCCCCCACTCTTGCTCATCTCTCTCCCCCTCTCTAAAATAAATTAATAAGTCTTAAAAAAAATGATCGAGGACTCCAAAGAACCTTTGTTTCTCTGGGTTATACGTATAAATATTTGATGTATTATAAATGAAAACTGAGGACACTTAATTTATCAATTCATCAAAAATAATTAATAAACCCATTGCACGTCAACATAAAAAACATTTTTTATGAAAAGTAATTATATCTCCGAGAACAAATCCAATAGTGTGAAGAAGGGCATTGGTTCAGTTTTGATGGTCCCTTTTAATGTCTGGCTTACTAGAAGGCAGATGGATTCTCCTAGATGCTTCCGTTTTAGTCTGTTCTCCATTAAACTCCACTGTATCCTTCTAAAGGGACGGAAGGGAAAAGGGAAGGTAGTACTTTCTTTCTTCTGAGCTTTATTAAGATCTAATTGACATAATATTGTGTAAATTTAGGACGATTCGATACACCTATACATTGAGACGTGTTTGCCATAATAAGGTTAATGGACATGCCCTCCACCCCACCCAGTTACCATTTCGCTGCCTTTGTTATGGTGAGAACCTCAGAGCTCTACTCTCATAGCAACTTTCAAATACAGAACATGGTATTATTAGCTGTAGTCACCCTGCTGTACCTTAGATCCCCAGAACTTATTTATCTCATAACTGAAAGTTTGTACCCTGTGTCCAACATCTCCGCATTTCTCCCACCTTCCAGTCCCTGGTAACCACGATTCTACTCTGTTTCAATGAGTTTGATATGTTTAGATTCCATATGTAATTGAGGTCATACAGTCTTGTCTCTCTTTGACTTATTTCATTTAGCATAATGGCCTCAAAGTCCATAAGTCCATCCACGTCACAAATAAGCAGAACTTCCTTATTTTTCATGGTTGAATAATATTACACTACACACACACACACACACACACTTTCTTCATTCACTTAGGTTGTTTCCATGTTTGGCTATTGTGATAGTGCTTCAGGGAACATGGTACAGATGCCCCTTTGAGGTAGTGATTTTTTCCCTTTGAATATTATATTACTATTATTATTATTATTAAAATAGTATTGATCTCATGGATGCCTTGAAAGCATCTCAGGTAAACCCAGAACCCCCAGGAACACACTTTGAAAGCCACTGATGTAGGAGAAAAAGCCATCAGCTTGAAATCAGAAAACCCAAGTTGGGATCCCCCATGACCACGTAATCCCTGGGAGATTTTTCACCTTTTATAAATGAGGATTATCCGATTATTTAACAGCATCTCCTTTAAAAGATTCTCATGAAGGACAATGGGCATTGCTATTTCTTTGGTAGCAAATGCAGTATTGTCTGGCAGATAGAAATCACGGACAAGCATCTTCCACAGCTTCCCTTAATATGCTGAGTTCTTCGTTCTGTCTACAAGTCCCTTCCGTAGCCCGAGCCTCCAATGCCCCTTGTCTGGTTGTAGCAGAAGTGCAAACCAGCCTGATGTCATCTTTATAGGTTAGCTTTAAACTCTGTACCCTTGCTTGCTCACGGAGAGGTCTACGATTATGGATCCTGTCCATGACTTAACGTAGAGGCCTTGGAGAGCAAGACCATCTCCCAGATGGTTGATAATGGACTCCTCAGCGCTGCAGTTTTCCATAACTGACTCGCAAGTGGTGAGAATGTAATGACCTCTTCTGCGGATGGTAACAATCAAGTCAACTGCCAGGAGTTCTAAGCAATACGTGTGCAATGTGATATTGCTTTACAAAGTACATGCTAGGGTTCACAGAGCAAGAATAAAGAGAGATTTCCACTGTGCGCCTCCCCTGTGAGGACGAGGATGGCCTTATAAAATCGGGGGCTTCTTTCACAGGTATGTTCGCATATGTTCATCGAAATTCGTGCGAATGGCTTTCTCCCAAGGTACCCCCAAGGAAAGGTTCTCAAAGACGTGTCTGCCTTCGCCTGTTTTATCACTTAGACTACTTTGGTTTTAAGCAGCAGAAGCTGATTTGGGGCTGATTGAGCAGAAAATGGGTTTGATAAAATGATAATTGATTAGTTTAAAGAATTCTTGACAGGGCTGAGCTCCAGGTTAAAACTTCCAGGAGTAAAGTTGCACTCTGGACTTGCTTTGATGAGGAAATTTCCACTGTTTTCCTTGTCCACTGAGCACCAGGGGGAAACAGTAACAGAAGCTCCTGCCTCTCCACTGCTACTTCTACACCAGGGACTCAATTATGCAACAGCTGGAAGCCTCACACCTCAGCCACCTCCATGCTGGCAAAAACGGAGGTGGTTTGCTCATCCTTCTTGTTCACTTTGCCCTTTTCCACATCACGGTTTTGCAATTTGGGTGAACTTAGGCTAAAAGCCAATGTCCTAGCTATAAGGAAGGCTTGGAACTTGAGCTCTGCCTCTTGGGAATTTCCCCAGCTATAGAAAGGTTAGGTGAAAGACACAGGAAGCCACAAATATGACAGGCACCCATTTAACTTGACCTTTGTACGGCATGATTCGTAGCTGCTGTGATTGGGCTGGGCTGGGCTGGGAGGATGCCTTTTCCAAAGATGGCGAGGCTGGAATTTTTGGCCTTTTCCTATTTTTATCATTTTTCCTGTGATCGTCCCCTTTCTCTGTCATGTCAGTAGTCAGCATATGTTCAAGTATTTGATACTTAAAAATGAGTCAATCTGGAGATTACATACCAGTATCTATGAAATGCTCGTGGGGCTAGCATGGTGCTGTAACTGAGCTCGTCCTGCGGTATAAGATGATAGGGAGAATGGTGCCTGGGAAACCCGATGGTGTCTAAGGACAATCAGCTTCAGTTAAAAAAAAAAAATCACACATTGTGCAAGCCAAAGCAAACATGTCTCTGGGCTAGAGAAACTGTTCATTATTCATTTAGCTTGGCACAGGTTTGAACTTTAAAGTTTCTTTGGGGTTCTTCTCTTTCACGTCTCTTATAGGCTTCTCATCTTGGCTTTGCTCTTGGGGTCACCGTCCCTGTTATTGATAGACTGACACTATTTCTACCACAGGCTTAGATACGTTTTTGTTTTGGCTCCTAAGTCCAATAATCAAGCAAGGTCTTTCTCAGCTTGGGTCTCAGATGCATTCACCCTGGATTTGGATCAATGCTGTTGTCACACAGGTGGATAAACTCTTGTTTCAACCCTGCCTGTGGAGGAGGGGACACAGACACTTTCCAACTAGCAACTCATTTTTCTAATCTGAGCTAAACTTCAGGATCCCCCTCCTGTCATGTCAGTTCCTCTTGGAACTGGTGGGATTCTAGGAGCTTCTCTACAGCTCCACCTTCCCAGCCCTTTCATTACTCATCCGCCTGGTTGACCTAGACCTCCACACTTCCCATCGAGTTTAGGGAAGCCTGAGATGAAGAGCTTTGGGTTTTGCTTTCTCTCAGACTGGATTTGCAGTGAGTGATCCGAAGTCACCACTCAGTGGGATTTCATTTACTCCATCCTCTGCAAAGTGTTTGTGTCCTGAAATTTTAGTGGTGTGGGGGAGAACATCTTTGTGGCATTGGAGAGACATTTCTCTGGCGTAATTTCTGCTTCCAAATGCCCCGCAGGCTTGCGGAAAGATGCACGGATGTCAGGTTAAAAAGGAGCTTTCACTAAGAAGTTTATATGGTGGTTTTCAAGAAGATCATCTTTCGTTGTCATTGTTTTTGTTTCCTAAGACTTATCATGGAGCTTAATGATCATCTGGTGAAGCTGCTTCCTTTCAAAGTTGACGAGCCAAGATATTAAATATATTTATATTTACGTCTTAGAAGTGTAAGATATTAAACGCTTTATGAAAGTTTACACTGATAGAAGAGTGGTTCATTGGCAAAAAGAGTGAAACAGTCCTATTTACAGTGTCCTATTTACACCTATTTAAAGGTGTCCACCGTGTGTCAGACACCGTGTAAACCTTCACAGATGTCAGCAAATTTCATCCTCACCAGGCACCCATAAGGCAAGAACTGTTATCCCCATTTTCAAGTGGAGATAATTGAGGTTTCAAGATATTCCATAATTGGCTCTAGGTCTTTCCGTCAGTGAATGAATGGACTAGCATTCAAGCACAGGACTCACTGGTTTCCTTCTGTTACTCACTTTGTGTTAGGACCATGGCCTCCAGATCCCTAGTCAAGAGGGCCTTCAGCTTTTTCATTGCTTTCATTTTATAGCTCATAGTTTGTGAGGCTTTAAGGATTAAGAGTGTTTATTTGTAAAGAGCCTTGAGATGCATTTGAGCATTATGTGAGATCTTATACATGGGAGGTAGGAATAGAAACAAGAGATAGGGAATAGAAAACAAATTAAACCTCTACCCCAAGGCTCACGAAGCTCTTCAATAAAAGGATCCTATTCAAGGTCACAAATGACTCTTTAATAAGGAATGAACAATTATCTAGCTCCCTACCCTGCCCCTCAGGTTGGATGTCTCGAATAAGCAACCCTGACCCTACATGGCCTCAGTAGAACTCTAGAACGCACGCTGTCTCCCACTACTACCCCCAGCTGCCCATTTCCCATCGTCTCCCCATCCTAGCTAGTGGCGCTACCATCCATCCAGGTGCACAGCTTAAAAACCTAGGAGTCGTTCCTTCCATTATTCTCCTGTTGCAAAAAAACTCAACTGCATCCTATTAATTCTACCTCCCACATGTATTTGGTGCCTGAATCTGTCTACCTCCATCTGTCTCCACAGCTGCCTCTGTACCCCACACTGATACCACCAGAATGTCCTTACTGCTCTCACTGTTTCTACCCTTGCCTATGTACCCCCCACCCCTGCTTAGCACCCTCAGAGGCCCCCCACTGCACTCAGAGCAATGTCCGAACTCCTTACCTTGGTTATAAGGTCCTGCCTACCTCCCCTTCCCTGTCTCCTGTCACTCAGCCTTTCTTGATGGGCTACTGGTGCTGCATTAGCTTCCTTCTAACCCTTCAACCCCATAAGCTGGTTTCCACATTTAGGGCCTTAGAACTTGCCGATCCCACTACCAGGAACACGCCCTCCACTGATAACCCCATGCCTGGCTCCTTCTTATTATTGGACGTCGGTTTTAATGCCCTCTTCAGGGTGAGGCCCCTCCTGAGAGGTTAACGTAAGTTAGCCCCCCTCCTCTCCCTCCCTGAGTCACTCTATGACACGCTTCCCTGGTTTGTTTCCTCCATAGCATTTGTCACTACACGAAATTTTTTGTTGGCTCATTTATTTGCTTGTTTGCTGTCTGTCTCTTTTCATGAATGTGAGCTCTATATAAGCAAGGAGCTCTCCTAAGATAGTGCCTGGCACATAGTATTTAAATGTTAAATGCTAAATAAGGATCTGTGGAAGAAACGAACAGGCAAATTCAGAGGCCTTGGGAACAAAGAACAATTATGACTAAATCACAATCTTCTTCATTATCTTGGTTATGGGGCAAGAGCAAGAATTCGCCCCAATATCAGTCACTTGGGGCACTAAAACTTCTGATAAAATAGGTCTTTTTAGATGATAAAGGTAAAGCTATTAAACATGAGAGTTTTTTTTTAATAGGTTTATAGATATTACTCTTTCTCTAATATCCCAGAGTTAATAATGATACTTTATCTTGATAAACCTAACTACATCAGGGGCACCATGCGGCGATGATGGTAGATAATAATACTAATAAAAATAGTCATGGTAGCAAATACTTGGATGAGGTTTCCTGTGTTTCAAGTAGTGTCCCGGGTACTTTACACAAATCGGCTTACTGGATCCGCCTGGCAACACCGGGAGTTAGGTTGTGTAGTCTCCTTATTTGCTGATGAAAAGCCTGAGGCACAGGGAGGCTAACTTGCCTACAGTGGGTCACACAGTAAGTGCTGGAACTAGGTCTTCAAGACGCAGTCAGCCTGGCTCCATGGTCGGTGTGTTGCTTTGCTCTGCAGCCTCAGGACCACTTAGCCGCCCGGCACAGGGGCTTGGGAGGGAGGGCAAACTACCTCACCGCAGGGAATCTGCTACTTAACAAGTCATGTCAGCCAGGCCTGGTTTCTGCATCCTGCATCCTCAGGTCTGGATCCTGACATCCACCCTGTGTCCTACTGATCAAATGAGTACAACGACTGCAGGTGTCCTTCTTCCTGTGTTTGTGCATAAATTTTGTGTTTAGGGTCATGTGGATGCTCTCCATGGGAAGGCCAGTCAGGGCCTTGAGTCATGAATGAGGTAGGCTATGGGACCTGCTGCTTAGGAGCTCACGGGTAAGGAGTCATTACGTACTGTAAGCCTTTAATACAACCCTCTTGTTTTTCTTTTTTTTTTCTAATTTAACATGTTTACATTAATATGACATTGATATTAACAATTCTACCCTTTTTTAAAGATTTTAATTGTTTCAGACAAGGAAAGAGCAAGAAAGGGTTGGGGGGGAGAACAAGCAGGGTGGGGAGGGGCAGAGGGAGAGGAAGAAGCAGCTGCTGCTTGCTCCTTGAGGAGCTGCTTGGGGAGCTTGCTCTGCTGCTTGAGGCTCCATCCCAGGACACCCCCCCCCCCCCCCGCCCCGGGATCACGATCTGAGCCAAAGGCAGACGCTTAACCGACTGAGCCACCCAGGTGTCCCAATTTTAACATTTAAAAGATGATGATTTCCTCTCTGTTTTTAAGGTACACACTCAAAGCTTACTGAAGGTTAACATCCACACAGAAAGGCGTGTCAGGTGGGAGAGTGCAGCTGGGTGAGTTATTGAAGGTGAGCATACCCGTGCACCTGACACACACAGCGGAGCCAGCACCTCACAGGAGCCCTGGAGACACTTCCTGGGCACGCCTCCCTTCCTCCTCCCCGAAGGTCACTGCTCCTCTGCCCCCACAACAGGCTAGCTCCACCTGCTTTTAAACTCTATACAATGGCGTCATCAGTATGTATTCTTTTGTGCTTGGCTTTTCACTAATACTACATTTGTGAGACATGGTTTTAAACATCCACTCAGTGTTCACTTTTCTTTGTGCTTGTGTTGTTTCAGGTGTTGTAGAAAATAATTATGAGAGCTTACCATGCCCTAAGTGTCGAAAGACATGGAAATTTGTACGTAGGACGTATGTCTGCACCTCCTCTTTTATGGTGGTAAAATATACATAATGTAAAATTTACTATTTTAACTATATTCTTTTTTAAGCAGAATTTTATGCTGTATCTTTGAGATATAATGAATAAGACTTGTTAGCCTTTAATCCTTCGTGGTTTCTTACTGTGCTTCTTTTCTTTCCACTGGTTCCAGCTGATTAGCACCCCACACCTGTTTTGATGTTGAATGTTTTTTCTTCCAGCCTAACCTTTTAGATGACTTCAGGGCCGGGGACAGGGTGGGGTGGGGGGGAGGCGCAAACCCCCTGAAAATGGATAGAAAATTTATATTGTGGTGACTATGTAAATGTTTCAGAAGAGAGGCAATCCCCCAACACTCCGTAATATAAAAATGATTCTGAGCCACTGAACCTGGATATGCAAAGGCTATGTTGTGTGTGTCCTTGTAAAAATATAGCTTCACAGCTTCAGAGTTCGGCTTCCCCTGGCTAGTACTTTTCTGAGAATATGGAAGCAATTTATATTTTCGAAGGACATTAAGAAGCAAAAGTCACAGCCAAAATCTAATGAGCCAGATAGTTTTAAGGAAATGCAGGAAAGTGATAAGGGACAAGCTCCTTGATGAATTGTGTGTTTAGGTTAAAGCACACACACATGCAGACACACACTCCACGAAACACATTAATTAATTAACTTTAGTATCCTGCGGAGAAGCTAATTTGCCAAGCCATCCACGTGTTAAAATGGAGGCACTGGGATCCCTGGGTGGCGCAGCGGTTTGGCGCCTGCCTTTGGCCCAGGGCGCGATCCTGGAGACCCGGGATCGAATCCCACGTCGGGCTCCCGGTGCATGGAGCCTGCTTCTCTCTCTGCCTGTGTCTCTGCCTCTCTCTCTCTCTCTCTCTCTCTCTTTCTCTCTCTCTCTCTCTCTCTCTCTGTGACTATCATAAATAAAAAAAAAAAATAAAAAAAAAATAAAATGGAGGCACTTAGCGTAAGACCAAAAGAAGACTTTCATATAGAATATCTAATGGAAACAGGGACATCTGAAAAATTGATTCAGCTCTCCACCTCACCTTATAAGCTTAGGATGATTCTGACCAACGAGGGGGGGGATGGATGGGGGAGATGCTTTCCTTTTGACAATATATTGGGTACGTGGGGTGGTTGCGGATCCAGTCAAGTAAACTGTGACCTTGCTCATGATGCACTCAACACTTTTCTCAATTTTGTGACAGTAACAAAGACACTGTTGAACCAACGCCAGCCCACAAAATATCTGACCCCGATGCATTTTGTGGTGGGAGAAAACGATCCCCCCTGAAAAGTCGCCATCTATCTCCTGGAAACTGCATTCACAGCAAAGGGGAGTTAAGCTTGCTAAATGGCTGGCCTTTAGGTAAGGCGCAGAGCCTGGGGACCCAGGTGGGCCCAGTGTAATTACAAGCGTTCTTAAAAGTGGAAGAGCGGGTGGGAGAGGTATGTCGGGTGGTTCAGTCTTTGCAAGTAGAAAGGTGTCTTGTGGAAGGTGGAGGTCACAGGGGCACGCCTTCTGCCTTAGGACCTCCAGGAAGAACGTGGGCTTGCAGACACCTTGATTTGGGTCTAGTGAGGCCCGTTTTCGACTCTGAATTAAAGCTGTGAATAACAAATTTGTGTTTTATTGAGCTGACAAGAGCGGTGTTTAAGTTTGTGGGAGTTTTTACAGCAGCAAAAGGAAACAAATGAACGTGTCTGGACCATTCCTACTCCAGTACTCGGGTGTCGCTGTGGGTGGGGAGGGGGACGGCGGTGCTCTCTAGCCTAGGACGCACATTTGCTTGCTCCCCTGCTCCCACTGTTCTTAGTGGCATCCCTTTTGTGTGGTGCATTTGGGGTGGTCTTCACCATGAGAATTCTTCAAAGGGACAAACTTGATGGGTTTTGATGATATTCAGACTCTGTATTAACTTTTAAATCTGTGAGCAAGATAACTTTCACAATAAGAACAGCATTGCTTTTCACTTTTATTTATGCTATAAAAATGCAACTCAGAGCTGTAGCCAAGTGGGGTGAAGTGAGCCTGGACTGGGGGATGGAAGCCCTGGCTCTCTCCCTTGTTCCTTCCTCTGCCTTGCGCAAGAGTGTGATGAATGGTTCTTCTCCCATAAACATTTTACAATGACTTCACAAAGTTTCTCAAATCCTTCTGATGTTGGAATTGAAACTGCTGAAAGTGTGGATTAATTTAGGGGGGCACGAATATGTTAGTCCTGTAATTTACAATGCTAAACTATGCTAATACAAATAAGTTTTATTTATTTATTTTTTAACTAGTTAAGTCATTGATGCCCTGTAACTCTAAGGTCTCATTTTTTCCCCCCAAAAGGTCTTGGAATTCTCATTGTTAACCTATCTTTGTATCCAGTATTGCTATGGCCTTCTTTTTACCTCTTTTTTTCCCCCTTTGTATGGTACGTTGCTTCTGAATTGTGGGGTAAAGGTTGGTCTACTTCCTCTATTTCTTTTATAGAGACTTGGTTTTCTATGCCTAGGTATTTTTTCTTTTTTTCTTTTCTTGTGTGTAAATGCTCCCCTGAGGATATAAGCAACCACAACTGACTCTGTACATCAGGAGGAGGGGTTGGAACTGAAACTCTACCCTGTCCTTCTCCTGGTGATTCTGACTGGGGAAGAAGATGGAATTTTGGGCAGACAGCCTCTAGAATTGAAACATGAGCTCAAAGACCCTCGTCCTCCCCCATTTATCCATATCCTGCCGGATACCTCCATGGACACCTGTCTGGGCTGCTGCTCTAGCTTCCGGTCCCCTAACCCTTGGGCTGGGAAAAGCGGGAGGACAGAAAGTTACCACCAGCCGGCTGGCTCTTCCTTTCCCTCCCCCACATACCCTAATTCTGTGGTTCTTGACCTTGGAGCACAATGGAACCAAATTTTAGAAATACAGTTGGACTGAACTTACGGTCTGAATTTTTATGAAACCCAGGTGAGGCCTAGGACACAAGGAGGTCATAAAACTCCATAGGTGATTCTAATGTCACTATGACAGCTCTAGCTAGGTGGCTCTAGAGCTATCCTGAAGTTATCCAACCAGCTGGAGGAGGTGCTGGGCCACCATTGTTGCTTCTTTGCCTTGCTTGATCACCTGGCAGGTGGGACCTGCCCACACTATCCTGCCTGTGGCTCTCTGGTTTTCTCATCTGGGTTATGTATCTGCCCTGTATGGTTTCGATCACCTTCTCTTTCCTAAAAATTTTTCAAAGCTTTTATGTTCTCCAATTCACCAATTTCCCTCTACGATTTAGAAGAGGTGATTAGCAGTCCTGGTCAATTTGCCTACATTACAGCATCTGGAGGTCCTTCTTTTTATTTTACTTTTTAATGACTTTATTTATTCATGAGCAACACAGAGAGAGAGGCAGAGACACAGAGAGAGGGAGAAGCAGGCTCCCTATGGGGAGCCCGAGGCAGGACTTGATCCTAGGACCCTGGGATCACACCCTGAGCCAAAGACAGATGCTCAACCACTGAGCAACCCAGGCATCCCTGGAGGCCCTTCTTTTTAAACCTGGGCAATTAAAGGGAAACCAGCCTGGAAGGTCCTGGTTGTCAGTGCCTTATGTATTTTACTCGAGAGAATTCTTGAGTTGAGACGGTACTGGAGAAGACACGGGACACAGTGCCAAGTCTGGGATTAGGTTCTTAGCTAACAAAACAAAGTTATCCCTGAGTTCTTGTGAGGATTAAATGGGATAAAATAGAAAAGTACGTACTAGCAGTGGGCTCTCAGGAGATAATCCTACATATTAGGTGGATTTTAATTCTTGTGGTGTGAATAGGACAAAACATTAACTGATGAGTGACCAGGGAATTAACCATCTGAGAATAAAAGAACCATCTAGTGGGTGCTGTTACAAAATATCACAGCTTTGGTGTTCCTCAGTAGCCAGGAGCCACATTCAGTGCTTTCTTCTGTTAGGGTTGCTTATTAGAATTTGTTCGAATTGAGCTTATTAGCTTTGTGTTATGCTACTAGAAGGTTTTATGATGGAGCTCATGTAATTTAGCTCACTCAGGCTTGGACTGGCTTGAGGTAGAAGCTGCTGCAACTTTGTGTCCAGACTTAAACTAGTGGTTGTTGTTTTTGAGTCTCTTTCAGACTAGATCGGAATAAAAATCTCACAGTTCCAGGTTTGACCCTATTTGACTTCAGCTCTTTCTGGCATCTCCCTGAGATTATTAGTCTACCCGACTGACAGAATTTGATGGGGTGGAGATGTGGGACTATAATAAACGCCTGGTAACACTGGAGGCTGAAACTGATCTGTGCCTTTGGCCAGTAGACCATAGATGACCTCCTACCCCTTTATAGGTTGAATCGTGCTCCTCCAAAAGCTGTTAAGGTCGTAATCCCTGTGAATGTGTACCTGTGAATATGACCTCATTTAGAAATAGGGTCTCTGTGGATGAATAAGTGAAGTTAGGGTTATTAGGGTGAGCCCTAATCCAATATGACTGGTGACCTTACGAAAGAGGAGAAATGGGGGCTGAGACCAGCACACAGGGATAACAACATGTGAAGATTAAGGCAGAGATCAGGTGATTCAAGGAATGCAGAAGACCATCAACAAACCAGCAGAACCTGGGAGAGAGGCATGCAGTAGATGCTCACAGCCCTCAAAAGTAAACCTGCCAACATCTTAGGTTTGGACTTCTAGTCTCCAGAATTGAGACAACAAATCTGTTGGCTGAGTCATCTAGTTTGTGTTGTTTTGTTATGGCAACCCTAGGAAACACCCCTTTCCCCTCACTCTATTAGAAGGGACACTATGGATTGGTTGACTCCAAAGACCCATACTGAATTACTAGGTTGAAGAGTGAAAGGCTGATATTTAACCATTTTGACCTTTAGAAAGGGCAGTTTCATATGATCCAACTCAGACTGGTTTATGTGGGGAGCCTTTTGTGCCTATGAACCTCAGAGTGGGGGGAGAATAAGGATTTTCACTTACTCCCTTGTGGGGTATGGGGAGGTGCTCTCAACTCAGGGATGTGTTGGCCACCTATGTCCCAGGCTTTCCTTTATGCTTTTGGGGTGTTCCTATCTATTCCATGTAGCCAGGTAAAACCTAATGGGATGAGTGAGGAGGAACAGAACCCCAAAGCTTTCCTCCCTAAGGTCTGAAGTGGGTGGGTAGATGGGGACACTGTGGCATTCTGAAGAGCCTATAAAAATCTTAAGACCTGGAAAAAAATGACCCAAAATACATGTAACCTCAAACATTTAATTCAAATATCTAAAATATAACAATTACAGCCAGATCCGTTCTGATAATTACAGATTAATATACCACATTAAATCCTACTTAAGCTATGATGTAAGTAGAGGCTCTAAAAAGAGTTATTAAAGATCAATGGCTCTGGGCATTGGGGCAAATGATCTTTCCTCCTCTCTCTACCATCCTGTACTTAAACCTTCCTCCTTGCTGGTCCATCTCTTGACTTCGAAGGTGAGATTAAAGGCTCCTTGGATTGAGGAAAAAGGCATGGAATAAAGCAGTCCTTTGTGCTGCTTTATCTCCAGTTACACATTTCTCTGGGAAAACTGATGTTCTGACAGTGGATGAGGAACAAGTTTTACCAAACTTGTTTGTTTGATAAAAGTCCCCATTTTGGAGAGTTCTTTCTTTCTTTATTTTTTTTAATTTTTTAAAAAATTTTTATTTATTTATGATAGTCACAGAGAGAGAGAGAGAGAGAGAGAGAGAGAGGCAGAGGGAGAAGTAGGCTCCATGCACCGGGAGCCCGATGTGGGACTCGATCCCGGGTCTCCAGGATCGCGCCCTGGGCCAAAGGCAGGCGCCAAACCGCTGTGCCACCCAGGGATCCCCTGGAGAGTTCTTTATAAAAAAAATCTTTAAGGGACACCTGGGTGGCTCAGTGGGTGAGCATTTGCCTGTGGTTCAGGTTGTGATCCGGGGTCCTGGGATCGAGTCCTGTGTCAGGCTCCCTGCAGGGAGCCTGCTTCTCCCTCTGCCTATGTCTCTGCCTCTCTCTCTGTCTCATGAATAAATAAATGAAATCTTTTTTTAAAAAAATTCAATAAAATGAAAACAGCAATCCCCTGTGGCTTTGTAATCAACCACATGATTTAGAAAAGACTTGAAATCACATACCTGGGTACAACGTCCTGACTTGACAGTGAAGCCTCAATAAACTGAATTACTTAATCTGTATTTTTCCCAACAAAGAAGGAAGTAAAAATATAACTGAAAGAGATATCATTATCTAATTGCTTATTCATCTCCCAAATAAATCCTGAATGTCTCCTAAGTGTCAGGCGTGATACTAAGCAGGGTGGATACTTGGTCAAAACAGCTACAGTCTCTGGCACCATGAAGTTTACAGTTCAGTAACAGGCATAATTCATATTAATAAGTTCTAGGGGTGAGAGCCGTTTCAAGGTGCCATGAGGAACACTAAGGGGGACACTTGATTTGCTTTGGGGACTGATCAAGAAAGCTTTCTATAGAAAAGGATCCTGAGGGATCCCTGGGTGGCGCAGCGGTTTGGCGCCTGCCTTTGGCCCAGGGCGCGATCCTGGAGACCCGGGATCGAATCCCACATCGGGCTCCCGGTGCATGGAGCCTGCTTCTCCCTCTGCCTGTGTCTCTGCCTCTCTCTCTCTCTCTCTGTGACTATCATGAATAAATAAATAAAATCTTTAAAAAAAAAAAAAAAAAAAAAAAAAAAAAAAAAAAAAAGAAAAGGATCCTGAGCTAAGACCTCAAAATAAGAAGGGTTTATTCAGAAGAGCTGACAAATTCCCTAGAGGCGAAGAAGCAGAGCACATCATATGAACTGAAAGCAATTCACTAGGAGATAAGGAGCCTGGAGAGAGGAGCCTGGAGAGGTATGCTAGAGCCACGCCTCAAAGGGCCTTGTGAGCTATTTGGGAAGTTTTAATTTCATCCTGAGAGCAACTGGCAGCCATTAAATGATCTTCGGCAGAGAGAAAAGGATCAGATGAGTTGCCTGGGAGTGTGGAGAATGGATTAGCAGGGAATTAGACCCGTAAAGGGATGACACAGTAAATAGGGAGAGAAGGGACAAACACCAGGGACAGTGGGGGGGGGGACACTGAGAAGTGGGGGAGACCTGAGATACTAAACAGAACTGATAGAACTTGGTGAGTGGGCATGGGTACGAGGGAGAAAGGGAAGAGGGGAAGGTTTCTGAGTTTAGTAGAGTGGTGTGCCTCAGGGAACTCAAGAACTCAGAAGGACCAGCTTTAGGGAAAAGGACATGAGTTAGCTTGGGACACATTAAATTGAAGCCAGGGCATATCCAAGTAGAGCTCCTTGGTAAACAGATCTGTGATAGCTGGAGAAGGAAGGTGCTAGGGATCCCTCTGGGGGGAGTTGGGGGAGGACTCTGGGAAGAAGGGAGTAATGCGCTGAGTTGCAAAGGATGAATCGCGGTGGTGGGGTGCTAAAGCAGGGGGAGGTCCTCCAGAAAGGAGTGTGTTGGTGAAAGAGACCAGAGGGCGATGAGGAACTGCAGATGGCATAGAAGGGTTGAGGTGGAGGAGGAAGGCAGGGGATGATTTGGGTCTTGCATGATCTTGGTTCTGTGCCTATAGGACTGGGAACGAGCTAATGAGGTGGTTGGCAGAGGAGAGGCCCGATCACGTTTGTGCCTTAGAATTTAAACAAGGGACAAACAAGAGTACTGGAGGGCAGGGTCAGTTACACCGGGTAAGATAGCGTAGTACTGTTCCTGTGCAAACTTGAGGTCCCACATGGAAGCAGAGGGGATGAATGGGGAGCCAATACAGGCGATGATGAGACCGTAGGTGCAGCCATGGACAGCCATGGACTTGGGGAGGCAAGATGGCAAGAGTGACACTCAGGGCTCTGACTCCGCTGACGGTAGGCCACTTGACAAGGACAGCGCCAGATGGGTGATGGCAAGGAGTAGCTTTGAGAAAAGCAGTGCAAGTGGCCAGCTCTCCATCTCACTAAAGTCAGAAGTCACTAAAGGACTAGGAGTTGCCTTCACCACAAGAAACAGCCAGTTCAATTTCCATCTGTAGTAAAGAATGTGTGGCAACGTCATTTGACCTTTTCCTATCAGTACTAAGGCACGGGGGTCCACTCTGTACAACCACTTTCTGTCTTCTGAAGGGACATCAGCATTCAATATGTGGAGAGAGAGAGAAAAAAAATACTAGGACTTAGAACTGGTGGGACATACTTCATTCCCACATCGGGTATCTGCAACAAAATCTTCTCGATCATTTATTTGTCCAATTCCTCAAGATGTGCTATAGCTGATCTATTTTTAAAGTTTCAGCTGAAATGTTCTGAAAAGACTTCCTTGAATACCTTCTCTAAATAGTATCCTCATAATAACGGGAACTATGTACTGTGCATTCAGAGCACTTCCATCAGCTACAAATCATGTTTTTTGTTTACCTATTTGTCATTCTCACTGTTTGGTGTCTGCATTATACAGGTTGGTGGAAATATTTTTTTTTTTTCGGTGGAAATATTTTGACTGTCACCCCTGGCTACATGTCTAATTTGAACCAGAATCTGCTTTGCTATAGAATTCATGGAAACCTCCATAAGTCAAGGTCCCCCCCCCAACGGTAACATGAACAAACCAAAGAAAAACAACCATCGTGTGTGATATGGCAAGTGGGTGGGTCTGTATATATGGGTTGTGTGAGGGTCTGAGAGAGGGAGGTCTGCGGCAAGCTGGGCCCGCAGAGCAGAGCCATCACCCTTTCTTTTGGAAGAACAAGACTTCTTTGCTTCCAAAGAGGAGAGCTTCATAGAAATCAAACTAGGTTTCTATGGCTAAGTGGGGAGATGCTGAACGAACCTTCCTCCAGAAGCTGGCTTAATTGGATTCCCACTGGGCAGAATGAGTTCTTAATCAGAACAGATTTTATTTGTTTAAAATGAATATTGTTGAAGTTACCCCCTATTTATCAACAAAGTGGTCATGAACAGCCATCGGTGGCTGACTGACAGATTCCATTACTGAAATAATGAAGTCTGACGGGTTACTATTAACATTTGCTAATAGTTTTACATTCACGGAGCGGGAGCCTGGAGTGAAATAGGGCTGCTTAGTCAGGTAGGGTGACCATGGGGAGGAGGTGAGGAAGGAAGTAATGAAAAGCACAGGGCGCTTGATGAAAAATGAATGGCTCGCAGGAAGAATTTCCACAAATAAATGCAAATTCAGATCTATATCTTTTAATTACCATATTGGAAAAGTTGATTATTTAAAATTAGACTTGCCAGATGTTTCTGTTGTAAGCAGGAATGGGAAGCTGACAGTGGGGGAAAATACACGAATTTATCCTTTTAAAAGGTCCTAGTTATTTCCTAACAGCTTAGAGGAACTGTAACTGAAATAATGAAAAAGCAACCAGGTTCAGAGAGAAATGGAAGAAAAAAGCTTAGAAGTGAGAAGGAGAATAAATAAGATAAATAAAATCCTATTGAGTGTGAGCATTTCTGAAACCTGGAAGCTTGGGCTGATGTACAAAAGGATGCGGTTTTTATTTTTTCCTAAGCAGCTTCCTTCTCCTTGACATACTTTGAGATTGTAAAAATTTTCCTTCACGCATCTCCCAGACCATTATTAAACTTCCATTACCTGTAGACATGGGCCTCAGCAACAAGGAGCTGCAACAGAGTTCCTCTCCTCCCTCTACCCTCCACCCCGCAGCCAGCTGTTTGCAGAGTGAACCTGCTTCTAGGAGACAGCTTGGGAGATACTGCAAAGGCCTGTTCTCCATTAGCTCTCCTACCATCCTAAACTTTTTCCATCTGATGTATCTATCAAGCATCACCCCACCCCAGCACTTTGCCTAAAAAGCACGCATTTCTGGAAGAGGTAGTAACTTAGTAAGTTAGAACTTAGTAACTTAGAACTTAAGCCTAATAAAACTTAGATTTTATTTCTTACTAAAACCTTAACCTGAATAGAAGTCCTTGGGGGATTGAAGCAAGTAGAATGGATTATGTGTAAATTAGCATTTGAAAGAGGGGGAAAAATAACCCTTGTAAGAGTTAGAAGAGCTGTTTTTTTGTTTTTGTTTTTGTTTTTAAATTTTTATTTATTTATCTTTTTAACCTGTTCTGCTCCTCTGAAGAGGCTCTTTCTCTGGTTTAATTTCTATTTGCCAACTTCCCTTATCACTAATTCCCCATGTAAAATCAATTTGTTTTTATACATTTTACATATTGCCAAAGAGCCCAAGATGATAAATACTGGATATACGTGGGGACAGCCTCCTTTGTGACAAAAATAGATTGTCTTGCTATTGCTTGTCCTTTAGTTTCTGGGTCAGTGGTCTGGGATCCTAGTTTCTTACATAATAAATTAGCTGTGGACTTAAATGACCTCTATCCAAGCATGCAACATAGAGAACCAGATGAGGGCCAGTAAGTTCCTTGTCAGATGTGACTACAATGAAAGAAATTCTCTTCTGAACATAGACTTACACCCAACAGTTACTACATAGCAGATAGGCAATACATCTATAGTTTTGAACCAAGCAGTTGAAACATATCACACACTGGAAGAAATAGACTAATAGCAAGTAGGTCTTTGGGGAGGCGGAGCCATAGGGATTTTGCATATTACTTAAATCATTAAGTAACTGCTGGTAGGTACCACAATCAGAGGTATAGAGATAGGCACTGTAAGATTGGCTCCAAGTCTATTGGGGAAGATAAACTATATTTTGGTACCAAGTCTAATAAAATGTAAACAGAATAAGGAAAATTAGCTGGAAAATGATATTGTAGAATTCACTTTGGGATAGGTCAAGAGTGGCTTTCAACAACATAGAGCCCCCTAATGAGAAACCCCAGAAATAGGAAGAAAAATGAGAATTTGGCTGACTGTGAATGGGAAATAGAGTTGTTAGTGCTTCTCTTAACCTCCTAAGATGACTTAGGTTGGGTCCACTAACTCAGTGTCCTCTAACTGGTAATGGGTCCAGTTGTAAAACATACCACTTGACAAACTCAGTCAAAACCTAAAGGAATAGAAAGTGAAGTGAATGGTGGGTAGGATAGGAAATACTTCAACCTTGATGTAAGAGCAAGCCTGGTAAGTGGGGAAATTCTAGGCAGATTTGAAGAGCAATAAGGAAGAAGTGGGGTAAAGGGAGGGTGGAGAAATGGGCAGGTATCTGGGGGCCAGAAGGAATTACTTAGCAGCTAAGTGTAATGAATGCATATCAAACTCCTCCTATGAAAAATGGGAAACCATTGAAAAGTTATTAAAAGACCTTAGATAACTCCTACCTCTGAATTCTGAATACCTAAAATAATGCATCAAGCCTCTAGTGTTTAAACATTCATGTGTTCAACTACAAATTAACTGGGTTAACGGGTACATATATTTAATGAGTATATAAAAATATTGGTACTGTTCTGACTACTTGATGGTCATTAACGTTTCCTATGAGCATGAAACCTAGACTATGTGGACCATAGCTGACTGTTCTGGAGATGAATGCTAGGACTCTTGACTGACTGAATTTTATCACCTACTAGAATCAACTATTATGAAATAGTATGGTGTAGTTTTAGTTTGCCTAAACCACAACAAAGCTGGTGAAACTGTATAATTGTTACATAGATTTTTCAATAACCTAATGAACGAGGCAGAGACCTAGAATAAGGCCTATAATGCAACTCATCCAAAAAAAATAATGTTCTTTGGTTCATAGAATAAAACTTTAAGTATCACTACACTACAAATATTTCTCATATATTTGATCTACAAAATGACATTTCTACAAATAACATCAAATAGATTATTGGTGGAAATATTAAAGTTGCCTAAACTGCTTTTGGGCTTATGGTCTTTTGTGCAGAAGTACACTAATGATACAGTTCTTCAACTGAATGAAAGATCCCAAAGACCTGATTCATTGAACTTTCTCTTTGGTCAGTTTGCTTTGGTCTAGTTTATTATGTGCACAGGAGAGTAAAAATTAATATGCACTTTAGATTCTTTAATCCAGATTTACTTTACCAAAAATTAGATAAAGTTCATTATACCTGATGATACAGATGTGAAATAACCCATTGTGTATGGATGCCTGCAGGGCAAATACAAATGACAATCCAAAGGCTTAATTCTCATTAATTAAAAGGGGAGAGACCTACATCTCCCTTTTCTTAGGATGTTTGCTTTTATAAAATTGTAACTGTTAAATTCTTCCTCTGCCTTGTTGAGTTTTAAGTCTTCTTACAAGCCTATTGTGGGTCTTTAGATTTAGGGAGCTTTTTCACAAGTACCAGGGAGCCATCCTTTTGAAATGTAATTATTAAGAGATACTACATCTACCAAGTTCTGTGGGAAGGTGGGAGCCTAACTTTGGCCAATACCTCCCTCTGAGTTACAAAACTATATCCTGTCATAAAGACAAAAAAAATTATATTTGTATACAGCCAGTTAGCTAATACAGATGGTCACCACAATTACCAGGTGAGTTTAAGATGAACTTTGTGTGACAAATGTTGCTGGTAAACCCTCTAAACTTGAGGACTAGTGACTTGAGATCACATAGGTAGCAGGCTGTATCTGCCTGGCTGTACCAAAGGGTGAGATTTCCTCGTCTTGGCACTCTTAGGTTGCCTACCTATGATGTGGAGCACATCCAGATGAATGCTGCTTCATTAATAACCCTTGGCTACCTTTTGTGGAATGGTTTTCTGGGCTTGGAGAATCTGGGTTTAATTTCTCAACAAGATCTAACAGTGATGTAGTTCTACTTCATGCTGTTAAAATATTCCTGTAGCCCTCCAGCAGATGTGAATATTTCTATACTTTTACAAATGACAACAAAGGAGATTTTGAGAGAAGTTATAGGACTGGTCTGTAGGTTAATCACGAATGCCAAATTCAAGTTCTCCTAATTCTGTATCTGACCCATTTATACTAGAAAATATTTTGCTACCCCTCCCCATCTTCCGGCCTTCTAGTTAATCTGTAACTTTAACTTGGACATAGATAATAAAATTCTCAATCGAAGAATGAGATGATAATAAAGTAGGTTGTCCTAAGGCTTACATGGCCAGGAACTGTCAGCTAGCTGACAAAAACTATTCTAGGTGGCGAAGGAAGAGGCTCAGCTGTTGAGGACTCAAGGTCAGTGAGTATGACCTGATGGAAAAGAAAATTCCTAGTAGCCCCATAAGACAAGACGAGATAAAGAAACTGCTCAAAGCTCATGAGAAAAGTGTCAAAGAGCTATTAGGCACAAGTTCTAGCACCGGGGCTGCCAGCAGAGTGCCATATGAAACTATTATGGCTCTATCAGATTGAGATGCAATCTCTAAATGGTCCTGTGTCACATGGGCTACATCTAGAGTGGCATAGTCTAGTAGAACTTTGTGATGAAAGTGTCCTATATCTGTGTGGGATATACAACCATCACTGGCCGTGTGTCTACTGAACACTGAAAATGTAACCCTGTGAGGGATTAGATTTTAGTTTCATTTTTTAGTTTTAAAGAGCACACATTTATGGCGGCTACTTGATGGATAGCTTTATGGAACTACTTGATTCAAGGGAAATCTTGGTACGTGGATATATACAGACTTGTGCTATGAGTAGAAATATGTCTCATGTATTGGATATTGATGGGCATCTATTACTGACAGTAGGATATGCAGACACTAGAGTGAAAGTCCTCAAAGTTGTTAGCAGTGATGGGAACACTGGGATGCTCAGACGCAGGTTACCTTTTCTAGGCTTTCCAGCCATCTCATGAGCCCTTTTTGCTGTCATTCTCACATATTTCATTATTTTCAAGTTTTGTTATCTTTATCTTGCCCACATCCTGGAAATCCTAAGAGGATTCACTTGGGAGAGTTTTAGAAATTGCTTTGTAGATTAAAGTTCTATATAAAGTGTTTATTACTATGGGAAGTCCTGACTTAGAGAGATTAGACTTCCGAAAACTCATCTTTTATAAAGTTCAGAGAAGTGCATCTGTTACTAACCCAAGAGGCTGATTCACACATACAGTTGGATCAGGTGGTCTATTTACCTGCAGAGCAGACCCATTCAGCCTCTGCCTAGACTTCTATCCCTCCTTTTCCTGGGCTCTCTCAGCTCCTAGGCGGAGCTCACAACATGTACCTAGAGGCCTAGGGCAGAGAGAGGCTCTGAAAGTAAGTGACATACGGTGGAAATAGTAATAGAGTCAGCAGACCTACCTTTGTGTCCCAATCCTACCTTGTTAAGAAATCCTGCTGACATACTCCGTCTCTTTGAGCCTCAGTTCTCTCCTTTAACAAATTTGCTGAGTACCAACTGTGGGTGGTTACACATTGTTTGGGGCTGGAGATTGATCATGTGCTAGATTACAAACCCCTACCCGCATGGGACATAGCTTCCAGTGGGGAAGCTGAAGATAAAACATAAATACACAATAGAAGATAATAAGCTGGGTAAAATGGGTGGGAAGTAGACAGGGGGAGGTGGGGAGGTAGGCTTCTTCCTCTCTGGGGAGGGAGGATTGGTCAGGTAGGCTTCCCCAGGAACATTAAGGCTTGAAGGTACATGTCCTATTGGTTCATTACTAATTTGGGGGGAAGCTTTCTAAGTAGTACGGGTTTGAGTCCAGAAACAGAAGAACTTTTTTAAAAATATTTCTTATGTATTTTATATATAGTTTTATACATTAAACAGTTTCCATATATACTCTAAATAATTGCTGCCTGGAACTAATAACATTGACAGCTGCTACTCTGAAAATGCTTACGATATGCTAGATGTAGGGTGGGCAAAGTATCTGGCATAGATTATACATACAATACTTTATCTACCTTATAATTGGTGCCAACCGGCCTTTATCCTAGAAAGTGAAGGCAACCCCATTATCTTGTCCCCTGACACTGCTAATTTGTCATTTTTTGCTTAATCTCTTGTTTTACCATTTACCACTTGTCAATTTATATCAATATTGTGATGGAGCCTGGTGTATTTATGTGCAGCATGGCATAAAACTGAGGAGACAATATAACTCTGTATGTTAACTACACTGGAATTAAAACCTTAAAAGAAAAACTGAGGAGACGATTCTCCACAGAATTCTGAGTTGCTGCTCCTCTGAAGTATCTTTTTTGAGAATGTTTGAGTGGAGAACAAACTTAGATGACCAATAACATTTCCATCTGGAGCAAGGGGCTGGTTGCTTGCTGCTCATCATAAAGAATTTGGGTCTGTTAAGCTCAGGTTCCTTTCCATTAGATTGTCTCAGTCTACCGCAAAGAGATGGTCAATTCTTAAATAGCTGGTTTCCCTAGGCAATTGGAAACCTAGATAGTACAAATTGTGAATTTAAGAGAAAATCAGGGAAATTGTTCCCATTTTCAAGTGTTGTCTTTCCATTTTTCTAAAGCTATGGGGACCTCTTTTTCCCTAGAGAGGTCAGACTTCAGGGAGCACAAAACATTTGCATAATCTGAAAGCTCAGCATCCTTGGAGTGCAAACGTGCTGGAGCTGGGTCAGAGAGTCAAGCTGAATGGAATTACTGAAGGCTGCTGTGCGGCTGGAAATGCAATCTGTAGATGAAACAGAATGCAAAGCTCTGACAGCTTGGTATTGAGACAATATTTGTATAAGGTCTTTGACGGTGAATGCATGGCCAAGAACAAATAACTATTTAGAAGATCCTGTAATGGGAAGAATCCACCATATGAGCAAAAGCAAACTCCAACTGAAGGAATTAGATTACCTAACACCTGCCTAAAATATTGTTAGATTCTTTTACCTCTTGAATAAAGAAATTAGCACCATCAAATGCATAATTATCATACCTAGTTCTTTTGAGAGTGTATTCACGGGTATAGTGTATCTTAAATTCCCCACATTTGCCTGAGTTCCTATTTCATCCTCTACACCACATTTTTATGATCTATCTACAGATACTTCCCCAAAGAAGTCTAGGGTGGCTCTTCATCCTTGAAGGATTCAAAGGTCCTTTATAAACTACATGAACATTTACTGGCTACTGAAATAGTGCCATTTCTAAAAATGAAAAAATTATTCACTGCTCTTAATATTGCCACACAGAATTTCAATACTTTAAATGATAGGAAAACAACTTTCTGTAAATCCTTTTAATCCTCAATAACTGGTTGAATTACTATCTACCAATAGTATAACTTATGGTGATAAACCTTAGGGAATATAAAGGGAGTTAGAAAGAAAACGTAGATAAAAGGAACAAAAAGTGGTAGAAATAAAGCACCAAAAGCACAAGGAACAGAAGAAAAAGGTAAATTGGACTCAATGTACTCAATGTGCACAAATTTAACTTTGATTATCAATAAAATGATAATCTATAGGGGAAAAGGATTGCAAATGTTCTCTGAAAGGTTTATATCCAGAACATGTGACGAATTTCTAAAAAATCAAGGATAAACATACCAATTAAAAAGTAGAGGACCTAAAGAAATTGAAGATACACAAAAGTAAAAAATCAAACAAACAAACAAAAAACACATGAAACATTAATTCTTAGGAAAATACAAATCAAAGCCACAATGAATTGCTACTTCACATCACTGGTATGGCTGCAATAAAAAAGCAAGGTTAACTTTTGCTGATTACGTGGAGAAACGGAAACGGCAGCCCTTCTATGTTGCTGATGGAAATGTGAAGAGGGATTGTTTCTGTGGAAGACAAAGTAGCAGTTTTCTTGAAAAAATAAATCTAGAATACCGCCTGTAATTCCACTCTTTGGTGGATACACAAAAGAATTGAGAATGGGGCTCCAACAGATCTGCGTATGCCAATATTCAATACAGCAGTATTCACGTTAGCCAAAAGGTGGGAATGACTCACGTCTACCATCAGACAAATCCATAAACAAGCTGTACCTAACAATAGACTATTAAGCTATAGAAAGGAATGGAGTTTTAATAGGTAGTGTAATAAACCTTGAAAACCTAAGTTAGGTAAGCTAGACTCAACGGAACAAATACACTTCCACTTCTATGAAATGTAAAAGACTGATTCATAGAGGCGAAGTAGATTAGCAGTTACCAGGGGATGGAGTAGGAAGGAATGGAGAAGAATTGCTTAACGGTCAGTTTCTGCTTGGGATGGTAAGTTTGGAAGTAGTGCTGATGGTTGCACAAGGTTCCGAATATAATGCCATCGAACTATATACTTATTGGTGACATGACACGTTGTTTTGCCACAATTTTTTAAAAAGATTTTTATTTATTCATGAGAAACAGAGAGAGAAAGAGAGGCAGAGACACAGTCAAAGGGAGAAGAAGGCTCCACGCAGGGAGCCTGACATGGGACTCGACCCCAGGTCTCTAGGATCAGGCCCTGGGCCAAAGGCAGCACTAAACCACTGAGCCACCCGGGCTGCCCTGCCACAATTTTTTTTAAAAGAAAATACATGCCTTTATTTGTGACTTTTTAAAAATAAAAGCAACTTCTAAAAATGGTCAGACTTCCTTAAATAGGAAAACAGTGAAGCAACCATTTGGACCAAAGTAAATATACCTGAAGAAATTCCAGGCAGGTGA
Source organism: Canis lupus familiaris (assembly GCF_011100685.1). Classification (NCBI taxonomy): domain Eukaryota; kingdom Metazoa; phylum Chordata; class Mammalia; order Carnivora; family Canidae; genus Canis; species Canis lupus. Next base: position 4,436,254 of record NC_049243.1, on the reverse strand, counting down.
AACTGAAAGGATGAAACTAAAACCTAGCTGATGATAAGGACAGAATAAAGCAAATGCTATTTAATGCCAAATGAACTACTTTTAGACCAAAACTAGAAACAGAATTGGAAGGAAAGTTAACAGATGATGCTTTACCAACATGAGGGAATAAGTTGTAGCCATTAAAATCCTAACAATAGAGCTGGTAATGGAAAAATAGAAATGAATTAATACAAGTTATAAAAGTATCAGGATAGAGAATTGCATGTAGGTTGTGTGCTAAAATATATTCTATGTGGGAGACAAGTGAAAATAGTTCTAGGATTAATGATTTCAACCGTTTCTAACAGGAAAGGTTTTGGTTGGCTCAATACCTTAGGTCTCTATGAATAGTGACCTGTTAACTACCTTTTGGGGTTTTGAACTAGATTTTATCTTGGAGCTATATCAGTTATACTCAATTTTAACCTGATGAATTACATCTAAGTTGGGCTAACACAAAATACAGCTAAATCAGTTTAGAGGTGTTCGATTCCAATTAAGTTTTGCTTGGGCTCTCCTTACATAGTCTCACTTAGAGCCAAGACTTCAGGGTTCAGTTTACAGACCACAGGACTGTACAATTGATCAGGAGCTTAGGAATTCAGTAGTCCAAACTTCTCACTGAAGTGAGGAGGTGGGCACAGCCCATGTGTTCATAAAAGCTGGACGATAGCGCACCTGCCTGGGTGTCAATACGCTGCTCTTCCTGTCAGTGTAGCTGCTTCCTGGTGCTGAACTCTGAATGGCAATGTATCATGGACAGAAGAGCTTGGTGCTTCATGACCACTTTAAAATGCTTAGTTTATTGCTACTAAATTAACCAAACCCATCATCTCTTCTTTCCTCCCTTTCAACTTTTAGGATCTTTTACATTGTTAAGAATTTATTTCAACTTTGAGTATTTGGACTTTAACTTTCTAGCATGAACTAATGTGGAAAAAGCTTCCTAAAGAACTATGAAGACAATCTGATTTCAGATTTCTTATTTTAGCCTCGTGAAAAATCTGTTAAAAGCCCATAAACTAACTAGGTCAATTTTCAGCTGAAAAAACAAAAGGAAATCAGTCATAAGATCCTACCTTCTTTTATGATCATGGTCAATTCAATTTTACTTGAAACTGGTGCTGAATTAAAAAAAACAAAAAAACTTTTGACTCTTTGGCCCTCACCTGGGCTGTTGCTATTTCTATCTTGTTGTTTCAGGCTGCTGAGCCAGTGATTGGGGTGCTAAATAAGCAATTGTCTTTTCTGCCTTCAACCACTATGGAAAAAGTAAAAGCGAAATATTCTGAAGATAGGCTGTTTAGTGTTACTCTTTCCATAGGGTCTATGCATTAGCTTATTCAGCCAAGAACCATCCCTGTTTCAAAATAATTATGAAGAATTGGTAAACTTTTCAGATAGGTGCACAGATAGGAGTTGCAGCTTACACTGTAGTTTGGTCGAGCTAGTAGGAGGTTTCAGTGCTTTTCCATATTTTGATCCCCAACCGGTTCTGAGTATGATTTTGAAGGTTGAATGGAAACCTAGAAGTAGAATTCTTGGCTACTAAAACAAAAGCACCGTTGTTCAGAGGCTTGCTGACAGTTTTAGGTATTGAGACCCAAGAGTAGAAAACGGAATTATAAAGCTGGAAAGGATTATCAAAATGTATTTTAATTCTACACAACTCCCATGTGAGACTTAAGATTTTCTAAATGGTTTCCAAAGAGCTCCGAGGAAATTAGTTATGTCGTCTCAGTTGTACTTTTCTTCTTAAATTCTAGTAGTTATTGATGGGCAGTGATAGCTCTCAAATAACATGATACTCCTTTATGTGAGAAGGTACCTTATTACCTTGACAAAATCAAAATGAAAACTGAGGGGGAGAAAAAAACCAAAACTGAGGAAATCAGGATTGGCTCATTGGTCAGTTCTGCAAACATTTATCCAACACCTACTGTACTAATGGTGAAGAACACAGGCAAGTAAGACATGGTTCCTGCCTACCCTTAAGAAGTTAAAAGCCTGGTACATTCTGCATGGCCGAACAACTGCGCACTACTAGTGGAAATGCTTATAGGTTCCTTACAAGTACACGGACATGCAATGTGCAAATCTGAAAGCTGAAAAGAACATGCAAAGTAGTCCATGAGAATATCCATGAAAAAAAAAAAAACAACTCAAATTCTACCTGATAGTTGAGGCAGTGCTCCATAAGGCAAACCACATCCTGGCTTTCTCCATTGCTACTGAACCAGAGTGTCTGGGAAGGGGCCCTAGGCATATGCATTTTACAGCAATCTTATTGTGCTTCCATTGTTTCCTTACAGAAGAGTCCACCTTCACAGACAGGAAAGAAGTTCTCGCCCACGGGTGAAATGGTCTTCATTTATGGATTAGCACTTTGTTCCACAGTTTCAGGAACTGGTCTGAGAATGATTACTAGAGATGCTTAGAGAAATATTTCACTTGTACAGTTCAGTCTTATTGTTTGAGTTTTTCAAGTGTAATACTCCTAACATTTGGCTAAACCATAAAATACCTCAAAATAGGCAGGTGAACAGGCGGTGGCTAAGATAGTTTGCTGAGGAAAGAGCTGGGCAGGGGCTGTTCAGAAGACCATAACCAGAATCTGAAAGTTTTCCATTCCCCTGGGGAACATTGCCTATTAACACTGTTCTGTAATTGCTTTCAATTTTATGAGAAATGTAAACAGTAAAAAAAAAAAAAAAAAACCCTCAGTAATAAAAATGAAAATGCTTCTTGCTTGACTTAATAAGGCTCCCTCCTGCTGACTTTAAAGCACCAAGTTACTGAAAAGACAAAAGTATGACTTTTAGCTTTTGCCTGAAGTTAGCACAATTCTCATGTTATGTCTCTCATTCTTAGCTTCTGTGAACCAGCCTTGCCAGACCTGTTTCTATGGAAACGGACATTAAATCTGAATACTGAAAAAGCTAGAGATGTGTATGCAAATACACATTTGCTGTACTTGGCCAAGTGAGATCCTGTACATAAAACAGCTGGCATAGGTGGACATATTAAAGATGACTTGCTGTCAGGGAAAAACTATAAGAGCCTCTCAAGAAACCCCATTTCTCTCCCTTCCTTTATTTCCCCAACCCTTTCTTCCAAGTCTCCCTATATCCTTTTCTCATTCGTTTATTCCTTCAAACAAAAAATTGAGCTTCTATATATGGCTAACTACACTCATACTTTGTCTCCTATGTGTCTGATTCCTTGGTAAATGGCTTTAGAGGACAAATCAAAAGAAATAGGGTCTTCAGGGTGGGTAAATTTGCATCATGAAGATCCAAGAAGTAATGGCTCATTATGCATCTAAGAATGGTGATGCCAGAATGGAGTGGTTGGAGCCGTAATAAAATGCTGGCAGGAAAAAAAAAAAGAATGCTGGCAGGATTGGCACAGGGTGGTGATGGGAGATATGAGGAACCTCTCTTTTCCCGCCGAGTAGAGAAACCACAGATACACAGTTTATGGTACATCACCGGCATTTACTAGGGATTCAGTAGCTAGAGCCTAAAACAAAGACACAGTAACCAGGGGGACCAAACAAAACAAATGAGGATCAACTTTCTTCCAGATAGGCTTGAGTGTCTTTCATTGGATGAGATGAAATTTTAATGAGTAAAAAACTTAAAAAAAAAAAAAAAAAAAGGTTAGTTGTGCTATTAGAAGTTTAAGAAAGCATCCCTCAATAAACAAACCACGGGTTACTATAACCTGGGTAGTTTCCAAAGTTCTTATATCAAATATGTAAACTGAGTGGTTTCCCTAAATGTGGGGGGAATTGGTCGTGTCTCAACCATTTGAGTGTAGCTTGTAAATACAGTTCCTCACATAAACTTCCAGCGGTTCATCTGAGAGTTAATAAAGGAGCAGAGGAAAGAGATAGTTTGGAAAGCGATCAATCCATAGAATTAAATACATAAAAGGATCGTAGATAAAGAATGAGAAACGTTTTTGAATCAGGACAATATCCAGACACGTGTGTATATGATCCTCAAATTCCTTCCACTGATTGTGATCAGCGCATTTCTGTCGTGTTTAATCAACTAGAGCAACCCATGGAAAGAGTGTGCTCTTCTTAGTAATTCACAAATGGAGGACAACAAATGGGACCTGGTTTAGAAAAAACAACTTGAAGGAAGGGCCAAAATAAGAGAAACTGCAGCAAAGGTCAGCAGGGTTTGAAGGGAGCATTTTGAAGTGCAAACAGAGTCAAAGGGTATCCTAGTGAAAGAGGACCGAGGGGCCTTCTCAAAAAGGCTGAAATCTGAGGGAGCCTGGCTGGGTGTGACTTCCTTGCTCCTCTCCTGCTTATGCTCTGCATTGAATGGTGATGGTGGGGTTCAAGGTTAGTTCCAACTGCGGTGCGGGCCTGGAAAGGCAGGAGAGATGAAGGGCGACTCTGCATTCTCTGTAGTCTGGGCCACTGGGTTCGCACATTGAGAACATATTCATGGATTACTTGACTACATTATTAAAGTCTTCTAGATAGGACTGGAAAGCAGAAAGGCTTTGGTGACCTTGAGAACAGTAAAGAGAAGGGCGGCCAAAGCTGGCTGGTGCTTTGAGGTGTGAACGTGACAAGATGGAGCAAGCAAGGGCAGAATTTTTAGGGGAATAAATGTAAATCAGAGAGATGGATGAGGAGGAGTCAAAGATGCTTTGGGAAAAAAAAATGCTTTGGGGAAGGATAGGAAGTAGAGACAAAGTAGAGAAGAATATGGATAGTCCTGGAATACCTGCTTGGAAGCTGACAAAAGCAGAATTAGAAAGTAGAAGTAGGGAAAAGGGCTTGATGGCCTTTCATAGAAGAGAACAGGATAAGGTCTTATGCTTGGAGAATGGAGGTCTAAGGTTGAGACAACTTAAATAGGAAAAAACTTGAAAGGTCCAGGAGGGACAAACCAAGGCACTGACCACGCAAAGTTGGAAACCAGAGCTATGTGGCGTCATGGGATTCAGCGTGTGACTTCTTCCGGCAGCTGTAGGTTGTTACGTGGGTGCAATAACAGTAAGTTATTGGTCTGAGTGATCCAGGGTTGGGTTTTTTTTAGGCCACTGAAGCAACAGGTACTAGGACACGAAGGGTGCTGGTGATAACTTAGCGATGATTGACCGTAACATGTGACTTGAGGGTTATCTATCTATCTATCTATCTATCTATCTATCTATCTATCTATCTTCTAGCCCAGGAAGGATGGTTGGATCTGGAGAAAGTGGAAGCCTCCATAAGCTGCGGACTCCTGACACAGCCCATGGGCAGGAAGGGGCAGTATATGATGCCAGTTCTCTGCTCTCAATGTCAAGAAGCAACAGAAGTCTCAGTCTCATCTCTCCTTTCCTTCTTCATTTGCCTTGATAGAATGTTCAAAAGAGCCAAAGTGCCCACGAAGCAGGCCACAGCAGCAGACCAACAAGGCATAAAGTACTTCTTTACCACCAAATCACTTCTTAATTTTTCTCACCAGTTTCCAGTAGCCCCAGAGAGTTATGCTAAGTGCTGGTTTACTGAGCATATTGTCCCATAGCTATGGCTGAGTCTGCCATGCAGAAAGAAGTCAGCTGTCATTCTGGCAGGTTTCAAGCTACATGGGCCATTAAATGGCCTTGTACCCAGGGGCAAGTGTGCTGAAGGACAACCAAGGATACGTCCACCAAGAGCCTAGCCTTTCTGTGATATTTCTAAGTATGAAGTGCTGGTCAGCAGGGGAAGGTTCCTAAATTCTATACTTGTAGGGGGAGAAAAGGGAAAGGATCATGGCACTCTAAGGGCCAAGAGAAGGTGGGCTGAGTGGGTGGTGTCTCTGCAGGGCCTTTACTTCAGGGCTGTGATAGTATGGCCGGCCACTTGGCAGCTGTCTGGTGCTGCGATACTCTTGGGGAGGACTGCAATCTCCATGTGGCCGTGAGCAGCCCTGCTCCTGCTCCAAGCTGGTAGCTCCCAGACACTGGCCCACTCACCTGCAGCCTGAGATGGTGCCCAGAGCTCCAACCTAGCCTTCTGGAAAGGACAGTGCATTATGGCAGAAGCAAAAAGAAAAAAAAAAAAAAAAAGACCATTTTTTATCCAGGAGAGAAAATGAGTCAATAAACCAAAGGAAAGGAAGAGTTAGATTAATTCTTCGATTTTGCCTTTGTGTCCTGGTAGGTGCTTGCCTACATTGAGATGTCCCAGCAGTGGCAAAGAGAACAGGTAACCCATCCACTTTCTGCCCTGGTTGCTTCATCAATTTCTGGACTCCACTTCCTAGGCTGGCTGACTCCTGGCGATAAGGGAGTCGGGCATGAACCTGCCAGGTCCCAGAGAAGAGAATCCCAGAAGAAGGACTTCTTAGAGTCTTTGTTTCAGGCAGTGGAGCTGGGAATCTGCCCCAGCATATAAAGGCCAATAGAACACTGGTTTTAAGAGCATTTCGCTCAGCTGATTCACTTTGGATTTTTGCAAGTATTTTTTTTCAGAAGATACTGAACTATGCTTAATTTTTCTATCCTATCCTATTGTTCTTCTTGGACCTAAATGTGTATGTGATTTTCTAAATGCTGAAATTTTACGTAGTTATGTTTGTCTATACATATTTGCCTCACTCTACATAGAATGTGAGCCTGCTCATGACACACAGAAAAATAGAAAAGACCAAAAAAGTACACAGTCACACCACCCGAAAGGTCTAGAAAGTTGATTTATAAAACTACATGGGATTTCAATAAAACCATTCCCCCTCCCCGAAACTAGATAGAAGCTCAATTTTAAAACTCAAAGCAAGTGGAAATGGTCATGAAATGTCTGAGAAAGAATGAGGGAGTTGATCTAAGGTAATAAATACCATTATATATTCTCAAACGAAAGTACACTCTGGGTAAAAGAGTGAACTGATCAACAGAACAAGTTCAAAAATAAACCCAAATATCAATGGGACCTTGGGTTATGATAAAGTGACCTATCAGATCAGTGGGGGAAATAAAAGGTATAAGTAGCTGTGTCGCAAGAAGAAAACCACAGGTTAAATTCTAGATGCTTCAAAGACTTAATATAAAACCAAAAAAAAAAAAAGAAAAGAAAAGAAAAGAAACCTATAAAAATAAGGGTTTTTTTTTTTTTTTTTTTTTTTTTAAACTTTGTAGTGGGAAAGGCAATTCTGGTAATTCAAAATTCAGAAGACCTAAAGAAAAGAACATACACAGATCCCACCAAGGTCAAATGACCAGTTACACATTGGGAATACATAGATAAATTGTAAAAAGAGACAAAAGCTAATCCCACTAATCTGTTAGGAAGATACCAAAAACCGTACAGAAAAGTTTGCATGTTGTAACACTTAGGACACAAACTAGATTTACTCAACCACTAAACCCTGTGACCTGGGTCCTGTTACTATAATTATTCATTGGAAACCTAAGGTGCAGAGAAAGTAGTAACTTGCCCTATGTCACACAGCTTAGGAACAACAGACCAGATTGTCTGACTCCAGACTTTTAGCTTATAACCAAGATCTATGTCCAGCCAACTATACAAGATGGAAATTTGTTCATAGACAAAAAAAAAAATGCTCGAATTGTCCATTAAAAAAATAAAACTACACTGAGCTATTATTTTCACGGTCCCCCAAAGTTTCTTGATAAATCTGTACTAAGAAGGTAAATTTCTGACCTGCCTAAAGGCAAGGGGTTGTACCTGGTGGCCTAAAGCTTTCAATCGAGGGTTTATGCGAAGCTGTCTATTGTGAGGACATCGGTTCTGAATTAATGAAACACAGCTGATCTTTATTCTATTAGAACAGTAATAGTAATGTAGAGCATAGTAGCTATGGAAACCTTGAGGGGGGAGGAAAAAAAACCATTCTATTTGGACCCATGATAGCTCAAAATTATTCCATGACCTGCAAATAGATTTCTGATTTGGGGTCTTTGCCATCATATGACAAAGTGAAAAATTGTCCTTTATCTAGCTAACCTGTACCTTTACCTGCTAAAGAGAGTCAGGGAATAAAGCATTTTCTCTTCTCACATGGTGTTGGCAACTCAATTGTTGCGAAGAAAGGGTTTGCTCATTTTATATGCCGTAGCAAAGCCACAGTCACCTCTGATCATGGGAATTGGGTTTGTGGAAGGATGATGAAATCCAGAGAATCCTAGGGTCATTCTTAATCTAATGCGTCAATCTTTTCTGTCATCAGTTCTTCACTGAAAGCTCACAAATAGCAAGTGCAATTGATTTGTAATTGCGTTCATTTTCCTCAGAATTGGATGAAAGCCTTGGCAACAGTAAAATGACCAAGCTGGTAGCAGTAAGCAGGGGGTACGCAGCGGCAAACCTCAAATACCAAGTGCAGGAAAACTTAAGTCATCTAGGCTGTGGTTCCCAAGGTTGCCATTTGTTAGATCCTAGCAAACTTGGAGGGTCAGCCAGCTTCTCCATGAAGCCTTCCCTCCCACGGCACAGATGTTATGATGATTAAGAATGAAACATTGACAGTATTCATGACAAAACTATACAGAAGGTTACAGGGAAAAAGCAACCATCCTGCTGTTTTTTTTTTTTTCTTCTTCCTAATTTCCCCTTCTTGACAAATGTAAAGTCCTCAGATTCTTCCTGCTAATAAGATTTCTATAAATCATTCCTATTTAACCAGACTAGGCTCAGATCATCCATACCTCCCTGAAACCTTGCATTTTACACTTACGGTCATGGATGTTTTTCCAGTCAAATATCCAATAACTCTATCTCAATATTCTTAAGAGCTGTGAAATGCTGTGTAAATAGGATAAAGCCAGTACAGCAAACCATAATCCAACCTTCTTACTTTTCTGCTAATTTCTGAGATGACTGCATTAAAGGTCCTTACATGTACTTTTGTTTTTCTGTAGGAAAGACAGTGTGAAGTACGATTGGTAGGTCAAATGATAACAACTTTGGCTAGATTGTCCAAGGACAATTTACATTCACACAAGTAGGATATAGCATACACAGGGTATCACTCTGGGTGTTTCCACTTACTTTAATTTTGCCTAATTAGGTAAACAATGGTAATACATCGTCTTACATTTTCATGACTGTTGAAGAAACTAAGCATTCTCCAATCTATCTGTTGTCCACTTTTCCGTATATTGTCCATTTCATGTTTCTGTTCATATTCATATTTCTTTCCCTATTGGGTTGTCTTTTTGTGGATTGGAATACAGGTCCTCTTTGTAGGTTAGGAATATCCCTTGGTCTGTTCATGCACTGAAATTTTTCTTTTGATTTTGCTTCTATTTTTAGTCATAAAATTCTTTCTTATGTAGTCAGCAATGTCTTTATAGTTTGTCCATTTCTTTGATTTACTTAAAAAGCTATTGTATTACTAAGTTATCTTAAAATTACACAGAAGTCTAAATTGAGACTCAGGGTGAATGAGGAAATAAAACAGCCTCGTTGGATTATTTATGATCTTTTAAGAGAGATATCAGTGCAATGATTTGGGATGGAACTGCAATAATGAACAGAAAAGCCAAATAATTCAAACTTATTAGCATGGGATGAAGGGAAGGATGATCTTATACAAGTCAGTAAACACATGAAATAAGGAAAATGAACTGTTACAGAGAAAATCCTTGAAGTAGAAGACGGGAAGAATAAAAGTGATTTTTGTCAATCATGACAGTGATATAGACAGGCTGAATTTCTTTCTCAAAAGGCAGAGGTAGGAAGATTGTGTTTTAAAAATGTAAAAATATGAAAGGAACAAAGATGGGAGAAAAATGAGATGAGGAAAGATGCAATGAAGAATCTCAAATGAGGAAGAGGTCTGTAATACTAGTTTCTAATAAAGCAGAGCTCAAGGCCCAAAACCTTGTCTCCAAGATTTAGAAAGAACAAAATTTGGAGTTCTGGATACTTAGCCAGGATTTCAGGAATTAAGATTCTCGAGTGAAGGGAAGAGAGAAAGAAGGTATTAGACTATTTCCCGGTTAGTCATCTATCAGTCTGTTAGAGGGATAGACTGAAAGTCTGAGTAGCTGAAGAGTTAGTAGCAGTCTCGTAGTGCTGAGAACACCTCAGGCTTTCATCTGAGGTCATGAAGGAATATACCCTAGGTGTAAGGATAAACTAAACACCAGTGTTTATGAAAAGTCAGCCTTAAATAAACTCCATCCTTGATTGGATTAAGGGCACTTATTGTAACTGCCTGTTAACGCTAAAGCACCTCTTTCTGAGCAAGAATATTCACATTTTTTTAAACAGTGTCCAATATTCAATAAAAAAATACAAGGGATACTAATAGCCAAAATGAAAAAGACCCCAGAAAATAGAATATCCCAGGTGATTAACTATCTAGACACCTGTGATTAACATTTAAGAAAACAGGTGAAAACATGGAGAATCATTCCAGAGAACTAAATACAATCAAATGGGCATTTTAAAACTGGAAATACAGTGACTTATTAGGGCTATAATACATTTGTTGAGCAGCAAATTATAAGTAGGTGGGGTGAGGATGATTAATCCAGAAGAAAAAGGAATAAAACTACTTGGATGGACTAAAGGCTTAAAGATGAAAAAATGTAGAAAAGTTGTTTGAGGCATAACCATGGGTAAGATTTCTCCCATCTGTGAAACTGGAGTCCAAGAAACGTGTCAGTGAGAGAGAAGGTGGAAGAAGTAACACTGGAAAAAATAATGGCCAAGAATGTTGCTAAATTAACCAAAAGCATTGAATAACAAAGGATGGATATAAACACCATGCAGGGCAAAACCAAAGCTAAAGCACATTTATGCACATCACATTAAAGTTGCTAAGATACAAAGAAGAAATCCTAAAGCAGCAGAGGGTGGCAAGAGATGGTGATTTCTAAGGGACACTGGTAGGTCTGACAGCTGAGTTCTCACAATCAAACAAAATTCTATAAGCTAGAACTTTGGAATAACACTTCTAAATTGTTGGAGAAGGGGAATCCCTGGGTGGCTCAGAGGTTTAGCGCCTGTCTTTGCCCCAGGGCGTGATCCTGGAGTCCCGGATCGAGTCCCACATCAGGCTCCCTGCATGGAGCCTGCTTCTCCCTCTGCCTGTCTCTGCTTCTCTCTCTCTCTCTCTCTCTCTCTCTCTCTCTCTCTCTGGGTGTCTTTCATGAATAAATAAATAAAATCTTAAAAAAATAGTTGGAGAAGTAGAAACCTTGAATTGTGTATTAAGCAAAAATTTGCTTAAAATGAAGGCAAAAATAAAGATGTTTAGAACAGCAAACTGAAAGAAAACTACCTGGTTATTCTAAAATTCTTTAGAAGTAAGGAGTATTGAACTCAGGCAGAATCATGGAAATGACAAAAGCAATGAATGGCAACAGAAAGGGTCAATAGGTGGGAAATAGTGACTAGAACTCTTAGGTCCTACAGGTTTTAGAAGGGTACTTAAAATTAGACAATAGGAAAAAACACAAAAGACATGGTAAATGAAGTTAAAATAGTCTACAGTTTTCCATTGTTTAAGAAATGTTAAAAGTAATTCGTGTTAGACTACTAAGTAAAAAAAAAATCACTATGAGAATTTATTTATTTATTTTGTAAACAATGTTTCTTCTTTTTTTTTTTTTAATTTAATTTATTTTATGATAGTCACAGAGAGAGAGAGAGAGGCAGAGACACAGGCAGAGGGAGAAGCAGGCTCCATGCACCGGGAGCCCGATGTGGGATTCGATCCTGGGTCTCCAGGATCACGCCCTAGGCCAAAGGCAGGCGCCAAACCGCTGCGCCACCCAGGGATCCCACTATGAGAATTTAAAAGAATGGATAACAAGCTTATAAAGGAGACCAATGAATTCTTGATCAGACCACAGAAAGGCAAGGATAGAAACTAGAATATAGAATAAATGGGACAATAGAAAGAATAATAGAATTTATAAACCCGAATACTATGTACCTGGGCTCCATTAAATATAAATGGAGTAAAAAATTTCCAATTAAAAGATAAAGATTGGATTAAAAAACTTGCACTGTTTATAAGCAATATACTTTAAATATTAAATCAGAAAGAAATGACAGTAATAAGATAGAATAAGATATATTCAGAGAATGATAACCCAAAGCATAGCTCTACTAATATCAGATGAAGTAGATATTAAGGCAAGAAGAATTACATTTAATAATGACGAATCAATATAAAAGATAATTTCAACTTTGTACGTAGCTAATAACCCAAGATAAGCTAAAAGATGCAAATAGCAACTGAAGAAAGCCTAGAGTTATAATTAAAGATAATATTTGAAAAGGTACCAGGAGGACAGAGACTTAGAACTACGTTCTACATAACCTTTAAAAGAACATTCCTACTTAAATATTTGTAGACCACAGTGGGGAAAAAAAACCAGTAATGACCCAAATTTATTTACTATAGCTAGGAAAAGAAACCTTGTAAGAATAATAACCCAACTAACAAAGTAATCCCAAACCAATTTAATTTATGAATATATTTCAGGAAGGCAAGGTCTGTTCAAATTCAAATCTATCAAGAAAACGAAGAGTTTCTCCTGTCTATTGATATATCAATAGATGGTATAAAGACTGTACACATTGGTAGAAGAACATGATAGATTGTATACGCAAAATTCCATCTGGACTAAGTATCTAAACGTAAAACAGAAATGGAAACACTAGAGGAAAATTCAGAATATTTGGGCTAAGCACCTTCCGGTTCTTGTAGAAATTTTTTTTTTTTTGAACCTTTCCCAATGGCCATCTCTTCAGTCTCATATCTCAGACTCGTGGTTATAGAGCCTGTGTAACCTCAGCTTTTTTGTTTCCTTATCTGCCTTCTTCCACCACATCACCGGAGGCCTCCAAACGTATATCCTACTCCTCTTAGTATAGTCAGTGCTAAGCACCACAGTAGCTATGTTGATGGTGATGACTGCTCCTGCTAGCCCCCCCACATCCATGCCGGCCTGCCTGTCTCCTGGAGTGATAGCTGAGTGGAGCGATGCCACCCTGTGCAGCTTATCTGCAGTTTCTTTTCTGTAAGGCGCCTTAGACCCTGTAGGTTGGTAGTCTTGGCTCAGAAACAGCTTTTACTAGTAGCACTATTGAGCTTGACCCTAAGATGGAGCAACCGGTGTCAGTAGGGCAGAAGGTAAAAGATGGGTGACTCTCCCACGGTCTGTCTCACCAACAGGAGAGCGTAAAAGGGTAAAACTAGAAGAAACCTGACAATGGCATGGTTTGCTTCATTTGCATGATTGCCCACCTTTGCTAAACACATGTGTTGAGGTGGTCCTTACTGCTGGTTGCACCTTGGTCACCTTACCATGGACCAACTAAATCACAATGCTCCCCAAGGATTCTTTGGTGTGGCTGGGATTGAGAGCCACTAGTGCTTCATTCTCTCGCTCCTACTAGAATGAACCCAAGATTGCCCAGGCCCAGAAACCGTGTGTGTGTGTGTGTGTGTGTGTGTGTGTGTGTGTGTATAGCAGAGATGGTTTCCTAAAGTAGGCGGTCAGTCAACAGTAAGAACTTGGTGCCGGAGGTTTGGGGTCCTGGCCCTGCCACTGGTTGGAGAGCTGATCCGCAAGCTGCAAGACCTCTCTATGCTTTGGTTCTCTAACCGATCAAATAAGCATAAGGTCTTCCAACCACTAGCATTTCTGTCATAAAATGAGCACTGTCCTATTTCCAAGCTGTGGGGTCTTGAGGAGATCATTTCACTGGCCGGACCCCATTTCACTTGTTGCTCATTCATAAAAATTACTTGGGTTATTGGGCAACCTGGGTGGCTCAGGGGTTTAGCGCCTCCTTCACCCCAGGGTGTGATCCTGGAGACCCGGGATCAAGTCCCACGTCAGGCTCCCTGCATGGAGCCTGCTTCTCCCTCTGCCTGTGTCTCTGCCTCTCTCTCTGTGTCTCTCATGAGTAAATAAATAAAATCTTTAAAAAAAATGGAGCTACCGACTCCACAGAGGACCTCTTCAGCAGCAAGGCAAACAACAGGAACTGAAACACACCAAATGTCCTAGTGTGTCTGTTGTTAACTGGATTTTTATTACAAAGCTGGGGGTGGACTCCGTTTTTGGTGTCAACTCCTGCGATCTGTCATGTCAGTAGATGCTGGTATCTCTGTGGTCATAAGCAGGTGCAGTGTTCTTGGCCAAAAAGCTTTGCAGCTTGAGAAGAAACCCCAGGGAACTTCTGGTTATAAACCAAGCCTCCGGAGGTGACAGGTGCCATTGACTTAGCTACCTGGGAGCTGTCCCTTTGGCTTCCATGACCTGGGCTTTCCTGCTTGTTGGGTGACAAGCAATATTGACAGAAGGTCAATCCTGGTGAGAGGTGGATGTGTACTCAGTAAGTGAAGTGTGCTGGAAGCTTCTGGGGTGTGGTGACATAACAGGAGGAGGTACTGGGCAGGCAGAAATGCCTGTGGGGCCTTGCCCCTCCGTCCTCACCTTCTCCCTCTGCGTCACGGCACCTGGTACCTTCTCTGGCCTCCAGAAGCTGTGTATCCTCCAGCATGAGGATCTGCTGTTTTGAATTGACAACCAGTCCAGTGATGATAAACGAGGAGGTCTCTGGGGGAGCTCAGGGGTTAGAGTAGTGAATCTGAAGGTGTGAGATGGGGGTGCAGAGCATTTGGAAGTGGCCACAGCACAGACAGTCCCCAGGTTGGCTCTGTAGGTGTACCTGTTCTTAACTGTGCAGCCTTACATTGCGGGCCAGGGACCTTCATAGACTTTTTCTTCCTACAGCAAATCTGCTAATTGCCACAGTACAACCTACCTTGCGGCAATGACCACAAAACCCCCATAGTCACCGTGTCAGGTTTTAGTGCCACAAAACAGAACGAGTCTCTTTGGAAGGCGCGAATGGTCATTCCCCCCGCCCCCCGTTGCAGTTCTGTCCCCACTTACCCACTGATATGGTCCAGACAGCGATGATCTTCAGAAATGCCTTAGTTCTGGAGTTGAATCGGCTATGGTGGATGGGGTTCTGGATGGCAACGTAGCGGTCTAGCGAGATGGCGCACAGGTGCATGATGGAGGCCGTGGAGAAGAGCACGTCCAGGTAGATCCACACGGCGCACAGTTTGCTAGGCAGAGGCCACCGGTAACCTGTGATGCGGAAGGTTAGCGTCAGTGAGGGACCTGGGGCGGCCCACGGTGTGCGGAACCCACCCTGCCAGGAGGGTTTCCATGGAGGGGGGAGGCGCAGGTGGTGGCAAAGGACAACATGAGACTCTTCAATATTTTAAAGAGCCTAAAACAATTGTACCTAAGTATGGTAAGATCACACTCGCTGAAGAACACAGGGTTTAAGAAATTTCTGGTGGCTGGAATGAAGCCAGTGTGTTGTGCTAAATAAAAATTGGGCTGTCTGCGGGATTTCTCTTCCTGTGTCCCGTAGCATCTACCTTTTCTCTTTGTTTTTAATGAGTTAGAAGTCCCGCTGTCTTTTGAGCCCCTCTATTACAGTGCCTCTTGCAGGGCAGCGCCTGTACTCAATTCACATATTTGATGTACTTTGGGTTCCCTGGGGTTCAGCCCACCTCTTACTCATTAGAACTGCGCACACGGGGATGTCATTTGATGGTCTCTCAAATGCTGTTGATGTGAATAAATAAATGATTAAAAAGTCCAGATTGGGAATATTTTTATTTGGAAAAATAATTACATAAAGCTTTAGGTATTTAGCTCAGATTTCGGTGGATGTGTGTGTGTGTATGTGTGTGGGTGAAACCCACGCAGAAAAGTATGGTGCTCTTGTCGTCATAAGTGTTCAAGAGCAGTGGTTCTCAAACTTTAGCAAATCTGAGTGTCCTAGACAGGGTCTTAAAATGGTGCTGCTGGAAAATAATAAAACAAAGTAGAATAAAATAAAATAAAATAAAATAAAATATATATAAAATAAAATGAAAAATAAAGTAAAATAAAAATAAAATAAAATAAAATAAAGTAATATAAAAATAAAATAAAATAAAAATAAAATAAAATAAAATAAAATGAAAAAACAAAATAAATAAAATAAAAATGACAAATACCCGCCATTTGCTTCGACGTGGAGGGAACTGGAGGGTATTATGCTGAGTGAAGTAAGTCAATCGGAGAAGGACAAACATTATATGGTCTCATTCATTTGGGGAATATAAATAATAGTGAAAGGTAATAGAGGGGAAGGGAGAAGAAATGGGTAGAAAATATCAGAAAGGGAGACAGAACATGAGAGACTCCTAACTCTGGGAAACGAACTAGGGGTGGTGGAAGGGGAGGAGGGCGGGGGGGTGGGGGTGACTGGGTGGCGGGCACTTAGGGGGATACTTGATGGGATGGGCACTGGGTGTTATTCTGTATGTTGGCAAATTGAACACCAATAAAAAAATAAATGTATTATTAAAAGAAAAAAAATAAAAATAAAATAAAAAATAAAATAAAATAAAATAAAAATAAAAATAAAATAAAAAATAAAGTAAAAGTAAAATAAAACAAAAATAAAAAATAATAAATAAATAAATAAATAAAATAAAATAAAAAATAAAATAAAGTAAAAGTAAAATAAAATAAAAAATAAAAATAAAATAAAAAATAAAATAAAGTAAAAGTAAAATAAAATAAAAATAAAATAAAAGTAAAATAAAATAAAAAATAAAATAAATGAAATAAAATAAAAAATAAAGTAAAAGTAAAATAAAATAAATAAAAATAAAATAAAATAAATAAAATAAAAAATAAAATAAAATAAAGTAAAAGTAAAAAAAATAAAGTAAAAGTAAAATAAAAATAAAATAAAAAATAAAATAAAATACGAATAAAATAAAGTAAAAAAATGAAGTAAAATGAAATAATAAAATAAAATAAAATAATAAAATAGAATAGAATAGAATAAAATAAAATGGTGCTGCTGCCCCCCCCCCCCCCCCGGAGGTTGTGATTCTGGACTGTGCAGTGGGGCAGGAGAGAGTCATTTCTAACACGTTTGCGGGTGGGGCTGCTGGCCCGGGGGTAACACTCTGGAATCAGCGGGAGCGCTTTTCCTCCGGTGCTCAGGAGGGGGGCAGAGCTGGGCCCCAAGTATTCCAAAGCTCCCCGAGGATGCCAATACGCGAAGCACCACAGGAGGCGGGTGCACGATGCATATGCTACGTGCCCTGTCGTTGATGTAGAGGGGCACCAAGGGGTCCCACAAACCCAAAGTGTTTTGGTGGCCGCGCCAGCGAGCATGCTGCACCGAGCACCTGACACAGGGCAGGTCACAGAGCGTCGCCGTTTCTTTACACAAGCCCAGGCCCACGAGGCTGGACGACCCCTGCGTTTGCAGACCCATCTCCCGAGTGCCCCCAGCTAGGCTTAGGCTTGCATCCTGCACGCTGTCCTAGCTTAAGGCCCTTCTCTCTGATTATATTTGCACACCCACCCACACGCACAAACCTGAGCTGAAACGAGAGCCTCGCCGCCCTCGGTGAGCTCGCAGCGGAGGTCGGCCCTGGGGCTCAGGTCTGCGGGAGTCGGGCTGGGGTGGGTGGGGGGCGGTCCCGGGAGGGGGCGCGGCTCCCGCTGCCACTCGCCGCTTGCCGAGCGCCCGCCGCCAGGGGGCGCCGTTGCACCCCGAGCGGGCCTCGCCGCCTCTGCTCCTCACCTGCCCCGGGGTCGCGCCCCCCCGCCCCCCGCGGCCCGGCCCCCCATCCCCCCTGCAGCGGTCTAGGTGCCCTTCCGGGGCCCCTGGGAGCCAGGCCCCACTCCCGGGCTTTGCCTTGGACGCGGCGGTGAGGTCTAGGAGGCGTGTCTGGGAACCACAGGCGAATTTGATGAAATCATTCTGGGGTGAAGGCTGAGCAGTGCAGCAGGGAGGGGGGGCTGGCCTTGCCTGGAGCGCTTTCCACCCCGTGCACCCGGCACCTGCTCCCCGTTGCCCCTCTCCTTCCCCCCTGCACCCCCCTCCTCCTCTCCGCTCGCTCGGGTGATGCATACACCTGTGTATTCTGAGCCCCCCAAGACCCAGCTCTTACAAAGCATTTCTAGCTCCGGGTGACGGCTACGGGCCTGTGTCAGCAGCCTAAATATATTTTTTCCCCTCCCTAAATGTTCTTTTTGAAAGAAATCAGGCTGTATTGCTCATAACTGGAAAAGAGCATGGCATTCTGCTCCCTGCTGAGGGGTCTGACTGTCCCCGGGCTGGTGGAGAGCGCAGGACTCATCAGTGCCTTCCTCACCGGTTTCCACCCTCCTCCCAGACACACTGCGGGGAGTTGATGGGAGATGGTTATTCTCCACGAGTTGAGGGGGTCATTCAAAGGCAAACTTCCAAATTAGCTACTGGGGGGTGAGGGGGGACAGCAGAAGCCGGAATAATTCATTCACTCTAAGGCAGAGGGTGCATATCTTAGCATTAAACCCAACTGTGTCCCACTAGTGTTCCCAGGGACCTGGGAAGGTCTTACCTACTCCTTTAGAAGTGCTGAAAACTGTGTGTGACAAAGACACAACCACAACAACAACCACCTGTTCTGTCCTGAAGGCTGGAAGATCTGGGCATACACAGAGGCGGAAAGCAAGTGGCTTCAGGATGACAGATAAATTACTGCCGGACGACTCTGTCGGGGGCACTTAAAGTGACTACGTTACAGTGTCCTTGTCCCAAAGCACAACACTCTCCGGTGATAATAGGTTGTCTGAGCTTTTCGAACGTGCAAGCTCACTTTGAGATTGGAGTAGTGTGACAGGGGAGCCCCTGGTCTATAAATAAACCCTGGTGGTCAGCTGGGCCCCTGGGCCCGGCTCATCTGCTCGGAGCATGCACATGCTGCGTGTACCCGGCGGGTACAGCTGGGAGGCTGCTGCCACTCACCATATAGGATGGTTAGCATGGACACGGGCATGACAAGGAAACCCAGCAGCATATCAGCTATGGCAAGTGACATCAGGAAATAGTTGGTGGCGTTCTGCAGCTTTTTCTCTAGGGACACTGCCATGATGACGAGTATGTTTCCAGCAATGGTCAGAATAATCACGACCGCTGTCAACAGAGCCGACCAGTTTTTTTCCTGGAGATGAAGTAGGGAGAAGCATGGTGGCGAGAGACAGCCCTCGCAGGAAAGGTTGGTTCGGTTTTCTGCATCCACTGTCCAGTTAAATGCATCCGAAGTGTTCGCGTCTCCAGCGTTCAGGTCGTTGCCGTAGAGCCTTGGGTCCCCGTTTGACGGCATTAAGGAGCTGGTGGTTGGGCTCAAAGGAGCATTATCCTCAAAGAGGACATCCATGTCTCAGCCGGAATCCGTAGCACACGAAGTCCAGAGAAAGTAACAAGTTAGAGCCTCGGCTGGCCATGCATCTCCCCGTCCCCTGTCTCTGTCACACGGAAGCGGGCGCACCTGCTGGGCTCCTGCGGTCGCCTCCTTTCTCCCATTGTCCCCCCCGGGAGCTGAACTGCAGGGACTCTTTGGATCTCCTTCCTTCACAACGTTAGTGGAGTCTTGTTGGGTCTCACTTCTTTCCTTTTTTTTTTTTTTTTTTTTCCTTCAAAGCAAGGTCAAAAAAAGCAGACTGAACTTTTTAACACAGACGTTGCAGAGTTTCGAGCGTTCAGGGAGAAAGAACGCTGGGATCCCGGCCGGAAAAGAAAAGTTTTGTGGTTCCAGGCGTCCCATGGGCTCTGCCTCGGTCTGCCGGTGACGCTGGCCCCACTGGTTGGGCCTCCGCAGTCCGGGCACGGCTGCGCTCCCGGGCGGGGGGGGGCGGGGGGCGGGGGCACCACCGGCTCCGGGACCCGCAGGTCCGGACACCCCGGGTCGCGGCAGGTGCTCGGGGCCGCCGTCCCCGCCTCGGGGCTCACCCGCCGCGGCCGCCGTCGGGAGCTGCGGCTCGCACCGTGCCCGGTGCGCAGGAGGAGAGCAGCAGTCGCGAGCAAACAGGGGCAGACAACTTCCCACGCGGGGAAATCCTCCTTGACATTGGGAACGTCTTGGCCGCGCGCCGTCTCGAGCCGGAGAGCAAGCAGGTGCGCTCGGAGATGCGACGCGGCGGGGCGCTTAGGGCCGTCCCCGGGGGCCGCACCTGAGCCCGGCTCCGCCGTCCCGCGGCTCGCGGCAGCTGCCCTGCTCCTGAGGCCGCCGCGCGGGCCCTGCTCCGCCCGCGTCACGCAGCATAATGGGGCGGTAATTGGATTTCTGTTTTGCTGACTTCAAAAACTGCAGGCGCGAGTGGAGCCGCTTGCAGCCCTGCGCGGTCTGGGCGTGCGGGCTCCCGCCCCCACCCCCGCCCCCGCCCCCGCCCGTGGGCTCGGCCCGGAGATCCCCACCTCCCCTCCCCGCCCCTGGGCTCGGCCGGGTCACCACTCACTGCCCGCCTTCCCGTGGGCTCAGCCCGTGGCCTCCCTCCCCCGCTGGGTTCAACCCAGTGACCCCCCCAGGGCTCAGACGGGCGCCCCCCTCCGCCCCCCCCAGGGCTCAGCCCGGCGCCCCCTCCACTCCCGTGGGCTCAGCCCCGTGACCCCACCCCCCGGGCTCAGTTGGGCGCCCCCTCCCCCCTCCCCCCCCCCGGGCTCAGCCGGGTGACCACTCCCCCCTCCCCCCCAGGGCTCAGCCCGGCGACCCCTCTCCGCCCCCCCCAGTGGGCTCAGCCGGGCGCCCCCTCCTCCCCTCCCGTGGGCTCAGCCCCGTGACCCCCGCCCCCCCGGGCTCAGTTGGGCGCCCCCTCCCCCCCAGGGCTTAGCCGGGTGACCACTCCCCCCTCCCGGCCTGAGGGCTCGGCCCGGCGACCCCCCCCCCCCCGCCCACATGAGCTCAGCCCCGCGACCACTCCCCCCTACCTCCCCTCCCGTGGGCCCAACCCGGTACCCTCCCCCCAGGGCTCAGCCCGGCGACCCCCCTCCTCCCGCCCAGGGCTCAGCCCGGCGCCCCCCCCCCGCCCCCCTCCCGCCCCCCTCCGCCCCCGTGGGCTCCCTTGGGGAGCCCCTCCCAGTACGCGGACGCGAGCCCAGCGCGGGACCCCGTGGCCGCGGGGGGGACGCCCAGAGGCCGCCCGCGCCCCCCGCCCTCCCCCTCGGTCCGCGGGTCAGACGGCGGGGGCGGCTCAGCCGGGGCGGCGGGCCCCGCGGGGGGCTAGTGGTTTTCATTCCACCCCCCACCCCCACCCTTGTTTCTCTTTTCGGCTCCACGTTAACCCGGGGAAGTTTGTGGGTTTGTCTTTTTTCTAATGTGAGACGCTGGAGAGACGGCGTTTGACGCGGAGGCGGGGCAGGTGCGCGGGGGCGGGGGGCGCGGGGGCGGGGGGCGGGGGGCGGCGGCGGCGGGGCTGGGCGCTCAGGCACCGGGGCGCCCCCCTAAGTATCGGCACCGGGGCTGTTTGGTTTTTTTTTTTTTTTTTGGAAACTTATTAAAAGCATATACCGTGCAACGGACTAGTCTTCCCTGGAAGCGCTTGGCCTGAGGGCTCATTCAGTCGGAGCCTCACACGTGGAGGAGAAGCTTCCCAGAGGATCTGAGCCCCCCACCCCCGCCGTGCTGGGGACCAGGAGCTGCGCCCGCGGGTGCAGGTGCAGACACCGGGCCTCCGGGTCTGTTCCGACCCCACTGAGGAGTGTCGCCCCCATGGCGGGGGGTTCCTAGGTTCCAGCCCCACCTAGGGCTGCCCCAGATCTGCTCCCTGCGTGCTTCGCCGCGTCTCTGCACCAAGCTGGGCCCCGTCTCGGGTAACTCCTCTCCGCTCCCCTCTACATACCCAGCTGCCCACCTGGGGCCTCCGCATCCCCCCCCGCCCCCCCACCTGCCCGGGCCCTGGGGCATCTCTCCACCCCTCCCCTGGGTGGGTGCACTCAGCGTGGCTCCAGCCGCACCCCCTTCCTTCACCTGCGGGGGCCTAGTGTCCACTGCCACTTGCGTGCACTCGGGTTTCCCATCCTCTAGCCCAGGTCCCACCTGCCTTCTGGGCTGCAGCGCCTCCCTCCCGGGGGGTGGGGGGGTAGGGGGGAGGATCCGCCCCGTGCCCCTCCCCCCTTCCCTCCAGGTATGCCCTGGGAGCCCAGGCTCCTTAGTCTTGAAACCCAGCTCTGTAAGTCAAACAGTAGACCCTGGTCCTTAAGTCTTCCTGGAGCCTCTGTGTTCTCAAGGGCCGCCTGGGTGAGTCATTGAGCGCCTGCCTTTGGCCCAGGGCGTGACCCCGGGGTCCCGGGATCGAGTCCCACGTCGGGCTCCCTGCATGGAGCCTGCTCCTCCTTCTGCCTGTGTCTCTGCCTCTCTCTCTCTCTCTCTGTGTCTCTCATGAATAAATAAAATCTTAAAAAAAAAAAAAAAAACTCTGTGTTTTCACCTGTAAATGGGATAATAGGGGTACCTCCCTCAGGATGGTAGTCAAACTAAAATGAGGGCATTAAATATTTAACCCAACGTGCTTAACCCAACTAATGTTCTTCACGTTAGTGACGCTTCTACTAAGCCTCCTGTTTGGTGTCCTTAAGACAAAAGCGACATCGCTCCCATCAACCTGTGCTTCCATTCCTTCAGCCTCTCCCTGGTAGGACCCAACTCCCGTCCTTGCTCCCACTTCCCCAGGCCTGGACTCCTGATTTCTTCTGCAAGCAGCCTACATGCAGACGAACTCGTGGGTTTTAAAGCATTTGGATTTGCAGTTGCCTGTGTCTGAATGCTCTCACCCCCTCTTAGTATCCATCTGGCAATTTCTACTCGGTTGTCAGGCCTCAGTTCAGAAGGTAAGTCCCCTGAATCCCACTGCTGCCACTCACTACCTGGGTGACCTTGACTAAGCTGCTGAATCCCAGTGCCTTAATTTCCTTCTTTGTAAATAGGGAAAAATAATACCTAGCGCAGAGGATTGATTGAGAGTTAAAACATACCAGGTATTTGAGCATTAAAACCAAGGCTAATCAGGACCCCAGGGTGGCTCAGAAGTGGAGCGCCTGCCTTTGGCTCAGGGCATGATCCTGGAGTACCGGGGTCGAGTCCCACGTTGGGCTCCTTGCATGGAGCCTGCTTCTCCCTCTGCCTGTGTCTCTCCCTCTCTGTCTGTGTCTCTCATGAATAAATAAATAAAATCTTAAAAAAAAAAACCCAAAAAGAAAAACAAGGCTAATCATTGGTTTACAGTAATCAAGCTTTCCACCGCTCTCCTTCCTCGGGGAAGGCAAAGACTGTGGCACCGTCAGAAGCTTTCTGTTCTATCAAGTCTCAGCTTGCCTGTGGGTGAAGACCACGTTTGTCACACACGTAGTGCTTAGATCTGTTTGTTGAATGAAATGTGTGACTGATAATTTAGCTGTTCACACATATTTCCTTATTAGATGGTGAACTTCTTAGACATCTCTTTACCTCCAAGACCAAGCATGGTATCTCCTAATGGAAGGTCCTCAGTCAATGCATTCTGAAAGGATAAATGAGTTGATGGCCTTTATTAAAAAGCATGACCAGGGAGAGGCAAAGGATCTCTAATTCCTTTTTTGTTACTTTGTGCCATGGGATACTAATTTAACTATATTAGGCAAAGGGAGATGTGATTAAAAATATTTTCTTAGAAAATTAAGGCTTTTGGGGGTACCTGGGTGGCTCAGTGGTTGAGCATCTGCCTTCAGGCCATGACCCTGGGGCCCTGGGGCCTTGGGATTGAGTCCCACATCAGGCTCCCCACAGGGAGCCAGCTTCTCCCTGTCTGTGTCTCTCATGAATAAACAAAGTCTTAAAAAAAAAAAGAAAACTAAAGCTTTTTGATAACTTTCATTTCATGAATTGCTGTGTTTCTTAGAGAAATCTGATGTTCTCAGGCTTCATGTTTTCATGGACAGCTAGGTTTCCTATCATGGCAAATCTACTAAATGAATTCCTCGGTGAGAGGCTTATACTGTGAAATAATTTTGTTAGCAGCCATTGGAGATTATTTGTGGAGTTTTATGAATACTTGTCCAAGACAAAGCAGTATGTTCAAAATCAGACCCCTGGCTATTACTCAAGCAGAGCCTATTAATAGCATGGGAGTTAGATTTGGTAGGAATGGTTTCTTAGACGTCAAACACCCTTGAATTTTGAAGAGGGGTGTACATTAGCTGCTGTAGTGAACACTGGTGTGTAGCTCAGCCCCCCCTTTAGGACCGAGATTCCTTTCTCCCCCCTGCTGTGGACGTGTTGGTGACTTATGGCTCTCTGCTGATTGTCACTGTGACAATTACCCTCAGCCAAAGAGGCCACCTTGCCCTTAGTCATGCCTCTCCTCTAGGCCAGCCAGCATACAACTGGTCCAGTTGTGAGGATGCAGAAGTTTGGCTTCCTTGCTTCAAGGCTGGACAATGCTGAAGGACCACCCTTCAGAGCTTCCATGGGATCTGCTGAGGCCTTTGCTGGGACTGCATTACAGTTAATCTCCTCTTTCTGCCTTGTCCTGCCTCCCTCGCTCCCCTGCAGGTATTGATCGAGAGCTCTCAGCAATCAATCTCCCACACACAAGTCTGTCGGAGTTGGCTTCCTGGGGAACCTAAGGCCTACATATTTAAACCTGTGTTTTAATGCTTCGGTGCCACTCCGGATGAGTTTAATGTCTAACGGAAAGCAAAACAAAAAAATTGTATGTTGATGAGTAGATTCTTCTCATACACTAGAAGTTCTTCGATAGACAGCTGGCTTGACTAACTACTTTCATAAGGAATTTAAGGTCAACAACCCCAACAGGAAACTTATTTGGGGCAGAATTTGAGTACCTAACTGGACTTTATTTAGGGATATGTTTTGCAACCAGTTTATTCTGGGAAGTGTTTGCTAGAAGATGATTACTTAAATCAGGTATCCTTAAAAAAAAATTTTTTTAATGGCTGTGGTGGTATTTGTAGCTCTTAATTTTTTTCCAGTTAAGTTAGTGGCTTATAGATATTAGTGTATGTGTGTGGGAAATTCCTTGAGCAAGTAAACTTGGAACATAATGCATCCTATAGCCTTCTCTTAGAGATCTACAGTGCATAGCAACATATTAAATGTAGTGAGAGATGGTGCAGTGACGAAATCTGTTTACCTTAACTTTCTCACTCCCCGTCGATGCCCCAGAACTCTGATTTCAGGACCCTTTTATTAATTTAATGCATGTAAAATGCAACCCAAATTAAATTGTAAAGATCTTAAGTAAATAGTTCAAATTTTGACAACTATGCACCTGTATAACCATCTCCCAAATCAAGATACCCACCATTCCCATCACTTGTGAAAGTTCTCTCATGTTGATCTAAAACTGATTTAAGTGGATGCGTGTAGGATAGACTCATTTTGGTTCTGGGTTCTTCTGCTCAACAGTATGTTTGTGAGATTTATCCATGTTGCAATGCATAGACTTCTGTAGATTATAGTTTGAAAAACTGTTACATGGCCTGGATATTTGGGAAATCCTTTATTTTCTCTTGTTCAAAGAAACACGGACTAGAGCCTTTTTAGGATCTTTTCAGGTTTCTTTTTCAAGACTGTGCAAACCTTTACCTCTGCTCAGTGGACTATATCTGATTTGATTTTGAGATGGCTGCACAGAATTCTTTAATTCCACGTTCGTTCTTAAGAATATGTCCCTGAGATTTATGCTATCCAAATCTTACTAATAGTCTGAGAATGAGAACAAATTTTCACAGAAGATTTCCTGAATGATACATAACCCATTCCTTCCTTTGGATGTGCCAGTTCTCAAGTTTGGAACAAACCAAACTGCTTGATCACTGCATGCTTGGAAAAAAGCATTAAGGTCTTTTAATGCCTTTCTCTCATACCATTGACTTGATTCAAAAGCAGCAACTATTTGGAATTAGCTAATAACTCTTCCCTATCTTTGAAATCTTCTCACAAGGGCATTTAGTTTAACAATACTCATAAAAATAACAGATAACCTTTGAGTGCTATGTCAGGCACTGTTGTACTGTTGAGTATAGCATCGAAGATAAGGTTCCTGTCTTAATTCCTATACTTAAGTAGTTGGTGGAGCAAGTAGGAGTATAGGGGTGTAGGGAAAAGGTATGAACTTGGCGATCAACGGCATGTTGGTCATGCATACAGTATGAAACTGGGTGAGATCATCTAGGGGGATTGAGTGGAAATAGAGAAAGGAAAAGAGGTTTGGGAATGGGCTCTGGATTACTCCAGTTTTTTGAGGTTGGGGAAGTCCAGAGGAAACTACTCAAGCAGAATGAGAAGGAGCAGCCAGTGAGTAAAGAGGGGCACAGAGTGGGATCCCAGAAGTCAAGTAGAGAAAAGACAGTGAAGGAAGGTGAGTACTGAACAGTCTAGTGCTCCTGATTAGCTGAGGATGAGAAATAAGAAATGACCATCATGTTTGTCGGTATGGAAGCTTTTGGCTTTGATTGGAACTGTTTGGAGCAGTTGCGATAAGAGCCCAACTGCATAGATACCAGTTCTTCCTCTCTATTTTTTCCTTTTAAGTAGTATAGACAGTATATTCTTGGAAAATAAAAATGGAGTTGTAATTGATGGGCTAAGAGGCAAAGAGAATTTTGTTTTTCAAGATAGGATACATTTTTGTGGTGATGGGAATGATCCAGAAGAAAGGGATGCAATAGAAGGAGGAGATAATTATTGGAATGACCGTGATTTGGAGAGAAGGAATAGATTTTAAAGGTTTGAAAGAGGTAGAAGATTGAACAAAAAATTCCTTTGAGAAATGTAAGACATCTGGTCTTACATCTAGAGCCCAACAGAAGAAAGTGTTTTCAAGAAAAAACCTAAGAAGCCTAATAGCATTGGGTTGTCCATTAAGATGAAAGTATACATGAGTCCATTAGATTTAGGAACATGGGTTTGGTGGTGACCCTAAAAGCAGTTTCACTGAAAATCTTAAAATATACAAGAGCAACATGGGGTATTGGGGGTGGGGAGGAACTTCTGAGAGTGGGAAGTGGAAGGACAGGATGTGGGCATGTGAGAAAAACAAGTGTCAAAGATGACTCGGGTTTCAGATCTGAGCAACTGGGATGATGGAGTTGTCTTTAACTGAAGTGGGGAAGGCTTTGGGAGGTACATGTTTTGGATAAATGTCAGATCAGTTTTGGGCATGTTAAACTGGAGATAGAACAGATAACTATGTCTTATAACACAGTTGAATATAAGGATCTGGAGGAGAATGGGGAGGTCCAGGCTGCAGATATAAATTAGGATATTGTGAGTATATAGATGGTATTGAAAATCATGAAATATTTAAGAAATCTCATCCATCTAAGGAGAGTAAGAAGCAGCCCAAGAACTGAATCCAGAGCTACCTCAACATTTCAAAGTAAGGGAAGTGAGGAAGAACCTGCAAAGAACACTGGGGAGGGGATGATGAGGAAGGAGAAAAAGCAGAGAATGTGGTGTCTTGGGAGCCAAAAAAATAAAACATTTACAAAATTTTATTTACATCAGAGTATAACATACAGTGTACAACATAAGGATTTAAGAATTCTATGTTACCTAGTGCTCATCCTGGTAAGTGTGCTCTTAATCTCCTTTATCTGTTTCACCCAGCCCTACCCCCTACCCATTTCCCCTCTGGTAACCACCAGTTTGTTCGTTGTATTTAACGGTCTTTTTGTCTTTTTGTTTTTGTTTCTGAGGTTCCACATATGAGTGAAGTCCTATGGTATTTGTTTTTCTTGATCTGACTTACTTCACTTACCATTATACCCTTTAGGTCCATCCATGTTGAAAATGCAAGATCTCATTGTTTTATGGCTGAGTGATATTCCTTTGTATGTGTATGTAACACTATCCATTCAACTATTGTTAGACACTTGAGTTGCTTCCACTTGTTGGCTATTCTTACTAATGCTACAATAAATATAGGGGTACACAGATCTTCTCAAACTAGTGTCTGCATTTTTTGGGGGTAGATATCCAGTAGTGGGAATTACTGGATCATACGGTATTCCTATTTTTAATTTCTTGAGGAACCCCCATACTGTTTTCCAGAGTGGCTGTACGAAGCTGCATTCCTACCAGCAGTGCATGAGTGCTCCTTTTTCTAAACATCCTCACCAACACTTGTTACTTCTTGTCTTTTGGATACTAAGTCATTCTGACAGGTGTGAGCTGATATCTCCTTTTTGAATGTACATTTCCCTGATGACAAGTGATGTTGACCATCTTTTCATGTGTCTGTTGGCCGTCTGTATCTCTTCGGTAAAAGGTCTGTTCAGGTACTCTGCCCAGCTTTTAATTGGATTATTTGTCTTTTTGGTGTTGGGTTGTAGGAGTTCTTGGTATACTTAGGTGTTAACTCCTTATCACATATGTCATTTGTCAATATATTCCATTCACTATGTTACTCTTAGTTTGTTGATATTTTTCTTCACTGTACAAAAGCTTTCAATTTTGGTGTAGTCCCAATAGTTGATTTTTGCTTTTATTTCCCTTGTCTTAGGAGACACTTAGAAAAATGTTTCTGTGGTTGGTGTCCAAGGGATTATTGCCTGTTTTTTTCAAGAAGCTGTATGGTTTCAGGTCTTTAATCCATTTTGAGTTTATTTTTGTGTATGGTGTAAGAAACTGGTTGCATCTTATTCTTATGCATGTTAGCTGTCCAGGGTCCCCAGTATCATTTATTGAAGAGACTGTTTTTTCCCCACTTGCCTCCTTTGTCTTAATTAATCAAATAAGCACAGGTTTACTTCTGGGTTCTCTATTCTGTTCTATTGATCCATATGTCTGTTTTTTTGTGCCAGTACCAAAGTGTTTTTATTACTAAAGCTTTGTAATATGGCTTGAAATCTGCAATTGTGATACCTCCAGCTTTCTTTCTTTTTTTTTTTTTTAAGATTTTATTTATTTAGTAATGAGAGAGAGAGAGAGAGAGAGAGAGGCAGAGACACAGGCAGAGACAGAAGGCGGCTCCATGTAGGGAGCCCGACGTGGGACTCGATCCTGGGACTCCAGGATCACGCCCTGGGCCAAAGGCAGGTGCTAAACTGCTGAGCCACCCAGGGATCCCAACTTCCAGCTTTCTTAAGATTGCTTGGCTAGTTGGGGTCTTTTGTGGTTCCATACAAGCTTTAGTACTCTAGTTCTGTGAAAAATGCTGTTGGAATCGCATTGAATCTGTAGATTGCTTTGGGTAGTATGGACATTTTAATAGTGTTCTTCTAATCCATGTGCATAGAATATCTTTCCGTTTGTGTCTTCAATTTATCAGTGGTTTGGTTTTCAGAGTATAGGTCATGCACCTCTTTGGTCAAGCTTATTCCAAGGTATAATTGTAGATGGACTTGTTTTCTTAAGATAGCAAATGAACAACTGTGAAACTTTTAAGAATCATAGACTTAAAGTATTTCCTTATCTGGAAAATTACTCACAAGTTAATGTTCAATTAGAGTAGAATAGAAAGACCCCTTGGAATATTATCTTACCTTTAGGAACCTGTATGTCTTTTTCAAACTGAAAGGAAACAGATTAAAATGATCACAACAATCTGGGCAAAAGAGTTATGGTCATTTTGGGTTTTATAAGTTTTCTGAGCCGTGTACATGTGAAGGTCTTAACATGATAATTACTTATCACTTGATTAAAGGTCATAGGAAAAGAGCCAGGGATGATCTTATAGTCTTATGATGATTGGGATTCACTGGCTTGAAGGTGAGATTAAAAAAAAAAATAGCTTGTTCCTTTAAGGCATAGCAGTTGTAGTATTCAAGATTTTAACGGCAGGTGGCATACATGTAAGTCAAAGAAGCATCGAAAGAAGAGTCACATGTAATTAATAAGTCCAATAATAGAACTGGTACTTCAGGCATGGCAAGATCTAGGGGCTAAAAAGATTTAGACTGTATTTCTATCTCAAGAATTAGCTCTCCTTTGGGCTGACTTGGTTTTCTTTTCACTGCACACAACTTCCTTCACATAGCTGGGAAAGATGGCTGTTGATGGTGTCATTTTTTTCCATAATTGAAACTTGTGAAAAAGGATTTAACTATGATCTCTCTTTATCACACACATGGAAAGTGGACCTGATGTTCATATGCCCATCTCTGAACCAATCATGGTGGCTGGAAGAATGGGAGTACTTCAACTGGCCAGTCTGGGTCCTGCCACCTGCCCATACTTATATATATATATATAGAGAGAGAGAGAGAGAGAGAGATCAGGGCAATGTGGTTAAAGACCTCATTGGAACTATTTGGAATGGATGCCTTTCTAAATGAGGATTTCTACCCGGACTAGTAAAATCATGATCTAGTCTATTAGTGAAATGTAGTACTTGACTGACCTTTTTTTTTTTTTTTTTTTTTTTTGCCGTGTTAATTTGGTCAGATGGGATGTGGTGCTTGAGTCATTCTAAGGTGCGTCAAGGGATATTGCCCTTGTTTAAAGTCACCAGGAGGCCACTTGATATATTCTTACTAGGTGCATTTCCTGAAATACCTAATTTACTACCAGATGTGACATAGGTTTGGGATAAACAAATATATTTTTAGACTAATTATAGGGTGAGAGGATAACTTCTTATAAGAAAAGCACAGGGGCACTTGGAATCAATTGCTTGGGCATCAGACTCTTGATTTCAGCTCAGGTCATGATTTTGGGATCATGGGATTGGCCAGTGTGGGGCTCCATGCTCAGCAGGGAGTCTGCTTCTCTCTTTACTTTGCCTCTCCCCCTACTCATGCATGTGCTCTCTTTTTCACTTTTTTAAAAATGAGTAAATGTTTAATATATATATATATATATATATATATATATATATATAAATATATAGGTGTGTGTGTGTATGTATGTGTGTGTGTATATGATGCAGAACTAATAGAGACAAATATATTTGCTGATCCCAAAGAACTACCTCATAAAAATTTGCAGATGCCTATTGGGTGTATCTCAAAGATACTTAGGCAGGATCCCAATTTTTTTCTGGCACCAACCGTGGGTACAGCCATCCTGGTAGCTGTCTGTGATGTGTGCTGGCGATTATTCCTGGCAAATACACTTATTCCTAACTAGGGCATTTAGTGATCCAGAATGGGATCTGAGAGTTCTATTTGAGTGATGAGAGTCATACCTAACAGTCATCAAGCCTCTCCTCTGTGCCCCAATCCATTTCCAACTGAACACTGGTAGGGGAATAGTAGGGAATGAGGAAACTGATAGTTGAAGTAATTTCCAAGGGAGAAAAACGCTTTGGGCCAATTTTACTGAACGAGCGCTAAGAGAAAAGCAGCCTATGGGAGGAAATGCATCAAAAAAAAAAAAAAAAAAAAAAAAAAAGCATGAGAGCTCACTTCTCAGAGGCTAGATTTTTAATGTCTTCACTTCTTTCAGTGAAGGTTCAATCTTTTAGCGCTGTGGCCTGATTGTGCCCTTGGTCTGTACTCACGTTGGAGCTCTTCCTCTTGAATTTTGACAGAATAAAATGAGTAGACCATATATTTGGTTCTTCTATATTCCAGTGGGTTTAATAACGATAGATTCACATAGTCAACATGAATAGGAAGTGTTGACTTCCTCAGGAGTAGAACTGTATATCAGAAAAGCCAAATTTTCACCTTCATGAGGCCACTTCTTATTTTTTATAGTGTGCTTATTTTTAAGTTTTAAAATCAACCAACCTACAATATTAGTTTTAGGTGTACAATATAGTGAATTGACACTTCCATGCATCAGCTGGTGCTCATTGCAACAAGTACCCTCCTTAATCCCCATGACCTTTTAACCCAGCCACCCACCCATCTCCCCTCTGGTAACCATCAGTTTGTTTTCTATAGTTTGAGTCAAAGCAAGAAACAGTCTTTTTTTTCCCCCTTTACTCATTTGTTTTATTTCTTAAATTCCACATACAAGTGAAATCCTTGAATCTATGGAATAAATCCCCCTTAATCATGGTGCATGATCTTTGAATGTATTTTGGAATGTGATTTGCTAATATTTTAAGGATTTTTGCATTTATGTTCATCAGGGATATTTGCCTGTAGTTTTCTTGTTTTGTAGTGTCTTTGTCTGGTTTAGACATAGTTTGAAGAGAATAGGTAGCTTTTTAAAAAAGTTTTATTTATTTAAGTAACCTCTACACCCATCATGGGGGCTCAAACTCTTGACTCAGAGATCAACAGTCACATGCTTTTCTGACTGAGCCAGCTGGTGCCCCAAGGTAACTCTTTAAATGTTTGATAGAAATCACCTTTGAAGTCATCTGGTCATGGACATTTTTTTTTTTTTTTGGTGTTTTTTTTGTTTACAGATTTAATTTTGTTACCAGTAATTATTGTGTTTGGATTTTCTATTTATTCCTAATTCCGTTTTAGAAGATTTTGTTTCTAGGAATATATTCATTTTATAGTGTGTGCTTGTACTATACGGTTTTGGTCACTATTGGTTTGTAATAGAGTTTGAATGTGGGAGTGTTGTGCCTTCCGTTTGGTTCCTTTTTTGCAAGATAGCTTTGGCTACTTGGGGTCTTTTGTGGTTCTATACAAATTGTAGGATTATTTTCATTCTGTGA
Source organism: Canis lupus familiaris (assembly GCF_011100685.1). NCBI lineage: Eukaryota > Metazoa > Chordata > Mammalia > Carnivora > Canidae > Canis > Canis lupus. Next base: position 4,403,824 of record NC_049243.1, on the reverse strand, counting down.
AAAATACTATTGGGATTTGATAGGGATCACATTGAATTTGTATATTCCTTTGGGTGGTTAAAATGGGTACTTTAACATTCTTCTAATTCATTAGCAGGCCATATTTTCCATTTACTTCTGCTCATCCTTAATTTCTTTTCGTTCATATTTCTTTTCATTCAGAGTGTAGGTCTTTTGCCTCCTGCTTAAATTTATTCCTCGGTATACTTGATGCAGCTAAAAAAATGGGAGTGTTATCTTAATTTCTGTCTCTGCCAGTTTACGCATATATAGAAATACAACAGATTTTTGTGTATTGATTCTTTTTATATTTTGCCTCTTTACTGAATGCATTTATTCTAATTCTCTGAGTTCTTCAGAGTTTTTGATATATAGAATATTACCTGCAAATGGGGCAATTTGACTTTCTTAATAATTTGGATTCCTTTGTTTCATCTGACTGCTATTGGTAGGACTTCTAGTATTATATTAAATAAAAGGGGTAAGAGTGGACCTACTTGTTTTATTGCCAGTCCTAGAGGAAAAGTTCTGTCTTTTACCATTGTTAGTATGTTAGCTGTGAGTTTGTCATAGATAGCTCTTATTATGTTGAGATGTTATCTTTAAGTTGACTTTAAGAGTTTTACTCAGGAACTGATGTTGAATTTTGTCAAAAGCTTTTTCTGCATCTATTGAAATCATACAATTTTTATCCTATATTTTGTTAATGTGTATCGTAATGATTAGTGGATATCAAACTATCCTTGCATTTCTGAAATTCCACTTGATTGTGCTGAATGATCTTTTTAATGGATTGAATTTGATTTGCTAATATATTTTTTAAGGGTTTTATTTATTTGACAGAGAGCCACTGGCAGGGGAAACTGCAGAGGGAAGGGGAGAAGCAGACTTCCCACTGAGCAGGGAGCCTGACCTGGGGCTCCAGCTCAGGACCCCGGGATCATGATCTAGCTGAAGGCAGATGATTAACTGACTGAGGCACCCCAGATTTGCTAATATTTTAATGAGGATTTTGCATCTATGATCAGAGCTGTTGGTCTGCAATTTTTTGTTATGGTATCTTTGGTTGTGGTATCAGGGTAATGCTCTGAAGAATAAACTTGGAAGTATTCCTTTCTCTTCCTTTTTTTTTGGCAATAGCTTGAGAAGAATAGGTATTATCTTTCTCAATGTAGAATAAAATTGACCAAAACATAAGGTTCTTTAAATTCACAGCTCTAATATTTTACATCTTATGAACAACCAGTTGTTAAACAAAATTGTGCCTCACTGTAAATCAAAGTATAAGTAAAATTTATAATTATAAATATTTGTGAAGTTGTTTTCAATTTGTAGAAACTTTCAAGTTTTAAAAATGTAGCAATTTTTGGAATCCACCACCTTTGTAATGGCTAGAAATCCCAACATTCACTTGGAATATCTTTATTCCTTAGTTTGAGATTCTCTGTTTTTACCATTTCCATCAGTGTTAACTTTAACTATTTTAATGACTTGGTTCCAGGTAGCTTCTCAAAGATCAAATGTCTTTGTCTAGATCATTTGCCATAAACTAAAATCAAAGGCTGTTAGGAGAAAATACTTTACCTAGTAATGTATTGTGAGAATTTAGCACCCAAGACCTGCAGATCTGTACCTGTGATCAAGGTTTTTTACATCTCTTGTGACTTCTAATATGTATATATTCTAAGTATATATGTATACCTTTACTAAAGAGCTTTAAATAATAACCTATAAAGAAGGAAAAATCAGCATGTTCCTATTACTATGAGCTGCTTTTCTTTCTTGGTGCTTTTTTTTTTTTTTCTGTTTTTCCTTCTGGTTTTGTTAATATCATTTCTAAGAATTTCTGAGGCTTCTAATGTTGGATCATATCTTGTGACCATAATCCCCACATCTGTTTTAGGCTTAATCCTACAGTTTGCTAGGATGAATGCTTAACCACACAACTATGGCAAAATAAATGTTGGTATCTCTTGGTTGATTGAAAATTGTTCTCTAGCGGTTTCTTCAAAAGTGACTCATGGAACTATATTCCCTGAGTGTTAAAAGTTAAAGCATAAATACAGACATGCTTTTTTAACATTTCATCAAAGATTCTTATCCTTCTCTTGAATATTGTACATAAATTCTTTAACCACTTTATTCAGATATGATATATAAAAAGTGTACATATTTAATGTATACAGCTTGATAACTTTGGAGAGAAGTGCATATTGATGAAGCTATCAAAACAATTTGTCATAAGCCTGTCACCCTCAAAAGTTTCCTCCCTCCCTCTGTTTTCTTTGTGTGATAAGAACACTTAACATAAGATTTACCCTCTCAGCAAATCTTGAAGTATGCAATGTGCTATCAGCTAGAGGCACTATGCCATATCATAGATCTATAGGACTTATTTTGCACAACTGAAAGTTTGTACCCTGTAACAACTCCCTATTTTCCTCCCTCCTCCCTCCATGCTCCCCCCACTCCTGGCATCCATCATTCTGCTCTCTGCTTCTGTGTTTGACTATTTTAGATTTGCTCACATAAATGGTATCACCTAGAATTTGTCCTGTGTCTGCTGGCTTCATTTAGCACCTTGCCTTCCAGGTCCACTTATCCCAAATGGCAGGATTTCCTTTAAAGCTGAATAATATTCCATTGTGTATATATCACATTTTTTTAATCCAATTATCCATCAGTGGACAATTAGCCTTCTTCCATGTCTTGGCTACGGCCAATAAAGGCAAACCATGTATATTCTCACCCTCTTTGATTTTTTTTAATTTTTATTTATTTATTTATTTATTTTTACCATTTTAAGTGTCTTATTCCTTCTGTTCATTCTAATGCTCAATGGACTTTTTTTTTTTTAAACTTTTGATGTCCAGTAATTTTACCTGGAAATGTACTGCTAATGATCATTCAGATCATTGACAGTTTTTCTTGGAACATAGTGTGCTTTTTCCTTTTTTTAAAAAAAATTAAATTGAATTAACCAACATACAGTACATCATATAGTGTGCCCTTTTAATGTGTAGATTAAATTCCTCTGAAGTTTTCTTGAATTATATCTCAACTTTTTTTGTGTGGTTTAAAACAATACATTTTCTTAGAATTCTGGAAGCCAGATGCATAAAACAAAGGTTTTGGCAGGGCTATGATCCTTCCAAAGTCTCCTGGAGAGAACCCTTTAAAAATTTTCTTAGTATTTAATTGTCCTTAGGGATACCAATTAGATGTATGTCCTATTGGTTTAATTTCTCTTAATGGTCATCATTTTCTTACTAATGCTTTATTTGTATTTCATTTTATTCACTTAATCTTTTGTCTTTTTGATTTGGCAGTGTCTATTTTTGCTATTTTCAATATGGTCTACATTTCTGTAACTACGTTGTATTTTATGCTGCCGTGAGCCAGCTCCTGCTTTATCTCTGGATGTCCCTGTTAACTTACTGAGATTGCCTGAGATCTTAGAATCACAGCTTCGAGCTGTTGTTTATATAGGTGATAGCTTTATTGAGACCTATACATTCATGACCTATGTTTGGTCAAAATTTTAATTTTCTCCATGGAATGTTTTGAGAGGGGCAAAGAGTCTGTGTACTAGTTGTCCCCATCCTCCTCCCCCTCATAGACTTTCTTTTTTTTTCTTTTTTTTAGAAATTCTCCATAGGTCTAGTGCAATTTACATATTGTTTGCTTAAGTTCCTGATCATACATTGTGTGTGAGATTTACAGCTTTACTTCTCTCTAGCCGTTTAGAGATGGGTACTGCAGGACGATGAGGCAAATATTTGCTGTAGACTCCCTGCCTCCCTGACAGGCTGCTACTTGCTGATTTCTCATTCAGCCCTGCCTTCTCTATCCCAGATGGGGTTAGGAAAGCTGCTGTTAACAACATCCTTATTCTATCTTGTTTATTACAAAAAAGGGCTTGTTGGTCCTCTCTCTCAGAGTTGGCCATCTCCTGGAAAAACGGATGCTTCCAGCTTTGAAATCTGTAGCTACAGGCATCATCTTTTGGCATTTCCCACACCACTTTTCTCCTGAATTTGGCAGTCTTTATTTTTATTTTATTTTATTTTATTTTATTTTATTTTAGTTGATTTGATTTGATTTGATTTTTTGTTCAAGTTTGCAGTAGGCTGTAAAGCCTACATTTGTTTCTAACTCTTGGTATTTCTATTTATTTAGGTATTTATTTATTTATGTACTTATTTATTTATTAATTATTTTAAAGATTTATTTATTTATCCATGTGAGACACAGACAGAGGCAGAGACACAGGCAGAGGGAGAAGCAGGCTCCCTGCGGGGAGCCTGATGCAGGACTCCATCCCAGGACCCTGGGATCATGACCTGAGCCAAAGGCAGACACTCAATGCTGAGCCATCCAGGCACCCCTTGGCGTTTTTTATGGTGCCATTGAAAAGACAAAGCAGCAAAATTGTCTTAAGTATGCATTTTAGAATCGTCTTGTTGCACTGGGTGAATTCTGTGTGAGTCAGAATTGAGTCTGACTTTCTTTTCCTACCAATTCTATGTGTCAAAGCCTTACGTTTCATTCATTTTAAGGTTTTGATACTTTAATTGCGAAGCTAAGGAAAACAGGGGAAATGTGTGTCGAAACTTGAAGAGAAGGTCTTCTGATTTTTCTCACTGTAGGGAGCCTTGAAGAACTTTGTCTTCCACAATATGCATGCTCAAGCTTTTGGCTGGTCAGGTTATCTGCTCATGGCCAGATTGAGTAAAAAGGTGGTTTGCTCTTTTCTACCATGGTTTAAAAAGTCTAAAAACTTTTAAAATTTTTTAATTTTTATTCTCATTATTTGACCTGCAGTGTGTTATATTAGTTTCAGGTGCAGGATATAGTGACTCAGCACTTCCATACATCAGTCTGTGCTAACCCCCCTCCTCTGTGGAAACCACATCCTAATAGTCTCAAAAGCAGTGGTTGTCAATCTGTGGCCCTCAGGCTAAATACTGTCCCCTGCCTGTTGTTTTAATCAAGGTTTATTAGAAAATGACCATGCTCCTTCTTACATATAGGCTATGACTTCTTCCAATGCAGCCACAGAGTAGTTGCAACCAACCATTTTGCTTACATACTCTCAAGTGTTTATCTGTCTTTTTACAGAAAAAGAAAACTGCTGACCCCTTACTTCAGAACTGATTCTCTATCACCTTATAATTCTCAAATTCCCCCACCCCCACCCCGCATTATAGTCACTCTAAGAATAAGTCAGACTTCCTTTTTTCATGTCCTATCCAGCATGTGAAAGTTTGGCATGTAAACACACCTCTTCACGGATTTCTCAGCCATAGGCCTGATTTCATTTTTGTGAGCCATCAAATTTACTTTTTTGGGGGGGGGGCAGAAAATTAGATCTTTAAAGATTTAAAGGTAAAAAGCGAAGTTAGGATATTTTTTTGCTGTTGTCTTCAGTCGTCCTTTTTTAACAATATTCAAGAATCTGTCATATAATAGATTAATCTTTCATGGCTGTATGACATGCCATAACTCCCCCCGTTTTTGATAGTATCTATTTTGGGGATGGTCATGTTTCAGGACTTGTAGAGCCATTTGCAATTGACCCCTAGTAACCAAGTAACATCATGATGGTGGAATATAAAACCACTTTATTGACCCAGCCACTTCTTTCTCTCTTCCATTCTATTTCCTCCATTTCTAGTCATGGTTATATAATTGTAATTAGAAGTTGCAGTGATTATATCCTGACCGTATGTAAAAACAAAGCATCATTTTTGCCTGGGGAAGCAGAAAGGGACCAACAGGGTGCTAAAAACACGCAGGAAGGTTGAATGATGAATGGATTTGATTTTGTTGACAACATCTAATTTTCCTCCTTAATCCTTGATCTTTTGATTCAAATATAGATTGTTGAATTGTCTCTTGATTTTTTTTTCTCTTCTTTTTGTAAATAATGTTGGTCACTTTTAAGTTGTGCCTATTTGTCCTCGTTATCAACCCTGGCCCTTCTTAATCCTCTTCAAAACTCCTCTGTAGCCCCAGTGAGAACTGGGTGGTGAGGTCGGTGGCCCAATATATAGCAAGCGTTCGGTCAATGTGCTATGACTAATCATGTGCCAATTTTTGCTGCATCTGAGGACTGGCCTTTTAAACCATGCTGACAGCCATTCAGCTTGGAATCCTTCAATACCCAGAAATGATATTTTTTTTCTGCTGTGTTTGAATTTGGCTGCTGGAATTTGATCATTTTTTCTTTCAATGACACATTTTAGTGATATCCCACTGAGTTAGAATCACAGCTCCTGGTTGTTGAAAACTATCGCAGCCAGTGCTCTTTCAGACGTCGTACACACCACATGGCTATGGCTGCTGGAGATGTCAGTGTGGTAGCTTCGTCACCACCTACCATTTGCTATCCCACCCCAGAAAATCAGGAAAATTAGAAGTATCTAAAAAATCCTCTGGGATTACCTACTTCTGAACTGGCTTAAACATTTCTTGGTAAAATTACCTGCATTTGATATTACATTTAAGAATACTAAGCTACTTCATTATGAAACATGCATTTTGTTCTAAAATCCAGGAAGGGAGAGAAACGAATGCTTACTGTGAACTGTGCGCCAACTATTAAGCTTTAGTTAATGTTACATAATCCTGACAACATTTCAAGAGGTGAAATAATATGTGACACAGATGGTCTTGGGAAGTTTAGGGATGAGACTGAAATTAAATCTCCTTGGCCAGTGCTCCTGTTGGGATCTCAACCCCTATCATTCACTCTCATTCATTCATTCTTTGTATATTTTAAATTATGTCTTTTTTAAACTTAATTTAGTTTTTTTATTAAAGATTTTATTCATTTATTCATGAGAGACACACAGAGAGAGGCAGAGACATAGGTAGAAGGAGAAGCAGGCTCGGTGCAGGGAACCCACTGTGGGACTCGATCCCACAACCCCAGGATCACAACCTGAGCCAAAGGCAGACAGATGCTCAACCACTGAGCCACCCAGGCCCATATATTCTTGGTTTTTAAATTTTTAATAACTTTAAAAATATTTATTTATTCATGATAGAGAGAAAGAGAGAGTCAGAGACACACAGGGAGAGGGAGAAGCAGGCTCCATGCTGAGAGCCTGACATGGGACTCAATCCCAGGACCCCAGGATCATGCCCTGAATCAAAGGTAGGCGCTAAACCACTGAGTCACCCAGGGATCCCCTTGGTTTTTAAATTTCAAACTGCCAAATAACTATTTGATACACATTTTCTTTTCATTTATTTTTATCTTAAAGATTTTCTTTATTAGACAGAGCAAGCACAAGCAGGGGGAGCAGCAGAGGAAGAGGGAGAAGCAGATTCTCAGCTGAGCAGGAGCCCAATGCAGAACTTGATCCCAGGCCCCTGGGATGATGACCTGAGCTGAAGGCAGCCACTTGACCAACTGAGCCCCCCAGGTGCCCCGATCGACATCTTAGATTTATCATCATGCTGTGTAATAAAGCAAAGCTCACGCATGTGTACCACATGATTAATCTCCCTTAACTGAATGTACCCATCTGACCAGACGCACGGAATAGCATCATATAAGAAATCCTCCTTACTCTTCCTTTCACTCCCTTACTCCTCTTCCCCACCTAAAGGTAACTGCTATCTAGACTTCCAACAGCATAAATGAGTTTCATCTGTTTCTGCATTTTATATTAGTGGAATTGCACAGTGTGTAGTTCTTTGTGTCTGGCTGTTGTCAACATCTTGTGACCTTCATCCTTATTGCACAGAGCCTTTGACTGCTTTATAGCATTCCACTGTGTATAGCTTTTTTTTAAATTTATTTTTTATTATTATTTTTTTATTCCCTCACTAGGCCTTTGGCTAGCTTCTAATTTGGGGCCATTATGAATTGTGCTGTTAATCTACTACATGTGTTTTGGTCAACGGTTTTCTATCCAGCATAGGCCTAGGAGGAGGAATTGCTGAGTTACTGTTTTGAACAAGTTTTAGTAGGGGTTCTATTGCTGGTCCTTGCAAACAAATATCTGGAGGTGTTTTTGTTTTGTTTTGTTTCAAAATTCTACCTTAGATTAGATTCAGGAATGAGGCCAAATTTTCTTCAGTAAAACAAACTCCATGGAAATATACTTCTACAGTAGAAGTCGAGAATCATTCATATTTACGGGAGGGCAATGTTAACATATATAAAATATTGATAAGGTAACTGAATAATGGTTTATGTATATTCATGTATAGTCTAATGATACTTTGTTAATGACAGAAGTACATTTTAATTGCTGTGTACCTTTCCTTTTTAAAGGAATAATCAATTTTAACCCACTTCAGTTCTATCCAGTGTTGACTCCATGCCTGCTGTGTGTTGAGCTCTCCAGGAATTTGAAGTTTTCATACAGCAGGTGTTTTATCAGATCAAGGAATTCAGTAGCTTTTATTATAAAAGAAATCCATTCTACTTGTTAAAACAAACAAACAAACAAACAAACAAACAGTAGATACACACAATTTTTTTTGTTCAGTCTCCACTTCCCAGGCTCAGAGAAGCAACCATCCCAGAAGCAACCATCATCTTCCCTTTTATAAGCACACATGTGGTGTGTTGGTTGTTGGTTGCCAATATGGTAGCCTGGTTTGTAGTCTTGGGCTAGCCAAAACATTCTGGGCCTCAATTTCTTCCATTATACAATGGGGGTGGTAATGCCTTAGATGGTTGTGAGGATTAAATACAGTTAGGAGAGTGCTAACTATGGTGCCTGGCGTGGAACAGACGCTCAATACATTGAACAAATAGGATTATAATTATGATAGTTGTTAATAAGTGCTTTGTTTGAAAAGGAATCAAGGTAAGGAAGGTGCTTCACATTTTACTATCAGGCAGCTTTGTTCACCTTATTTTAATCCCATTTCCACATGAAAAGAAGCAAGTTAAAAGCTGGTCTCATTCACAGAAAATGAAATGGATAATGTTTTTGTAATTTCACGGAGTTAAAAATATGCCAGGCTGCCTGAAGATATATTTTTCTGGGGTCTAAGACCTCTTTTACTGCCAGAGATAAAATGAAGTTTCATCCTTGCAGCCGTAGCTTGTGTGGGCGTAATGCATTTTACTTCATTCATATATCCTTATCCAGAAGTGCTTTTTCAGGTCAAAGATACCTAATTTCTAAAATACAACGTTGATTTTTGGTTTGTGTTTGTCATTCTTCTTAGAAACAATTTCTGATAATTTGTAAAGTCTCCACCTTACCTTTACTTGCCTCTGAACAATGTATGAGACAGGTCCTCTGAGGCTCCATGTTCAACTTCATAATTTGATGAGATTTTAAACACAAAATCATAAGTACAAACTCACTAATTTTACTTTGGACTAATTTCTGTTGACTTTTTTTTTGCACATACCCGGTACGCTTACATAAAATCTTGAGATATCCTGCAGTTCAGATGTCCCCCGATGGGGTCTATGGGGGTCTTTAAAACTGTCTTTATTCGGTAAATCTGGCTCATTGTGTAATACTGAGAACCATAATTGTGTCAAATAGATAAACGTGTGGGTGAGTGATGCTCATTATAATGTGTTCTGGAACAGTTACAGCTAACCGTCCTAAATCTGATTTTTAGGAGATGAAAAGGTAATTGTTATTTTAAAGAAATCTGAGACACATGCTTCTCAGAGAATTACTTGACTTATTCCTCTGCTTTCTAAGAAGGGATCCAGATCACATGTTGCATTGAATTTTTTTTGGGGGGGGGCATTAAAAGCATAAGAAAGAACATCAACATAATTATGTTTCACTAATAGTGCACACAACCCAGTAGTATACATTGATCACCACTTACACTATCCAGATTGGAAGATGTCCTGCAAACCATTGTTTCTCTTAAACATTCCTTTGTTTTAAAAACTATTGAAAATGAGCTAATTCAAGGAGAAAAAATGGTAGGATCAGAACAGCTTGGCTTTACTACTAAAAAAAAAAAAACAAATTGGAAATTTTCTCATTGCAATGGGGCATAAAGGACATCCTATAGTCATGTATGAGTTAGTCTTGGCAGGTGCCTGTTCACGGTTACAATCAATATTTGTAATATCAGTGTTTCTACACACTTACTACTGCGTACTATATTAGCCTTAAAAATTTAGTGTCCTGGTGCAACCAAAACAAAAAGAAATCTATCATGTATACCCTTACTTGCTTTTTACATTTCTTTGTTTTGAGAGTTTGAGGTAATTTTTTTTGTATATTTTTTTATTGGAGTTCAATTTGCCAACATATAGCACAACACCCAGCGCTCATCCCGCCAAGTGCCCCCCGAGAGTTGAGGTAATTTGAACATGATTGTCTTGTTAGGAATTGTTGGGCAGTGAGTCATAGACCCCATCCACCCCAGTTTAAGCCCAAAGGAACTTCAACTGGAAAGACACAAGGACACCTGTCGTACGCATCGCAAAGGTGGGAAGTGCTGCTATGCCTTCCAGTAACATGGAACCAAGAACCCAACTGTCAGGAGAAATCAAGGCAGCTATCTAGAAGGCTACTTTTTTCTAGTTGCTCGCTCTTACCTGCTGTTTGCTTTATTCTCAACTCACTCACTGCAAACTTTGTTTTCTGCGTTACCTGGTCCAACCTTGTCTCCCAGCCTCCATTTAGATCCTCTCAGCTCAAGCTCCCAATAGACTTGCTGTTTTTTTTTCTTTTTTTAATCTTGAGAAAATTGTAGATTTACATGTAGTTGTAAGACATAACAGGTCCTGTATACACTTATTTTCCCCCAATGGTAACACCTTGCGAGACAATAGTGCAGTATTTCCAGGATATTGACATGGACACAGTCAGGATATAGAACCTTTCCACCACCACAAGGATCCCTCGCCTTATCAATTTTAGAGCTATACCCAATTTCTCCTGTCTCCACTCCCTCTTTATCCCGACAACTACTAATCTGTTCTTCAATATAATCTTGTTATTTCAAAAATGGTGTATAAGTGAAATTATGCAAAATGTAATGTACTGAAAAGGGTTTTTTTTTTCCAACTCAGCTAATTCTCTGTAGATATAGTCAGGATTTTATGTGTATCAGCAGTTGCATTTTATCTTGGGATAGTGTTCTGTGGTATAGATGTACCACAGTTTACTCATTTATCTGCTGTACATCTGGTGTCTGCTTTTTTGCTACTTCAGATCAGTTATAAACATTGATATACAGGTATTTGTGCCAACACGAACTAACAGGGGATAAATGTCTGGTAACACTACCGCTGGGTTGCAAGGTGGTTGCATGTTTAGATCTTTAAGAAAGTGCCAAACTAACACTGACAATAGCTCTAAAAGTTCATATTGACACTAGAAAGGTGTGAGTGGTTGATTTCTGTGTGTCCTTGCTAGCATTTGGTGCTGTCACTATTCTTTATTTAGTTTTGACAGGCGTGTAGTGATCTCATTGTTTTAATTCGAGCTCCCTAATTCGTGATAGTATCTTTTCCACTGCTTATTTGCCATCTGTATATCCTTTTCAGTGAAGTGACGGCAGATATCTTTTGCCCATTTCCAGTTTAGTGATGTGGGGCTTTAAAATTTTAATTGTAATTTTAAAATGTTACTGTTTGAGTTCTGAGGATTCTTTACGTATTTGGCAAACTGGTCCTTTATCACATATGTGGCTTGCAAACCTTTTCTCCCATAGACAGTTTTTTCATCATCTTAACTCTTTCACGAAGAAAAAAAAATTAATTTTGATGAAATCCAATTTAAATAGTTTTCCTTCCATGGGTTACTTTGATATCAAGTTTAAAAAACTCTTTACCTGGGACCAAATGCTCAGCAGTTGAGCATCTGCTTTCGGCTCAGGGCGTGACCCCAGGGTCACCATGGAGTATGTTAGCTGTAGGTATTTTACAGGCGGTCTTTATCAAGTTGAGGTCCCACACCCCTACCCACCACACACCCCACAAATTCCTTTTATTTTTTTGGTTAAATGGCTTTTTTTGCATCAATTGATATGATCTCATGATATTCTTACTTTAGCCTGTTAATAAAATGGATTATGTGGATTTTTTTTCCTTCAGATTTTAAACCAGCTTTGCATTACTGGAATAATCCCTATGTGGTTATGGTATATGATTTTTTTTTCTTTACTGCTAGCATCTATTTTCTAATGTTTGGTTAAGAATTTTGCAATAAATGAGGGGTATTGGTTGGTAGTTCTCATTTTTTTTCCTACTGTTTTTGTTTGGTTTTGGTATCAGGATAATAGTTGCAGAAAATACAATGGGATGTTCTTCCTGTTTTGTCTGGAAGAGATGGTATAATAATTCTTAGGGTTTGGTAGAGTTCCATAGTGCAAACAATTGAGGCTAGAGATTACTTTTTGAGCAGTAATAGAATTAAGAATTCAACCAAAATTTTTTAAAGATTTATTTATTTTAGAGAGGAAGAGGGTGAGCACGCGAGTGTGCACATGAGGAAACAGTGAACAGGAGGAAGGGCAGAGGGAAAGGAAGAGAGAATCTCCAGCCGACTCCCCACTAAGTGCAGAGCCCAACACGAGGCTCAATCCCACAACCCTGAGATCAGGACCAGAGCCAAAATCAAGAGCCAAATCTTTAATGGACTGACTTACCCAGGCACTCCTAACTTAATTTTTAAAGCCTATTAACTATTACCTATTTTGTATTGGATGAATTACGGTAACTTGTATTTTTCAACTCACTGGTTTATCTAAATTGTCAAATTTATGTGCATCGACTTGTTCATAGTAAATACTTTTTATTTTTTTTTGATGATTGCAGGGTTTTAGTGATATCCTGGATTTTTTCCCCTTGATATTGATAATTTTGTGTCTTGTCTGTTTTCAATTTTAATGGAGGATTGTAAAAATTTTTTTTCCTCAAAAAATCAGTTCTTTCATTGATTTTTTTTTTTACTCAATTTTGCTTCTCAATTTTCTTGATTATGCCCTTTATTTCATTGCTTCATTCTTTTCTTATGGTTTATTTTTGCTCTTTTTCTGGATACTTTTTTTTTTAAGATTTTATTTATTTATTCACGAGAGACACAGAGAGAGAGGCAGAGACACAGGCAGAGGGAGAAGCAGGGTCCATGCAGGGAGCCCAATGCGGAACTCGATCCCAGGACCTTGGGATCACACCCTGAACCAAAGACAGATGCTCAACCACTGAGCCATTCAGGTGTCCCCTTTCTCTGGATCCTTGATGTGGGAATTTTGATTATTGATATGAGATTTTTCCTTATTTACAACCTATGACTTTAATGTTACAGATTTCTGTGTTCAGACTGGCTAATTTCTTTTCTCTCTGTTTACTGTCCCCCCCACCCCCCCCGCCATATCCTCTCTACTATGCTGTTGAACCCATTCAGGGTTTAAATTTTTTTAATTTTCAGTTATAAAATTTTTTCATTTGGTTCTTTGTTCTCTTTTCTGACACTTGCTGCTTTTCATTTGTTGCAACTGTGTTTCTTGGAGTATTTTTGTGATAGTTACTTGAAAATCAGTCAAATTTCTAATATGCCTATTGTCTGAGTGTTGATACCTATTGATTATTTCTTTTCAATTTTAGATCTTGTTGCTTTGTGTGATTTTCTTCAACTGAGATATGACATTTGGCTACTTTAAGATATTCTGGATCTTACTTAAACCTTCTGTTTTAGTGACTTCCCCTGATACCTGCTTTTATAGGGAAGTGGAGGAGAGTGCCTCTTTGTTACTGCCATGTGGACATCAGAAGTCCGTGTTCTCCATACGGTTGCCACTCAAATTGAGTTAGAGCTGCTTATCATTCAGAGATAAGTGTTCTAGCAACCTACTCAGCCTTCTCTAATAACAGCTTGGGTAGGTCCATTAGGTGTCTGGCAAGAGTAGAAGTCTAGGCTTTCCACTCTGCTCTTGCTGGATGTGACCATAGTTTAATTTTTTGATGTTTTGTTAGAGTAGAGCAGTTATTATTAAAAAAATCATTGATCCTTCTACACTGCCCCTTTCCTTTGGCTAGAGAGGGGTTTTTCTTATCTAATCCTATTGGTACTTCCAGGTTTCTATCCTCTCTAGAATCCAGTCTGAAATATAGGAGGCCAAAAGAAAACCCAAGGAATTCACCACTGTGTTGTTCCTTGGGTTCAAATGAATCTAGTTGGTCTGCTCCTTTCCACCATTCAGAATGGTCTTACTTTGATTTTACATGCAAACATCTAGGGTTTGTAGTTCGATTCAGTGAAAAGAATAGGGAAAAATATGTCTCTACTTTATTCCTGGAAACTGAATTTCTCTTGCTGGAGGATTTTGAAGACTATCTCAGAATTAAAGACCATCTGAATGGCTCCATTAGGGGCAGTTACCCACGTCTCTCTTTATATGGGAAAACAGCAGTGCTGTGGACTTAGTACCTGCACAGTTGGGATGATGGAAGCAGAACCTATGAAAGGGGAATATGGATTGGTTGATGTTCTGGGAGATGGTTATTGTATAGTTTCTTAAGGTTTTAAAATGCCATTACCTTTGGGTGCCTGGGAGGCTCAGTCTGATCGTGCCTTCAGTTCAGGTCATGATCCCAGCGTCCTAGGATCCAGTCCCACATCAGGCTCCCTGCTCAGTGGATGGTCTGTTTCTCTCTCTCCCTCGGCCCCTTCCTCAGCTTGTGCTCTGCTCTCTCTCACTCACTGTCTCTCTCTAATAAATTAAATCTTTAAAATCAAAACAAAAAAGTCCCCATTACCTTTTTAAAAATTGTGTTCCATTTGTGAGAAAAGAAGCCAGTTTATCAACACTTGGACAGTCTGAAAACTGTGTATAGATGAGCAAATTAAATATGAATGGTTATAAGAAAATGGACTGAATATTTTAGATTGAGACAAAATTTAAATTATAAATAAGTCATAGGTATTAATAGCCTTTATTATTAAATGAAGAAATACCACACAACATGAATTTACAAAGATAACTGGAAACTATCGAATTTCATATGCATTACTTAAACATATTAGCTCAAAGGTGCAATTTATTAATCATAGCCTACTCAGTCAGAAGATGTTCATTACATATTCCTAACAAATTTCAGCTGTCATTTTCCTGTCATAAATTTGACATTCTCAGTGTTTGTACCTTTTTAACAGTATTTAAAAATCACTTAGATTCCTGCAAACATAATTGGGTTAGTGATGTTCTGTCTCTAATAAAAACTCTCTAATTGAACAGAAAGATGTTTTCTCTAATCTCTTTCCAGTTCCAGTTACCCTGACAGTTACCATTTTCCTCGTTTCTCTCAAAAGGCCTCTGGCATTTGCCTCACTCATTAATTATTTATTTTGGGCCTACCATTTTTTTTCCGGGAAGTGTACTAGATGCTGGGTATATAGATGTGAATAGAATATTTCTCCTTTACAGAGATTCCATTCTCCTTGGGAAGATAGATCACAGTATACTAATTAATATATAATATTTGGCCTGGCGATGGTGAGTGCCAAGGACAATGTCAGTATAAGAAGATAGGGAGGTGGGGTGGGGAGGACTTTAGATAGGTTTTTAAGATTATAGCTAAGACCTGAATAACAAGGGGAATCCATTTCTGAGAACTGGGAAAAGGGATCCCCAGGCAGAGAGAAAAGCAAATACCCTTTGAGATGGATTTGGGATATTTGAGGAACAGCATAATATCCAGCAAACAGTGGAGAAAATGAAAGGCAGATAGGTAAGGAGGCTGAAGAAATAGGCAACTACCAGAGTATGTAGTGCTGCACAGGTCATGGTAAGCAGCTTGAGACTTTATTATTATTTTTTATAAGAATAATTGCTTTTTTTTAAAAATTTTATTTATTTATGATAGTCACAGAGAGAGAAAGAGAGAGAGGCAGAGACATAGGCAGAGGGAGAAGCAGGCTCCATGCACTGGAAGCCCGATGTGGGATTCGATCCCGGGTCTCCAGGATCGCGCCCTGGGCCAAAGGCAGGCGCCAAACCGCTGCGCCACCCAGGGATCCCAGCTTGAGACTTTAGAACTCAAGTGTGTTTAGCAGTTGGGTAGAAATTGTAGGAAGTAGGAGGGATAGAAGGAAGTCCAGATGGCAACTGTTAAAATAATCTAGGTTTGGACTACCTGATTTTGGTGAAAGTTTTTTTTTTTTTTAATTTTAAAGAATTTTAATACAAACTTAATATAAACTATTTCAGTCCCTCTTAACATGTAAGACACTGACTCAAAATACTTTTATACCATTTTTTCAAGTATTGCACAATATAGGTACAAAATTAATATTTACGATTACATTTTCTTCCATAATATATAGCAAAAATCTTTAAACCTTTAACAGAAAATACATTTTTTTGAAAAAGCAAATATTCATACATTTTAATTCCACCACTAAAGGAATATCCTGTACACAATTTTGAGAATAGTTGATGTCTTTAAGATGGATATTTTACAATTTCAGTAAAAAAAGAATACATGAAGCTGCTGCTGTCACAGGTCACTGTAGTAAAAAGATATAAATGCAATACCATGTCGTAGAAACAATATATATATCCTCTGATATTTTACACACTTTGTACTAAATTAAATTATACAATTAGAAAAGACCAATAAACCCACTTATTAGTGCCAATTTTTTATAAAAAAAATCAGCCATGTTCTTGCTATATCTTAAATACTGTAAGAGGCCATATCCGAGAGTATGCTTTAAAATATACAGTCAGTATAAAATAACTTTGTGCTTGGTTGGCAAATGAAAAATGATGCAGGTTTTATTTTTGTAACCAAGCTTGAATGTATCCTCATATGGGAGCCACGTCTGGTACTACTGAAAGAGACCATGAACGAAGGCTTCTAATTTAAGAGAAACAGAAGCTTTTTATTTGCATCATTTAACCGAACTATGGACATCTCTGCCTCTCAGCTTCAGCATCAGAGTTGACAGTGAAGTAAATTTGCATCAGAACTTTGCATCTAGCTCTTACGCAGTATAAAAGAAAATTTTGTTTGCTTTTCAACGCAGTATTTGTGGAAGAAAGAAGCATACTTTTAAATGGACAGTGAACTCTACCATAAGTTACTTGAAATCCTGTATCTGTCCTGTGTGTAAACATGTTGTAGATGAATGAGTTTAATTAAAGATTCGAAATACACATTTTCTTCAACATCTAGTTAATGAAATAAAATTTGAAACTGAAAAAAAAAAAAAACCCACTGGGTTGGAGATATGTTGTGAAAGTAGACCCAGTAGAACTTGCTGATGGATTGAATGTGGAGTGTGAGAGAAAGACAGGAGTCAAGGACAGCTCTGGTTTTTGACCTAAGCAATACACTAGAGTTACCATTTACTGAGATGTGAAAGATAAGGGAAACATATTTTTGGGTGGAGGGCAATGTTAAACTTCAGGTGCCCCTTAGATACACAAATTGTAATACTATCTATCTATCTATCTATCTATATATATAGAGAGAAATATACTATCTATATATATACTATCTATATATAGAGAGAGAAATATATTCTACTATATATATAATATATATTCCACTCTATTCACATCTATCTATCTATCTATCTATCTATCTATCTATCTATCTATCTATCCATCTATCCATCTATCTATCTATGTAGTTGGATATATGAGCCTGGAATTGGGATTGGGACTGTATATAAGTTTGAGAGTTCATAAGTTCTACATAGCTTTTGAAGCTATGGGATTGGAGAACTTGCCTAAAGAGCAAACAGATGAGCAAAAGATGGTGAAAGACTGAGCTCTGAGATAGAAGTGTAGAAGTCAAGAAGAGCTGCCAAGGAAATGGGGGAAGCAGCCACTGAAATAAGAGGACACTAAGGAAAGGAAAATATTGTGAAATCCAACAGAAGGAAGTCTTCCTAGATCACCAGACTGTGTCAAATGTTGCTGGGCAATGAACAAAGAGAAGACTGATAGTTGGTTATGAGACTTAAAGAGATGCCACTTCATGACTTTGTTGACTAAAGGTTTGAGGAAGTGAGTTGGATGAAAGTCTGATGGGGATAGATTAAGAATAACACGAAAGGAAAAAGAAGAGATACTTAATCTTGACTTTTGCCATAAAGAGGAGCAGAGAAATAGTGTGGGGGCTGGAGAAGAATATGACGCTTCAGGGGGCCTGTTTCTGATGGAAAATTCTCCATTATCTTTGTATGCTTATGGAAAAAGTTCTATAGCAAGGGAGTTGGAAGTGCTAAGGGAAAATAAAACTATAATCGCATTAAATGTAAGGTGGAATAAGATGGGAATTAAAATACAACAAAAACATAACTAGAAGTAGATTAGAATAGCATAAAATATAATATTTGTATTTTAAACTGGTAGATTACTTTCATAAGGTTGTTGGTTTTTTGTTTTACCATCTTTTCCAAGTTGAAACAGAATTAATCATGAAAGATAGACATATGTTGCTTTTGTCTACCTAGCATCTCTCTTTCAGTGAGGAAACTGCTCTTGCAAACCTGGGGTTCTGATGGGTCTATTTCTATGGCCTGCTGACTTGTGGAGTGAGCACAGAACTTAGCTAGCTTGATTTGGGAGCCAATTCCTTTCATCACTGTACTTGGTCTAGGAGTGGATGTGGCATCCAAGAAGACTGAATTGGAGTCCTGGGAGATTTCAAATACAGATTGTAGGAGACGGAATGTCTTACTTTTAGAGAATAATTTGTGAGCTTGGGATAGGAAAGAATGAGGTAAATACAAAAAGAGAAGCAGAGCCTAGGTGGATAGACAGTTTGAATGACAATTTTCAAGCCTCTAGATCTATCTGTGCTTGAAATGTATCCTCCTCTGAAATCCCCAGTTGCCTAAATAAATTCCTTTTTTATTTTATTTTATTTTGTTTTGTTTTATTTTTTTATTTTTATTTTATTATTTTATTTTATTATTTAATTTAATTTAATTTATTTTATTTTATTTTATTTTATTTTATTTTATTTTATTTTATTTTATTTTATTTTATTTTATTTTATTTTATTTTATTATTTTTTTACTTAAGGTAGTTTGATTAGTTTCTACAAGCTGCACTTGAAAAAGTCCTAACACTACTTAGTGCTAGACAGCATAGTTAACAGAACTATATATGTGAAGGAACACCGAGGTTATTGAGAAAGCATGTTAATGAGAGAAATGTTTGAGTTGTCAGGTAAGATTTCCATTTCTGCATGGAACAAAGGTGGATATTTTAAGAAATTATATTAGTGGAGAAATACGTTGGCTACGTCTTATTGTTGAGCACCTTCCCTCAGATCATTATTCACATCCACCACTAACAGAAATTAGAGGGTCATGCTGGTTGCCAGCGTGTGCCCCAATTTTGGTCACACTGCTGAGTTGTATGGGAAAGTAATTGAATCCATGGGGCTAGGGATGCGGCCTATGTCTGCTTAGTGAGTATGCTCACATTTTTCTTGAGAGCCCACCATGCTACATTGCCCCAAAAAGGAAAATCTCCTGCTGACTGGAAGAAACTCTATATCCCTAATATTTTACTGCAGCCCTTGAATGGAAGGACTGGCAATAATGATAAAATGTGAAAGAAAGTCGTTATTCACAAGAAATTGCTTATTTTTATATTCATGCCATTATGTACAACTCCCCGTAGAGGCCAACCTTCCTTCTGCCTCCTCCGAAGAGATCACGAGTAAGTGGGATGAACCAAAGGCACCTGTTTCTCCAGGAGGAAAAGAGACTGTGGTGGCAATTTGTCTGAATCTATCCTTTCTCCTCACAACGGGAACTGATAGGCGGGCATTGCTACCTCCCACTGTGCTGGATGGTGCCAGAATTGCTCTAGAATTTTCCCTACATGAATTGTGTCTGAAAGGAGCTGGACATCGTTACCTACCTGGTAACAGCTTTGTTGTTGACCATCCTTGTCACAATGGCAGCAGGCTAGGTGGCTTGGAATCCTTGCTTGATCCCAAGCAGGTTCCCAGGGCCTTACTTGCCAAGGATTTGACCTTTTAAGAGACTAAGTCCTTTCTTTTCCCTACTTCAACGCTGTCCTTACACTACTTGTCTTATTCTCTGAGGGACTTGATTTTCCTCTGTCCCTTCTCACATTTGTTCTGATAACATCAGTTCAATTTCTGAAGTCTGAGGGTTTTTTCCCCACATGAACTTCCCTAGGAGAGTACCTTCTATCTAGGTGCTTCATCTGTACTCCATTCCCACAAGGTCGGCTCTCGGTGGTCTCTGGCCAACTTCTCTGGATTTTGAACCCATATATAGTTTTTGTGTTTTTTTTCCTGAGATGTAACTGACAGTTTTGTGAATTTAAAGGCTACAATGAACTGTTATGATATGTTTTTATAGTGTAACATGATAACCACTACAGTGTTAACTAATAGGTCATCATATCAGTTTTTGTTTTTATAATTATAATTTTAATTTTTTGGTGAGAAGGTTGAGATCTATTCTTGCCAACTCTGAAGTAGATAATGGAATGTTGACAATAAACATCATACCGGGCATTAGATTTCTAGAAGTTACTCATAACTGCAATTTTACAGCCTTTGACAATCCCCTCCTCAAGCATCCCACTCCTTGGCCCTTGGTAAACTACCATTCTACTGTTTTTAAGATTAAGCTTTTGTAGATTCCACATGTGAAATCGTGCACTATTTTGTCTCTTTTCACTTGGTGTATTACCCTTCAATTTCATTCACATTTCAAATGGCAGGATGGTCATGGCTGAATAATACTTCTTATATATACCTCATCTTTAGCCATTCACTCACTGATTAGGCCCTTAAATTTCCATATTTTGCCTATTAAAAATAATGCTGCTACAGATAAAAAATATACAAAAATAAATACAAATGCAGGTTCTGTTTCAATATCCTTTTTTCATTTCCATTGGATATATACCTGGAAGTGGGATTGCGGAATCCTATGGTAGTTTTAGTTAGAATTTTTCTGAGGGAACTCTATTTGTTTTCTCTAGTGACTGAACCAATTTAGATTTTGACTAACATAGATACCTTTTGGGTCCATTCTCCCCCATAGGTACAGGGATTGGTAGATTCAACCCAGATTCTCAGAACCAGTTTGGGACACTTGCAGAGAAAAAATTCTGCAGGGTATTTGAACCAGCAAGAATAATAACCTGAAGCAGAGAACTATAATGCCAACAGAGAAGATAAGAATGGGAAACTCTAAGATGCTACACTACAGCCATACCCCAAAACACAGATGAGCTAAAAACACCAAAAGGGAAAATGGCTAAAAATTAAAGCTTTGAAAACAGACTAGATTAACATTTCTTAAACTTCAAATTACTCATTGTGAAATAGGGTAGTGGTACGGGCTATCTCAGATGTTGAGAGAATTAAATGAGATAATGCCTGAGAACTGCTTTGCATGGTGCCTGGCACGTGGTAAATACAAATGTTAGGTATTGTTTTTGCTGTAATTGTTGGAGAGTGCTATCAGGATTGATTTGTTAGAATTCTAATAACATGGGGCTTGGTTATGGTGGAACATTTGCATCTGTGTACACATAGACACAGACTCAGAATTGCTGTAGAGTTATTAGGGGATATTGGTAATCATTTCCTGAATGGGGTTTAAATTTGTCCAGGAGGGATGCCTGGGTGGCTCATCAGTTGAGTGTCTGCCTTTGGCTCAGGGCATGATCCCAGAGCCCCAGACTAAGCCTGACCAAGTCAGGCTCCCTGTTTCTTCCTCTGCCTATGTCTCTGCCTTTCCCTCTGTGTCTCTCATGAATAAATAAAAATAAATAAATAAATGTGACAAGGATTTTGTCGTTTCTATTTGCAAGAAGGTAAAAGATCATGGAGCTTGGAAGCCTATGTTTGAGGGAGTTGTGGCTATCTTTTAGTAGCCACAAATATGGACATAGTAGTCTTCAAACTGTGACCTATTCCTTTAATATTATCTTTTAATGTATATAACTACATTTACCAGTGCTTAATTTTATTTATTTTATTTATTATTATTTTTTTAATTTTTTTTAATGCATGGAGTGTATTGTAGTTGCCACCTTGTAGTAATTATGGATAGGTGCAAAATTAATTGACAAGATAGACATTTATAGGCTCTACTTGAACAAAGATAACCCATTTCCTATACTAAAACACACCTCCCCTCTGAAGGTCTTGGAGGATGCCAGTGGAATACACCAGCTGTTATATGGAGGTTAAAACGAAGACCTTAAACTAGATGGTACAAATACTGGCATGCTCAACTGCAATACAATTCAGTATCACTTTGACACCAGCATCTGACTTATTTGCAGCACATGTGCACTGTATCCATTCAACCAGAAATAGTATTGTGTTTCTGCTGTATGCCTTACACTGATAGGAAGAAAGGTTTCACAGAAAATGTAACACTTTTAAGTCAAGATGGCTCTCACTAGATGAAAGCTTTATTGAGTACTTGTTGTTTGCCAGGTATTGTGTTGATTGCACAACATTTAATCGTCTCAGCAACACTATGCAGTAGGTATTAAGAAATCAGAAGCACAGAGGCTGAAATAACTTTCTCAGAGTCCAACATGAAGCAGCACTGGGAGTGATTTCCAGAGTTCATTCTTTAAAACCCTACATTGTACTGCTCTCTGACACCCTAGGCTAGAGGTTCCCTTTCAGATGCCTTAATTTCTCTTTATCCCTTTCTTCACAGCGCTTGATGGTTTGGGTTGTCCTAACAGAGACGGAAAGTCTGATTTGGGTTATTTTATTTTTAGTGTGTAAGAAAGGTCCAGCATATAGTAGGTATTTCATAAATATCAGAGGATTATATGAATCATGTTGACCAAAGGGAAAGGTATTCCAGGCACAGAGAATGGTGGGGCAAAATTATGGAGGCATGAAAGTGACTCAGGGCATTTTGAAAATAGCTATCCTTGCCCCCTGAGCCAGTAAAAAACATATATGTAAGTTAAAAAAAAAAGAAAATAGCTATCCATTGCTGATCACAACATACTGAACAACTTCAGTATGTCCTGTACATTATCACAAAAGCCCTTCCGGGCAGGTTAGATTCCCACTTTTAAGGAAATCAAGATAAGGAAATCAAGATTAGAATAGATTGAAACAACATGTTCAAGATCCCATAGTAAGTGGTGGATCTGGATTAAAATGCAGATCTAAATCCTCAACATAAATTCATAACGTGGTGTAGTATTTATCTTCTGGTAGTTCAGGATGACATCAGTAAGAGATGAATTGTGTTTTGTTTTGTTTTGTTTTGGAACCTACAGCCTTCAGAAATCTTGGAAATCAATATCTAAATTCTTTAATAACCATAGGGTCTACAATCAGTTAAATTATAAACCAAAACAGTTCACACATGTGTATAGGACACACATACCTTTAATTATCTCTCTGTCCCTGGACAGTCGACTATGAGTTATTTTTGGTAATACAGATGACATGTTTTCCCCAATGGTCTAAATTAATATCTCCTGTTCAAAAGTTAAAGTTACTGTGTTGTACTAGGTTCTGATAAGGTTTTACTCAGGTCTTTGGGATAAGGTCATCTCCTTCTGGTTAGGAAGTGGGGTCTCATGATGAGGGTGATACTCCCGATACCACCCATCTGTAGAAAAAGCTAATCATGAGAACTTGGAAGGAACACGCCTAAGGCTGGTAGAGGAAGTTGATGACTTGCTTCGTTCTTACTCTCTTGGATTTTGCAGCATCGAGGCAGGCTTATGGGCATTTCTGGTGTGTAGGGAGAAAATGATCAATGTCATATGGAAGTAGACCATGAGATGGCTTAGACCCTTCATTAGATGAATCCTTCGAAGACGAATGGAATATATCTTGTATGTAAGCTGCTCATTGGTTCTCAACTCAGGCTGCACTTCCATATCCTCTAGGGAATTCTAAATAATGAAAACTGGATCACATCATACTCTAGACCGGTGGTTCTCAAGTTTGGCTGCACATTGGAATCCTCTGGGGGAGTTTTAGAGGCTACTGATGCCTGGCATCTATTCACAGAGTTTCTCATTTAATTGGTTCATTGTAAGGCCTAGGTGTTAGGACTTTTAAAATCTCCCCAGGTGATTCTAATGTGTCTCCAAATTTGAGAAAATGATTATCATAAACTAACTTAATAAGAATCTCTGGTGGTCATTAAATTAAATGATTCTTAAAAATCAAAGCTTTTTAGAGCATGGATTTTTAGAGTCTATCCCCAGGTACTCTGACTCAGTAATTCTGGGGTATGGCCCATGAATTGGCATTTGTATCAGACTCCAAGTGATACCGGTGCTGCTAGTTCAGTGGCTACCCTTTATGTAGCCCTGATCTAGTTCTATTACTTAGTGCTTACTTTTATTTCCAATTTTTAACTAAAATCTTGTGTAAGCGTTGCTACGCTGGCACGGTTCTTCTTGAGTTGTAAGGGAAGGTTCCAATGCGGTGACCTAGGCTGGAATATTCAAGGAGTGATGTTCTCCCAGGAAGATGAAATTTTTCTTTACTCAATAAGACGGTCAATTTCTGAATGAGAGGGATCGTTATGAGGGCCAGTGATCTAATCTTTTACACCTGACCTTCTTTTCTATTATCAATAGAAGATGTAGGATTTGATTTTTTTAAAGAGATAAAATAATTTTACCTTACAGTAAACAATAAGACATGTGAGACTACAAATAAAAGTGACTGTATTTTAAAGAAAACACATTAGGGGCACCTGGGTGGCTCAGTAGGTTAAGCATCTGCTTTGGCTCAGGTCACGATCCCAAGGATCCCAAGGTCCTGGGATCAAGCCCCACATCCCATATCAGGCTCCTTGCTCTGTGGGGAGTCTGCTTTGCCCTCTGCCTGCCACTCCCCTGCTTGTGCTTGCTGTCTGTCAAATGAAGAAATAAAATCTTAAAATAAAAACACAATAGAACTTAAAGAAAAATTTTACCCCTTCAAAATACTTAATTTGGGGAGACAACCACCTATTTAAAAGAGGCTGGTAATGTACCCAAGTCTTCTTTTACTTTGTTTTTCGGAGATGATTCTGGAACTTAGCTGGTAGATTTTGAAATATCTTTATGATATCAGTGCCACTTTTTACTGAAAGTTTTTAACATAAAAGTCATAAACATATACAAAGGTAGAAAGATTAGTGTTTCCGTATACTCAACAACAAGGTTTGAGTTACCAGGATTTTTCTGTATTTACTTTCTAACGTTACATGTCTGAAGTGATAGAAAGCAAATATCAGAAAAGTAATTTTACAGTTTCAGGCTTTCAGTGCACATCTCAAAAAAGGACATCCGAAATTTAACTACCATTGGTGCTATTGCACCTAATATTCTTTATTATCCAATACCGTTGTACTCAAACATGCGAAGATGTCTGTTACTTTCTCTCAAGCCAGAATCCAAACAGGATCTGTGCACTGGATTTTAGAATTATTTCCTAAGACTCTTTTTTTTTTTTCCTAAGACTCTTTTAATGTAGATTGGCTCCATCTCTATTTCTCTTGATGTCATTTTGACTTGTTACAGCTCCAAGTTTGTAACTTGTTAAAAGAAACCTGTAGAAGGGCCTAATTTTAGGATAGTTTGCTTTTTTTGTGTCATTTAGTTTTTCTGTCAATTGTACCCATTCTTTGATAGCCCTTTCTGATAAGCTTCCATATCCTCTTGGTGTCTTTGATATATTTTTTGTTAAGGGGTACAAAATGTCTCTGGAAAGATGCCAAATAGTTGATAAGTGTTTGCCAGAAAGCTCTGCATTTGTTGGAGAACTGAGCTTGGTATTACTAATTTTGTTTAAGCAAGAAAAAAATATAAATAACCATAAAGATAAGTTTCTCAATCACAAAAACTTCATCTTGGAGGTATATCAAAGAGGCAACAATAGATTTTTAGAAAATGCATGCACGGTTTGAGATCCAGAACTTTTAATTGTACCATTTGGTGAAGGCATATTTTAATTTTAATTCCAGTGTAGTTATCATACAGTGTTAAACTAGCTTCAAGTGTATAATAAATACAGTGATTCACCAACTCCTTACATCACCCAGTGCTCATTACAAGTGCCCTCCTTCATCTCTGTCACCTATTTCACCCAAATTCCCAACCACCTCCCTCTGCTAATCATTAGTTTGTTCTCTCTAAAAGTCTATTTCTTGGTTAGTTGTTTTACTTTGCTCATTTGTTTTATTTCTTAAATTCCACATGTGAGTGAAATCATATGGTATTTGTCTTTTTCTGATTGATTTATTTCACTTAGCATTAAACACTCTAGTTCAATCCGTGTTGTTGCATATGGCAAGATTTCATTCCTTTTTAATGGCTCAGTGATATTCCAGTGTGTGTGTGTGTGTGTGTGTGTGTGTGTGTGTGCGTGTGTGACATCTTTATCCATTCATCAGTCGATGGACCTTTGGGCTGTTTTCATATCTTGGCTATTGTAGATCATGCTGCTATAAACATTGCGGTGCATGTATCCCTTGGACTTAGTGTTTTTGTATTTTGTGGGTAAATATCTCGTAGTGCAATCACTAGATCCTAGGGTAGTTCTATTTTTAACTTTTTAAGGAAACTCTGTACTGCTTTCCAGAGGCTGTATCAGTGTTCATTCCCACCAACACTGTAAGAGGCTTTCCCTTTCTCCAAATCCTCACCAACACCTGTTGTGTTGATTTTAGCTATTTTGACAGGTGTGAGGTGATACTGTAGTCTTAATTTGCATTTCTCTGATGATGAGTGATGTTGAGCATCTTATGTGTCTCTTGGCCATGAGTATGTCATCTTTGGAGGTATGTCAGTCTGTGTCTTCCATTTTTAACTGATTATTTGAGTATTTGGGTGTTGAGTTGTATAAGTTCTTTATATATTTTGCCTCCTAGTCCTTTATCTGATATGTTACTTATAAATATCTTCTCCCATTCAGTACATTGACTTTTAGTTTTGTTGTTACTTCTGTTGTGCAGAACCTTTTTAATTTAGTACACTCTCAATAGTTCATTTTTGCTTTTGTTTTGCCTGTCTCAGGAGACCTATCTAAGAAGAAATTGCTTTGGCCAATGTCAGAGACATTACTGCCTCTGTTCTCTTCTAGGATTTTTATGGATTCAAGTCTCACGTTAAGTTCTTTAATTCATTTTGAGTTTATTTTTCTCTATAGTGTAGGAAAGTGGTCCAGTTTCATTGTTTTGCGTGTAGTCATTCAGTTTTCCCAACACCATTTGTTGGAGGCATTTTCCCGTTGGCTATTCTTGCCACCTTTGTTGAAGGTTAATTGAACATGTAACTGTGGGTTTATTTCTGGGTTTTCTATTCTTTTAGATTGATATATGTGTTTATTTTGATGCCAGTACTACAGTGTTTTGATGACTATAACCTTATAATATAATTTGAAGTCTGGAGTTATGAAATCTCCAGATTTGCTTTTTGTTCTCAAGATTGCTTTGGCTAGTCAAGGTCTTTCATGGCTCCATGGAAATTTTAGGATTGTTTGTTCTAGTTCTATGAAAAATGCTATGGGTATTTCAATGGGAATTGCATTAAATGTGTTGATAGCTTTGGGTAGTATAGACGTTATAACAATAATCTTCTAATCCATGAGCATGGGATATCTTTCCATTCTGTGTGTGTGTGTGTGTGTGTGTGTGTGTGTGTGTGTGTGATATTCAACTTCTTTCATCAGTGTAGTTTTTAGAGTACAGGTCTTTCACCTGTTTGGTCAGGTTTATTCCTGGATATCTTACTATGTTAGGTGCAATTGTAAAGGGGAATTTTAAAAATTTCTCTTCTATTTCATAATTAATGCACAGACATGCAATAGATTTCTGTACATTGATTTTTGTATCCTGTGGCTTAACTGAATTCATTTAGCAGTTGTCGTTTTTTGGTTGAGCCTGCAGATTTTTTTATATAGAGTATCATGTCATCTGCAAGTAATGAACTTCCAATACTATGATAATAAAAGTGGTGAAAGTGGACAGTCTTGTCTTGTTCCCATCCTTAGGGGAAAAGCTCTGTTTCTCCCCATTGACTATGATGTTAGCTGTGGGTTTTTCATATATGGCCCTTATTAGGTTGAGGTTATGTTCCATCTAAACATACTCATCTTGAGATGTTCCATCTAAACATACACTCTTATCATGAATGTATACTGTACTTTGTTAAATGCTTTTTCTGTGACTATTAAAATGGTCCTACAGCTTTTATCCTCTCTTATTGATGTGATGTGTCACATTGATGGGAAAATATTGAACCACTCTGCCTTGGCTCCTGGGAATAAATCCCACTTGATTGTGATTGATAATTTTTAAAATATGTTATTGGATTTGATTTGCTGGTATTTCTATGTTCACCCGAGAAATGGTCCTGTAGTTTTTTTGTGGTGTCTTTATCTGGATTTGGTATCCAGATGATACTGGCCTCATAGAATGCATTTGGAAGTATTCTTTTCTATTTTTTTGGAAGAGTTTAAGAATAGGTATTAATTCTTAAATATTTGCTAGAATTCATCTGTGAAACTATCTGGTCCTCATATTTTGTTTATTGGGAATTTTTTGTGATTGATCGAATCTCCTGATAATCTGTTCAAATTTTCTATTTCTTCTAGCTTCAGTTTTGGTAGGTTATGTTCCTAGGCATTTATCTATTTCTTTTAGATTAATTTGTTGGCATACAGTTTTTCATAATCTCTTAAAACTATTTCTGTGGTGTTACTTCCCTTTTAAATTATTTTTCTTTTGTTATTGTTTTTTCACTTTTTAATGAGTCTGTCTAGAGGTTTATCAATTTTGTTGATCATTTCAAAAAGGCAACTCCTGGTTTCACGGATCTGTTCTGTTAGTTTCTTCATCATTCATTTCTACTCAAATTATTATTTCCTTCATCCTGTTTTAGGTTTTGTTCTCTTTCTGGCTTCTTTAGTTGTGAATGTAGGTTGTTTGAGATTTTTCTTCTTGTTGTAGGCCTGTATTGCTATAAACTTAGAGTCACTCTTATTGCCTCCCAAGGGTTTTGGACCATTGTGTTTTCATTTTCACTTGGTTCCATGTACTTTGGATTTCTTCTTTGATTTCTTGGTTGGCCCATTTATTTAGTAACATGTTGTTATTCTCTTTGTATTTGTTGTCTTCACAGGTTTTTTTAATGGTTGATTTCTAATTTCATAGGGTTGTGATTAAAAAAGATACATGATATGACTTTAATCCTTTAATTTATTAAGGCTTGTTTTGTGGCCTAATAGTGATCTGTTCTACAGAATGTTCCATGTATACATGAAAAAAATGTGTATTCTGCTGTGGTAGCATGGAATGTTCTGAATATACTTTTTAAATTCATCTGATCCATGCCATTTAAAGCCATTGTTTCTTAATTTTTCTCTTAGGAGGATCTGTGCATTGATGTAACTGGGGTGTTAAATCTCCCTACTATTTTTGTATTATGAATTAGTTCCCTTATGTTTGTTATTAACTGTTTTATGTATTTGAGTGCTTCCATGTTCACGCATAAAAATGTATAATTGTTACATTTTACTGGATTGTCTCCTTTATAGTGTCCTTCTTTGTCTCTTGTTACAGTATTTGTTTTACAGTCTAATTTGTCTGATATAAGTATTGTTACCCTGGATTTTCTTTGACCTCCATTTGCAAGATAGACGTTTCTCCATCCCTTTTGAAATGGCAAGTGTCTATGTCTAAAATGAGTCTCATGTAGGCAGTAAATACATGGGTCTTGCTTTTATCCATTTCATCATCCCATGTCTTTTAATTGGAGCATTTAGTCCATTTACATGCAAAAAAAATTATTGATATGTGCTTATTGCCATTTTGTTACTTGTTTTGTGCTTCTTTTTGTAGGTTTTCTCTGATCCTTTTCTTGATCTTTCATGATCTGCTGGCTTGCTTTAGTGGTTTACTTGGATTCCTTTCTTATTCTTTGCATATGTGTTAGTGGTTTTTGATTTGTGGTTACCATTAGATTTGTATATAAAAGTTTGCATTTAGCAGTCTGTATTACATTGCTGGTTGCATACGTTTAAACCGACTTTGTTCTCCCCCACCTCCCATGGTTTAGGTATATGGTGCATATTTTACATTCTTTTATTTTCTGAATCATTTGACTGACTTTTTTTTTTGCAGAAACTTATTTTTACTGCTTTGTTTCCTAATTTTCATACTCTCACTTATGCTCTTTTCTTTCCACTTAAAGAGCCCCCATTAGTATTTTTGTAGGGCTGGTTTAGTGCTCATGAACTCCTATAGATTTTGTTGGTCTGGGAAACTCCTGACTCCCCTATTCTGAATGATAGCCTTACTGGATATAGAGTACTCTTGGCTGCAGGTTTTTTTCCTTTTGGCATTTTAAATCTGTTATGTCATGCTCTTCTGGCCTGCAAAAAATCTGCCATTGGACTTATATGGTTTCTCTTGTATTTTACTGCTTTCTTTTCTCTTGCTGCTTTAAAGTTTTTTCTCTACTTTTTGACATCTTGATTACTATGTGTCTTGGTGTGGACCTCATTTGATTGATTTTGTTGGGGGATCTCTGTGCTTCCTGAATCTGGATATGTTTCCTTCCCCTAGATTTAAGGAAGTTTTCAGCTATTACTTCTTCAAATAAATTTTCTGCCTCCTTTTCTCTATATTTTCCTTCTGGGATCCCTATAATGTGACTGTTATGCTTGATGGAGTCTCTCATTTGCTCAGCTTGATTACTTTCCGTTGCTCTTTTAGTTCATGAATTCATTCCTCTGCTTCTTTCAGCCTGCTGTTCTATCAAGTGTATTTTTTAATCTTATTTATTGTGTTTTTCC
The DNA here is from genome assembly GCF_011100685.1 of Canis lupus familiaris. Classification (NCBI taxonomy): domain Eukaryota; kingdom Metazoa; phylum Chordata; class Mammalia; order Carnivora; family Canidae; genus Canis; species Canis lupus. Next base: position 4,373,064 of record NC_049243.1, on the reverse strand, counting down.
TTTCTCATTTTTTGTTTTCTATCTCTTAAAGGCCTCTTCAAGGTCCTCCACTCCTAAGTCCAGTGATTATATCTATGATCATTATTTTAAATTCTCTATCAGGCATGTTGTCAAAAACTGACCTCTGTGCTCTGAGGCTAGAATATCTAATGTGAAGACAGAGTTTGGGTATAAAAAAGACCAATAGGTTTATTGCTTTTCAGGCAAAGGAGGCTGCAGCAGGCTAAGGACTTGAAAACTGAAACCCACCTGGAGGAAGAGACTGGGGTTTATAGGGAAGTACAGGGTCTAACTTCTTTTAACAAGGATTTTGTACATGCTGTCAGCCTCATTTGCTGTGTCTTCAGGGTGGTACTGGGTTCCTGAAACAAAAGGCTAAGAAATGTGGAGGGGAGGTTTTCAGGAAGGAGAGAAAAGATTAGTTTAAAATCGGGCCTCACTGAAGCACTAGTGCAGCCATTTTTATTTTTATTTTTTAAAGAATTTATTTATTCATTCATGAGAGACATATAGAGAGAGGCAGAGACACAGGTAGAGGGAGAAGCAGGCTCCATGCAGGGAGCCCCATGCGGGACTCTATTCCTTGTCTCCAGGATCAGGCCCTGGGCTGAAGGCGGCGCTAAACCACTGAGCCACCCGGGCTGCCCCATTTTGATTTTTGTTCAACTTTATACTTTTAAGCAATTTTAATATCCATTTGCTTAGGTCTCCTGCTGTGTTGTTGTTGTTGTTTTCCCTGTTCCTTTATTTGTGACCTATTCCTCTGTCTCATTTTACCTATCTGTGTCTGTTTACTTATCCCTGTGTTAGGAAAGCCAGCTAAGTCTTAGCCTTGAAAGTGTGTGGGATGTGCACTTCTAACTAGATGGTGCTGATCCTCCTCCACAGGGGACTTGCAGCCACTGCAGAGGCTGGGGCAGTCGAGGGTGCTCTGCATAGTATGGGGTTGGTGTGTGTAGTTTTAACAAAGCATGGGCAACCTCTATGGGAGGTCAAGAGACAGTGTTGGCAAGGTTTGTTTGGGTCTTATGGGATAAGGGATCCATAGCCCTGGTACTGAGGCAGGTCTGGCTGGAGTGACTAGGGCATGGTGTAAGCAAGTTGGGTAGGGAATACCAGTGCCCTGCAGGTTCCTGCAGGTGACTTTGTGTTTGTGGTGGGGGCAGGGGATGAAAATGGTGCCAAGCAGCTCCTTTGTTCCTAGAGAAGTCCCTCTGTGAACTCTGAAATTAGTAACTAACATTCCTTCCCTAAGCCCCCAGTGTCTTCCCAACTACTACTTCTGAGCTGTATTTCTGCAGGCTTTGCTGTGCTGTCACCTTAAAGATTGTGGAATTTAAGAAACAAAACTGATGAAAATAGGGGAAGGGAAAGAAAATTTAAGATTAAAAACAGAGAAGGGAGGGCAGCCCAGGTGGCTTAGCAGTTTAGCGCCGCCTTCAGCCCAGGGCGTGATCCCACGTCAGGCTCCCTGCATTGGAGCCTGCTTCTCCCTCTGCCTGTGTCTCTGCCTCTCTCTGTGTCTCTGTGTCTCTCATGAATAAATAAATAAAATCTTAAAAAAAAAAACAGAGAAGGGAGGCAAATCATAGGAGACTCTTCACTATAAGAGAAAAAAACAGGGTTGCTGGAGTGGAGACGGGTGGGCAATGGGGTAACTGGGTGAAGGGCATTAAGGAGGGCACTTGATGTAATGAACACTGGATGTTACGTGCAACTGATGAATCACCAAATACTACTCCTAAAACTAATAATATACTATATGTTATCTAACATGAATTTAAATAAAATCAAAAGAAAAAAGGCAAAAGCTCAGCTTCCTATTACCCTTCAGGCTCTTAGAGGAGCCTACTGATTCTTAAAGTTTGAGGTTTTGAGTCCTTTTGGTTATAAACACTCATGAAACTCCAACCTTTTGATTTTCCAAATTCTGTGGAGATTTCTCTTCCCCTTGCATGCTCCCAGGTGTGATAATATTTCCCAACTCCTCTCTCTGCTTGTGACTCCCTCCTTCCAGCTGTCAGACCTACAGGGTTTAGGTCCTTGTCCTTCCTACCCTATTTGGTGTGGCCTCTTTTCCACATTTAGTTGTAGAATTTGTTTGGTTAGTCTTTGGGTCCTTTTCTGGGTTGTTTGCTCTCATGCAAGGGTGAGCTAGTTGTATCCATGGGAGGAGGTAAGTTCTCTGCCATCTTCCCCACTGGTGAAAGCATGTTTGTATGACTTTAAAAAATAAAGTATCCTAGTGTCTCTGACAGGAGAGTTTCAACTGTTAGCCATTTGTCTTGAATTTCTTATATTAATCTGTAAAATTTCCATTTTGTTGTTTATCCTCTTTTGTTTGCCAAGACTTAGTATTTTTCTCTTTATTTCAAGAGCGTTGACAATTGTTTGGAGCATTGTTATAGTAACCACTTTAAAGTCTTTGTCGGATAGTTCTAATACCTATTTAATCTCAGTATTAACATCTGTGGCTGGGCTTTTTCATGGGACATGAGAATGGAGAATTTCCTGGTTCTTGGTATACACAGTAAATTTTGAGTTTTTATTTAAATTTCAGTTAATATACAGTGTAATAATATAAGTTTCCAGTCTACAATTTAGTGATTCAATACTTATATAAAACATTCAGTGATCATCACAACAAATGTATCCACAGTAGTTTTGGATTACATCTGACACAATTTGAATATTGGGTTGTGAGATTCTAAGTCTTGTTTAATCCTATGGTGAAAGTTGACATTTTTGTTTTAGCAGCCTGATACTAGCTTCAGGATACAAATTTACAACTGCCTTCAGTCTGCTGTGGTTCCAATATCAGCTCAATTTTCAAAGCCTTTGCAGTGTTGGTTGCATCTACCTCATGTTGCATCTGAGGTGGCCAGTCTGAGATCCAAGTGGTAGTCTTTTAATTCAGTTCTCAAAATAGTATTCTGATTAAGATCCTATATATACATGAATGGCTCAGGGGTGAACTTGGGAATTGGTAAAAATATTTAAAATATTTCAAAAATTTGAGATCATTTTATGAGGTCACAAGCTTCGCTACCACTGCAGTCTTCTCAGTACTGCCCAGCTTCCTAGGGAATCTCCTTTTTGGTCTTTTGGCCAGATATATGGGGCTTTAGTCATCCCCGTCTACCAGGGACTTATGCAACTGTGCCCACATGTGAGGACAAATGGGAATTCTGACTGAAGGGGAGGAAAATGGCAGACTCATCGTAGATTTGGTGGTACTTTGAATTATGGTCTTTATCCTCAACCCACCTGCTGCTAATTTTCAGAGTCTTCCAATAGTTACCCTGTGCATTCTGTCCAGGTGTTAGAACTGAATCAAATGGGAGAACCAGTGGGGAGAGTATGTTTTCTCCATCTTACTCAGAGCCAGAAACTTTTGCCTAGCATTTAAAGGTTAAAGCATTTGAATTCTTTTGCTAAAGGACCGTGTAGCAAATATTTGAGGTTTGTGGGTCATAGGGTTTCTGTTGCAACTACTGAAATTTGTTTTAGCACAATAGCAGTCACAGACAACATATAAATGAACGGGTATAACTATGTTCCAGTAAGAATTTACTTCCAAAAACAGGTGTTTGGCCTGTATATTATAGTTTGCCATCTCGGCTTTCAATAATGAGTGCCATGTTTACGGACTGAAGGATGTTTAGTAGGGATGTGGAATGAATGACAATAGAAAATGTAAACAGTCTCTCTCCTCCCCTCACTGGGAAAATTTAGCAGGGGTGATAACTCTGAAGCGTTATCTGTTATTTCATCCTGACTCAATTAAACACTGTGATGCTTCCATCTGTTTCAACTTACCCTACTCGGTATTAAAGTGCTAATGGCTTCCTGAATTACAGGCCAAGTTGTGCTCTTATATTCTTGTGTCACTCATTGTTTTGCTTTTGTTCTTTGGAACTACTTGATTCTTGGCTGAGATTAGTTACCTATGTCATTTCCTCAATGTTGGTTTTTTTCCCCCCTCAATGTTGATTTTTGACAGGGTGAGGGTGGGATAGCAAATGGGCTCATTATCTGAGCTGGATGTTGTAAACATATTTAAGTGTGGTAGGATCCCTTGGAGGTGTCAGCCAAGAAGATGACAGGTAGGGATGATGCTTTAGGAGGACAAGGCTGACATTTATAACTAACTCTTATGGGCATATCAGCCAGTATTTACTATTTACCATGGAAAAGTGTGCTGATATTAGTCCTGGTTAAACAGAAGCATTCTCTTACACTCTTGTCTCCGAGGCTGCACAAACTGACTAGAAGTACGTCTTGACCAAAGAAGCTTAGCCAGTGTGCAAGTATAGAAACAAATGTGTGTGAAGATCTATCAGGGTGGTTGGCTCAGGCCTAAGTGTTACCCCAATGACTCCATTTTTTTTCCTCTATGGAAACAGTTTTCTTAGGCAGTAAAAACTAAGAAGAATTGGTGGAGATATAGTGTCTTGATCTCAAGAGAAGACCTCTTAGGAGAATTGCTATTTTCGATTTTATATTGCAAACTGAAGCCTGGTTACTATTGTAAAAAGCAGGCATCCCTAAAGGTTCCGTAACTTGCTTCTGCGTAAGCTTTCACATCCAGAAGAATCTGACATGAGGCTGTATCCTGGGTTTCCCACTGGCACATCTAAAGAATCTCTCTATTAATCCTGCTTTTAGCACCTCTAATTGAAGAACCGTTGGTTTTGTTGTATTACTGTTTCAGGAGCTGATAGGAGGAAAAACAAGGAAAGAAGAAATAGAAGAAGGAAGAGGAGGAGACAAGAAATTGGGAAACCAACATTTCTTTTAAAAATAATAGCTTAATACTTTCTTATAGTATATCATTTAATAATTATAACCACTTAATAGAGTATATCGGTTTTAATTAGCATCAAATAATGCTACTAGTATTGATGTTAGGGGCTTGGATTCTGAAGCCAAACTCCTGAGACTGGAATCTTGGTTCTCCTACTTACTGTATTACTATGGACAAGTTACTTAACACTTTTGTGCCTCAGCTTCCCCATCTGGAGAAAATAAGGTGCCTCTTCCAAAGGGTTGTTATAAGGATTGAATTAGTGTAGTAAAGCACTAGGTACTTTGCCTGCTGGGTAGTAGACACTATAAGTGTCACCTACTCGAAAAACATTCTCATTATATGTAGCTGATGGGCAGCCTTCTGGGATACTTCAACCAAGGGGAAGGATAGCTTCGGATAGGGAAAAAGCTGCTTGTAAGGCAAATAGTCTACACATAGAACTTTGGTTTAGAGATAGTTACTGGGAGTTTGAAGGAAGAAATGTGGAACATGATGTAAGATCTCTTAGGTTATCTTTTGAATTCCCATTAGGGGGATCATACCAGTTTGCTGGGGTGGGCCTACAGTAAGGCTTTAATGAGCCATTTTAAAGAACCATGTATGGTCTTAGGATTGTGTTGGCACCGTGGATCATAAGGCTTTTCTATGTTACAGCTTACTACTGGATGGCAACTTGGATAGGGGTGCATTTCTCCCTTCATTATAACCACAGATAAAAGAAAGATGAGAGGTGACAACCGTGGTGGGATATAATACGAAAACAAATACTTGGCTTTTGTTCCAGTTCTTGGTACGGAGCTCCTAAAATCTTTGGAATTTTCCAAGTCATGAGGGAGATGGGAGCTCCTTCCAACCATACTTGAGTTTATGCTAATGAGGAAATTCTTGGTGGTGCCCCTAAATATCTTCAGGATGGGGGATGGTTGCTGGAAAGACCTAGCTTTGATTGGAAGCTTAGAATTTTCAGCCTCACTGCAATCTCTGAAGAGGGGAGAGAGACTGGAGATAGAATTCAAAGGCCAATGATTTACCCATTCATGTTGACAGAATGGAACTTCTATAAAACTACTAAAAATGAAGATTGGGGGTTTCCAGATTAGTGAACATGTCATAGTGCTAGGAGGGTGCTGCACCCAAAGAGTGCATGGTAGTTCTGTACCTCTTCTATTCTTTGTCCTATGCATCTCTTCATTTGGGCTCTTTTAAAGTATATCCTTTGTAGTAAACCAGTAAAAGTAAGAAAAGTAAAGCTTTCCTGAGTTCTGTGAGTAGTTAGAGTGAGATGTCAAACTTGAGGAATCCATGCATTTTTATTAGCTGGGCAGAAATATGAGTAGCCTGGGAAACCTACTTGTAGCTGGTTTCTGAAGTGGGGTTAGATTTGTGGGACTGAGCCCTTAACCTGAGGAGTCTGAGCTAATTCCAGGAGTTTGTGTCAGAATTGAATTGTTGGACACCCAACTGGTATAGGAGAATCAGAAATGGAGTAAGGAAAAATCCTTCATACTTGGTGTCAGAAGCAATGTTAGAAAGAACCTCTCATGTGACCAAATGAAAAGTGTGCATAGTGATGATAGTCACTCTCTTGACCACAGATACAGCTGCTAACTTTAGCCAGGACATGAGCCCCTGGGAGCCTCCTGGAGAGTGGAGATGGCTTAAAGGAGGTGCTCAGATATTATAATATAGATACTATAATGAAGAAGATCACTGCTAGTTCACATCTATGTGAGAGAAGTCAGTCGCAAACTAATTCGGGAATGACTTCTGGGCTGAATATTCTGTAATTATCCTTATAACTTTTTCATTCAATAGAAATGTTTTTCTATTATATGCCCACGATTGTGTTAAGCATTTGACATGGAGCAGTCATAAAAGACAAAATCCTTTAGGTAGCTTGTCTTGCAAAAGAGAAGGGACTTTAAGCCAACAAATAAGGAACTGGTAAAAACTAGAGCCAAGGATTATGGGTGGTTCTTGTCATTGTGCTAAATCAGAAGTTTTCATAGATACATGAGGGAGATAAGACTTTAGAATAAAAGTTTTCTGTAGAATTATCTACTTACTTGTACTTTGTGATATTCTATTCCTTTCTAAAAATTTTTTTAAAATTTATTTATGATAGCCACACACAGAGAGAGGGGCAGAGAGAGAAACAGGCTCCATGCACCGGGAGCCCAACGTGGGATTCGATCCCGGGTCTCCAGGATCGCACCCTAGGCCAAAGGCAGGCGCTAAACCGCTGCACCACCCAGGGATCCCTGTGATATTCTATTCTTAATGAAAACTTAACATTCTTTCACTAATATGACTTGCATCAGGGAAATAGGATAGGTGGGAAAGTTCAAAATTCTCATTAGAGACCCTTAATACCCTAAGATAGATCATAAGTTAACAACCTCTAATGAATACACTATGGTAGAGAAGCTTCTATTCAAGACATTCCGGTTCTAATTTTAGAAAAGCCTTCTCCCTTAGTAAAATGACATGATGAAGAGTGATAATGTATGGTGGTCCCAAACACGTGAAAGGATTGTTACCTACGCCGCAGGTGATTCAAAAGAAACAATTAAGGAAGCAAGAGGATGGATGTCTTTTGAAGTTGATAGGAAGAGAGGCAGAACTTATATAAAAACTTTAAATTTGAGTCTTGAAGTTTGGATTAGGACTAATTATGGGTCATTTTAGGTTATATTTATTTTCTGGCATAGTACATAATAAATTGATTTTGATTATCCACAATTAGGTGAATCTCCTACAGAGATTCACACTTCCAGAGGCTCACATGGCTTGACCTGACTTTTAAGACTCAATTTTGAGGTTCTAGGGCCCTTCTTGATTAGTACTGAGGCATAGAAGAGAAGAATATGGCTGATAGAATGTTGCAAGGGCAGCATTAATTTTGGGCCATTTCACTGGATCCAAGTGCTACTTGATCATCCTAGGATATCATTCATCTTAAGACTCACTGTGCCTTTACTGATAGTTTTTTTTTGGAGAAAAAAACCACCCTGTTAAACGTGTGCATAGATTTTTAGAACTAAAACAATTATAGGGATCCCTGGGTGGCGCAGCGGTTTGGCGCCTGCCTTTGGCCCAGGGCGCGATCCTGGAGACCCGGGATCGAATCCCACGTCAGGCTCCCGGTGCATGGAGCCTGCTTCTCCCTCTGCCTGTGTCTCTGCCTCCCTCTCTCTCTCTCTCTCTCTCTCTCTCTCTCTGTGACTATCCTAAATAAATAAATAAAATATTTTAAAAAAATATTTAAAAAAAAATAAAACAATTATAAAAATAGTAAGTGAAATAGGATGATGTTTCCTTATATTTCCATGCCTACGTGGCATGGTTCCATACAAACGAAGGAACATCCATCAGAATCATTTGGGTGGGGAAACTTTTAAAATATGAACATATCTGAATCTAGTAAATCCCATAAACTGGAGTTTTTTGGAGGTGTGTTCAAGCATGAGTATTCTTTTTAATTTTTGAATATTAAGATGCAACTCGGTAATAACTCTGCTGGCCCAAGGCAAATATTAGGTAGAAAGTCTTGAATGAGTGATGCTCATTTACAGTTACATGAACAACAGATTTAGAGAACAAATGTTTTTTGCTTCCTGTGAGGCAAACTTCTGTGTATTTTATGAACTTATTAGACTACATTTGGATTTTGATGTAGAACAATTCTGTTTGAAATATGGCAATCTATTTTAAATTGTATAATAGGATAGTATTTATTTGATTTTCTGAAAAAAGTACAAAGCATCGCCTATTTTAGGAATTAGCTCCTTTTCAGGATTCGTTCCCAATTCCATCCATTCCTAGATTTCATCCAAAGATAATTGGTTTTCATTTATGTAATTTATGTAATCCTTACAGTGTTTCCTATAAGCAAGCAGTCAATCCAATATTATCCTTCAAATTTGATTCAAATAAGAAAATAAGTGATTTCAGCATAATCCAGAAAGTTGGCATGGCCTACTGACTATAATGGTGTTCTCATTTCTACTGTATTCTTTTTTCTTACAAGATTTTATTTAAATTCAAGTTAGAGACCATATAGTGTGATATTGGTTTCAGGAGTGGAATTTAGTGACTCATCACTTGCATATAATACCCAGCGCTCATTATATCAAGTTCCCTCCTTAATGCCCTTCACTCGATTACTCCATCCCCTCACCCACCTCCCCTCGATGCAACCCTTAGTTTTGTTCCCTGTAGTTAAGAGTGTTTTTTTTTTTTTTTTAAGGTGGACTTATTTATTTTAGAGAACATGTGTGTGCAAGTGAGGGGAGGGGTAGTTGGAGAGAATCTTCAAGCAGATTGCCTGCTGAGCATGGAGCCCAACATGGGGCTCAATCTCATGACCTAGGCTGAAACCAAGATTTGGACGCTTAACTGACTGAGCCACCTGGGCTTCCCTAGTTAAGAGTCTCTTACGGTTTGCTTCCCTGTTTTTTTTTACTTGATTCTGCTGTGTTTTAAATACCTACTGTCTCCCTTGGAGAAGATCACAAAAGGAGCTCTCATTATTTGTATTGGCAGACTTCGTAAATTAGTATTAATAATGAAAATGACTTGTTATAAACCTCTGTGGAGACATTTCTAAGAAATACAACCTCTATTTCAATTGATGTTAACATCAGAGAGGCAGGACTGTAATTGGTCAGCCAAATTCTTGGCTTGGCTCAGAATACATCTGAGCCCTTTGAAAGATCTACATATACCATGTTCTCATTTAATGAAATTGGTCTCTACTTGAATGCAGTTGTTAAGCTCCTGGAGTTTGCACCTGTAGCAATTTCTGGCTGATTTTCAACAACAGCCCCGGGAATCAAATTACAGAGTAACATGCCTGCACCAAAGTTTAACGACATGGCCCTGTGTAGTCTTTGCATTAAGCACGTTGGAAATTAAGGAAAATGAAGATAAATTAAGCAGCAAATATTAAAATTCCATTGGTCTCAGCATGCGTGGAGGCAAGGGTGGTGCAGATATTTGCTCAGTGTTTTCATGATCTAGATAAAGCCTGATTTGAGTTACTTCCTACCACTTTCTAGAATCCTGATACTAGATGTCAGGAATAATGAGGTTCTGAATTTTGTATATATAAAAAAAGCTTATTATCAAATCTCATAATGAAATCTGCACAAATTATTCAGACGGCAGTGCTGTCAATCAACAGAGCTTCTGAGCAAAGAAATAATTGTCCTGTGTGTTGGTGCAGCAAACTGTGTGGGGAAGTGGGACATTTAAATAATCTGCAGCCACAAGTCTAGTGTCTGCCTAGATAATGTGACTCCTAACTTAGGTGAAGACTTGCACTCTCAGATAACAGTCCATGTTTTTGTATCTATGGATTGAGAAAACAAAAGTTACTCTGTTAATAAATGCAGAAAGAATAATAAAGTTTGAAAACCCCTATCTTGACACCTCTAGCAGAATAACATCAATAGATGTTAAAACGAATGGGTAAATATTGTCGAAAACAGGAAACTAACATTACCTTGAACTATCCCTCCTTAGATAACACTATTTCTGTTTTGATTTTTACAAATCGAGTCACTGACCCAGTGTTGTGTTGACGATAAGGTGTAAAATATATCAGCTTGATACATTTATATAGAGCAATATTACTATTGTAGCATTAGCCAACACATTTATCATGTCGCTTTTTTCGTGGTGAGAGCAATTAAGACCTAGTTTCTTAGCGACTTTAAAGTTTATTATATAATATTGACTATATTTACTATGTTGTGTATTAGATTTCCAGAATTTACCTATTTCCTAGTTGCAAGTTTGTACCTTTAACCACCATTCTATTGTTGTTGAGTTTATTTATTTTAGATTCCGCATATAAGTGAGATCATACAGTATTTGTCTTGCCTTGTCTGACATACCTCACTTAGCATAAGGTCCTTAAAGTCCATCCACATTGTTGGAAATGTCAGGATTTCCTTCTTTCTCATGACTGAATACCATTGTGAATACTCCATTGCATGTATATATTCTGTATCTCCTTTATCCCTTCATCTGTTGATGGACACTTATGTTGTTTCCAGATTTTGGCTATTATGAATAATGCTGCAGTGAATATAGGATGACATTGAGCTCTTGCAGTACAATTATTGATGTCAGTTCCTTTCAATATATAACCAGAGTAGGATTACAGGATTACATGATACCTCATTTTTTTTAAGTTTTTGAAGAACTATACAATTTTCCATATGGCTATACCATTTTACATTTCACCCAACAGTACATAAGGGCTCCCTTTTCTCCACATTAGTGTTTATCTTTTGTCTTTTTGATACTAGGCATTCTAACGGCTGTGAGGTGATAACTCATTGTGGTTTTGATTTGCATTTCCCTGGTGATGAGTGATGTTGAGCATCTTTTCATGTACCTGTTGGCCAGCTGCATATCTTCTTTGGAGAAATATCTATTCAGGTTCTGCCTGTTTTTGTTTTTATTTATTTTTTAAGTATGAGCCATACCCAGTGTGGAGACCGATGCAGGGCTTGAACTCATGACCCTGAGATCAAGACCTGAACTGAAATCAGTGTCAGATCCCTAGCTGACAGAGCCACCCGGGCACCCCTCTCTACTGATTTCTTAATGGATTATTTCCTTTTTTGGTTACTGAGTTGTATGAGCTCATCGTATATTTTAGATACTAACTCCTTATCAGATACATGGTTTGTGAATCTTTTCTCCCATCCTGTAGGTTGCCTTTTCAATTTGTTGTTGCTGTTATACATAGGTCTTTACGGTAATCCCACTTGTTTGTTTTTAGTTATGATTGCCTGTGCAGTTAGTGTCTCTTCCAAGAGATCCTTGCCAAGGCTAAAGACAATGATTGTTTCCTTTTCATTTGTGTTTATGATTTCAGTTACTACATTTAAATGACCCATTTCCCCCCTAAAGACTTCTTTTTGTATTTGAGAGAGAAAGGCAGAGGGGCAGAGGAACAGAGAGGCGAGCAGAGAAGCAGATTCTCCACCCGGTATGGAAACTAACATCCAGCTGGATCCCAGGATCCAGAGATCATCTGGACCCAAAAACAAGAGTTGGAGGCTTAACTCAGTCACCCAGGCACCTGAATGATCCATTTTAAGTTAATTTTTGTGAATTGTGTAAGATAGGGGGCTGGTTTCGTTACTTTGCATGCAGATATCCAATTTTCCAAGCACCATTTTTTTGAAGAGACTGCTTCTTCGCATTGTGTTTTTGGCTAGTTGACCTTATATGTGTGGGTTTACGTGTGAGCCCTGGTCTCTTCCACTGGCATATGTGTCTGTTTTTATGCCAATATCATACTGTTAGAATCACTATGCCTTTGTAATATGGCCTGAAATCTGGTAGTGTGATGCCTCTGTCTTGATTGTTCTTAAGATTACTTTGATTAGTCAGTCTTTCGTGGTTCCAAACAAATTTTGGGATACTGTTTTCTCTTTTTGTAAAAAAAAAAAAAAAAAAAAAAAAATGTTCTTGGGATTTTTGATTGAGATTGCATTGAATCTCTAGTTGACTTTCAGTGATATGAATAAGTTCACAGTATAGCTCCAATCCAAGAGCACAAGGATATCTTTCCACTTATTTGTGTTGTCTTCAATCTTTAATCAATGTCTTACAATTTTATTGTGCAGATCTTTCACCTCCTTGGTTAATTTATTTCTCTTCCAAAAAGTCTTTAGAAATGCAGCTGATTACTGTAAGGTGACTTTTATATCCTGACTTCATTGAATTCATTTCTTTTTTTAAGTGGAGTTTCTAGGATTTTCTATATATGAGATATGTCAGCTGCAAACAAATAATTTTTCCTTTCCGATACAGATGCCTTCTCTTTTTCTTCATTGGTGTGGCTGGGACTTCCTGTACTGTTGAATAGAAGTGACAAAGTGGGCATCCCTGTCCAGTCCCTGATCTTGGAGGAAAGGATTTTAACTTTTAACCATTAAGCATGATGTTAGCTGTGGGCTTGTTGTATACAGAGCTTATTATGCTGGGGAGCATTCCTTCTACACCTGATTTGTTGAACTTACCTCATTAAGTGTTTTTGTTTTTCCACCAAATATGATCAATGATCATGACTTCTTTCATTTTATTAATGTACTGTATCATATTTATTGACTTGTATATGATGAATCATCCTTAAATTGTTGGGATAAATCCCACTTGGTCATGATGAAGGATTCTTTTAATGTACTATTGAATTTAGTTTGCCAATATATGTATATATACATTTACATACATATATATGTATATATACATATATACATTTTTTATTGGTCCCTTTTTTACTAAAGTATAACTAACATGGTGTATTATATTAGCTTCAGGCAGTCAAAAACCAATACAAATGATTTTACTTGTGGAATTTAATAAATACAAGAAATGAATGGACAAAAAAGACAACAACAACAACAACAAAACCAGATCCTTAAATATGGAAAACAAACAAGTGGTTATCAGACGGGTGGTGGCTGGGGCAGGGGGAATGGGTAAAATAGATAAAGGGAATTAAGAAATATAAACTTCCAGTTACAAAATAAGTCACTGAAATGAAACGCATAGGGAATATAGTCAATAAGTTTTTAACAAAACAAAAACAAAAACCCCCACAAAAAATCCCCCCACAACAACAGTCTTCTAATATTTTGATAATTCAGAGAAAAAGAAACCTTTCAATGGAGACATTTGCCTTTGATCAATCCTAACCAAGTAATCAAACTTAGTATCCCTGATAGTGGAGCAATGGCTGTTATATGCATCCTGATTAAATGAAATTACACAATATTGCCTCTAACATTTTTACAAAAATTAGCTGAATCTATTAATGAACTATCAATCAGACAAATTATGTGCTATATTCTACAAGGTTGTCCTGGTCTCTGGCAGAAAAGAAAATAAATGCCATAAAAAAAAGGTCTGCAGATAATTCTATATTAAAGAATAAAGGAAACAGCAACAGTTTATTTCCTGAGTCCTGTTTAGATCTTGAGTCAGGACACACAAAAGAATTTTCATATTCAAGAATAAAATATTTAGGAATATTTTAATAATTATTGAAATTTAGGAAATATTTAGGGGTTGTTGAAACGTGTCTGTCTCTCCCTTCTCTTTATTACTCTTGGTGTCAAGCTCAGCAGGTATGAGAGTTGTACTGTGGTTGCGTGGGAAAATGTCCTTGGTTTTAATCTTAGGAGATGATGCTGAATTATTTAGCGGCAGTTAACTTAAAAATGGATCAGGAAAATAACATCACATGTAAGTGCAGGAGAGTGCAAGCAAGAGAATGAGAGTATGTTGCCAATACTGTTATGAATTTGGTGAATCTACATGAAGGGCATATGGTGTTAATGTTCTATTCTTCTAACTCCTTTGTAGCCTTGAAAATGTTCAAAATAAAAGCAAAAAAATCTTGAATCAAAACATTCATAAAAAAATCTCAATGTGAGGGAAACTCAGTTCAATGATGTTCTTAAATGTATTCAAATATAAAAGGCATTATGTTTGAACAGTTAGTGAACATTTTATGTGGGTGACACTTTCGGCCTATAAGCATTGCTCCCTAACCTGTAGATTCACACATCTCTTGAAATAACTCTAAAGCTACTCAAACTCAACTTTTAGGTATATGCCTCCTTGGGAAGGAAGTCTCGCTCTGATCTAAAGAGGTTTGCTTCCTTGGAATCTAAAACTAGTCTTCTAGACCTCTGCACCGGTATAAAGGTATTCTTGATTTCAGAAATAAAAATTATACCTTGTTGCAGCTGCTTTTGGGAGAAATTGCTCTTTCTTTTCTTTTCTTTTCTTTTCTTTTCTTTTCTTTTCTTTTCTTTTTTTCTTTCTTTTCTTTTCTTTCTTTCTTTTCTTTTCTTTTCTTTTTTTTTTTTGAAATTGCTCTTTTTTAGGCTCTAATGATGTTTGTGTCTGTGTTGATTAAATGGCTGCTCCACCAGTGACCTTGTCCTGTGGACATTTCCAGTTCTATGGAGAAAAACAACACATTCTCTTTAGTTCTGTCTAAAATCAAAACTGGCCTGGTTTATCTTTCTTTCCATGGATATCCTGTTTGCCCTCAAACTTCTGGATCTTTTATGGTATTGGGGCAGATTTTACTTTGCTTTATAACAACTTCCTGAGTCCTTGCTGTGTGCATTATCTGTCCTAAGCATGGATAAGACTGTAAATACAGTTTTCAATAAAATGAAAACTTCAGGAAGGGGAGGGGGAGTTCTTATTTAAAAAGCATGATCATAAATTCAGACAAATGAAACACTAGTCTGAAATGTAGTATTTAAAATATTGTCTTGGGGTGCCTGGTGGCACCGTTGATTAAGGGTGCAACTCTGAATTTCAGCTCAGGTCATGATCTCAGTGTACTGGGATCAAGTCCCGTGTCTGGCTCCACACTCTGTGCAGAGTCTGCTTGAGTTTCTCTTCACCTCTCCCTCTGCCTCTCCTGCTTGTGTGCATGCTCTCTTTCAAATAAATCTTTAAGAAAAATATTTTGTCTTATAATAACAGTTTCTAAAATTGTTTTTGCTAAAATAAAACAAAGAATTGTTTAAAACACACATATGGCTTAGTGAATTAAGGCAAATACCTTTGTAAGCAACCCATGTGAAGAAAGATAATTTTTTCAGTCACCTTAGAAGACTCTTGCACCTTTTATGTTTGCAATTCCCCTATTCTATTCACAACCTTTTCCACTTCTAAAAATAACCACGATACTGACATTTAAAGTAATCACTTTTTCCTTTTCTTTATTGTCTTAGCACCAAAGTGTTCAACCTCAAATACATTGGTACTTCCCTCCCTGTCGTCTTTCCTTCATATATATAGTGTCTCTACTGTATAGCATAATATAATACATTTACAGTCTCTTTAATGTGCAGGTTTTTCTTCTGCTCCACCCCCCACCTGTTCCTTTGAAATACATTTGTTGAAGAAACTCAGATATTTGAACTGGGGAATTTCTACCAGTCCAGATTATGCTAGTTGCATCTCCAACGTGGGATTTGGCTTTTCCTGTATTTTGATAACTGCATATACAAACTTAATTAAATATGAATATTTTTGGCAAGGCTGTTTTATGGGTGTGACATGTTCTCTTCTGTTGATGTTAGCAGCTATTGCTGCACATTGCTCAAACCCAGTCATTCCTTAAGATTACATAGTTGGGATACTGTAATTCTATCTTCATCTATTAACTGAAACCTGTAAGAAGTTTACCCTTATCTTCTATTTGGTTATTCTTAGGTGTAGCTAGAATTGAAAAGAGAGCATATAAATAACCTTTCTCAGTAGCTACCAGTTTTCAAATTGAGTGGTTTTCCATGATCTTACAAGACTAATCAATTAGGCTACCCCTTTTAATAAAAATCATAAATCAAATTGGCCTCCTTTGGCTGTCGGGACCTTCTTAGGCCAGCTCCTGAGTTCTTGGCATATGCCCCTACTAGTCTTAAATAGCTTCTTTGCTCTCTGGTGGGATAATAGATGGTGGTTCATCTTGTATATTTCGTGTTCTAAATGTGTAATAAGCCATTCCCCAAGAGTCTTTTGTAGGGGGAAATGATTTTCAAGACTGTAACCTCAGTGCTAGGGCTGTTCACAGCTACTGGGCTGGTTGTTTCTATGCCATTTCAGTAGACAATTAGGAAGAAAAATCCCCTAAACATAAAAATGTTAGATATTGAGTAATACTTACAAATTGAACTCATGACTAGGATTTCTGTTCAGTAGCTTCTATCTTATATCTGATTCTTCTTTCTTCCACATAGGGAATTTTGATTGCCAAGGAGATGGGATGATTGAATTAGAATATCACATAATTACTCAATTTTTCAGTTATTTCTTTATTGTAAGAACATACCTGTGAAATACTATATTATCACACTTTTAACCATCACTGTATCCTAGCTCTACAGGTAAATGCATATTAACATTCATCTCTTGTCCTTAGGTCACTGTTTCTCTAGTCATTTGGATATTAAACTTGTTCTCTAGTAGCTCCCTCAGGAAAATCATAAGAAAAGTATTACCTGAGTTCTTGTGTGTTGATAATAGTCCTCATATTTTCAGGTTAGTTTGACTAGATACAAAATCCTTGACTTATATTTGCTTTTCTTGATAACTTAAATATCTTATTCTATTTTCCTGTAGCATAAAATATTGCTATTGAAAAGTCTAAATAAAAATACGATTTCTTGAGAAGTAACATAATCTTTGCTTGAATAGTTTTCTCTTTTTCATTTTATTAGAATTTTACAATGCATTAGTAATTTTTCGTCAGGTAGATTATTCGTTTCAGTATTTGTTTTTAGTATGTTTCAGTTTTTTAATTAAAAGTTTTATCAATTCATATTTTGTATTCCCTCAACTTGATTTTTCTTTAAGCACTCACATTTATGTATGTTGTATCTTCTCTACCTACTTTTAATAACTGTTCTTTTCTCTCAAATCTTTGTTTCTACCTTTTAAAAATACCCTTTAAAAATATTTTTTAAAAATGCTTTAGGTTCTCAGCAAAACTGAGCAGAAAGCAGAGTTCCCAGATAGCCCCTGCCACTCCCCACACAGCCTTTCCAATCATCAGCATCCCACATCAGGATACATTTATTATAATTAAGGCACCTACACGGATAGGTCATTATCACCTGAAGTCCCTAATATACATCAGGGTTTACTCCAGTGTTATGCATCCTATGGGTTTTGACAAATGTATCCACCAATGTAGTATCATATCATACAGAAGAGTTTCACTGTCCTAAAAATCCTGTGTTTTTCCTTTTTACTCCTTCACCCCAGCCTCTTGGCACCACTGATCTTTTCAGTGTCTTTATGGTTTTGCCTTTTCCAGAATGTCATATATTTGGAATCATACAGCATGTGGCTTTTGCAGATTGGCTTACTGCACTTAATAATATGCATTGAAAATTCCTCTATCTTTTCATGGCTTGGTAGCTCACTTTATAATTTTTTTTTTTTTTTTTTAGTGCTTAATAATATACTATTGTTTGGAAGTACCACAGTCTATCCATTCACCTACTAACCTCTAGGTTGTTTCCAAGATTTAGCAATTATGAATAAGACTGCTATTAATATCCAGCCTATGCAGGTTTTTGTGCGGATACAAGTTTTTAACTCATTTGGGTAAATAACTAAAGGGAAGTGCAATGGCTGGATTGTTGAAGAGTCTTTTTTTGTAAGAAATTGTCTCCAAAAGTGGCTGTGCTTCCCATTATTCCATATCCTCACCAGTATTGTCAGTTTGGGGGACTTTGATCATTCTGATAGGTATGTAGTGGCATTTGTTATTTAAATTTCTTCTGGATTTTTAAAATTTCCTTTCCTTTTGCCTTCTGTGTCTCTAATTCTGACTTATTTCTATTCCTTGTAGTTAAACGTAGTTTTTAAAAATTACTCTTATATCTCTAGCTCCCTTCTGAACTATCCTCTCAGTTCTCCAGTTCCGAATATGTTAATCTTTCATGTTTTATCATTTTTTAAATGTGTTGGTTCATCTTGAAATATCAAAGTTTCCAGGTATTTTTTGGAGATGGCTTTATGGAATACTTTTATTTTGAAAGTTTAGTAATAGGATCCAAAAAATGTCTCTTGTGAGTCTGTTTTCCCAGTTATAAATGAAGGAGAATATTCTTTATCTTTTTGTGGCTAACTCAAAATGTTGGATCAAACTTTAAAATTATGTGGGAGCACAAATCACACTGTGGATAAAATATTTCTAAATACACAGATTTAAAAAAATAGTCAACTCACTGTCTTCCGTGAAATCCACCTACCCTGCAGGGCACTTGGCAAATCCTCTAAAGCTTTTTCTTGGGGAATAATCATGATAATCTCAGTTCTACAGATGATGATAATCATTTATACATTTTTCCTAAATTACTATAATAGATTGAACTAGCTTCTTTACTGTTGTTGGGTTTTGTATGAAATTTTCTTAAACTTTCAGAAGGAGTTTTCTAAATTGGTTCTCTAAAGGTAGCTCTTCTAGTGTTCTGTGTAGCATTAAAATGTCTGGTGTACTTTGTAAGATCTCCTGGCTCTGTTCTTATATCCAATTCAATGTGAGCTGCCTCCCCACCCCCACCCCCTTTCTCTCTTGTGTGTTTCTTAATTTGGATTTTATTCCTAGTACTTTATTCTTGGTGTTGGGCTTTGTCCTGCAAGGGAGCTTTGGCAGTTGGCTTTGGGAATTCATGGTAATTCCCAATTCAGACTGCTACAGTCTCTGCAGAACTTACTGCAAGGGTCCTCTTATTCACTTGCTACTAGCATATATGTAAAACCCAGGTAATCCTAGCTACTGTTCTCACACTGGCCCTCTGAAATGTCCAGTGACTTCCTCTTGACTACTTTAGGATTCTTAGGACTGTAGGAATCCTAGTTGCTTACTTAGGCTTCCTCTGGATCATCTGCTTTTCTACGTTGCTATCTGCCTTGTATGGTGGGATTTAAGGAGATAGAAAAACTAAGCTGCCATTGCCACCAACATCCCTCAAATTTTATTATTGTCTGTTCAAGGGTATATAACAAAAGTAGTACATAGTTCAGTCATTTGTGGAATTAGTTTCAACACACAGAGGATTTTGTAACTTGTGTGTGTGTGTGTGTGTGTGTGTGTGTGTGTGATAGAGGAGTATGTGAAAATTTCCTTGAGTTATGACGGACTATTTAGCACTCTGGCCCATGGACTCTTAGGAAATTGGCTGAGTTGTTTCATAAAATAGTGGCTTTTCTCTTCTTTCAGTCCTCCAAATTTTGCCTTACATTCTTTTCAAAGAGGAGTAAGAGTGGCAATTCTCTATTGAGGACCACAAACAAAGATTTCTCACCATTATCATGATTTTCCTTTTCAAAATCAAAAATCCTATTTAGCCTAATTCACATCTGGGATATATTTTTGCATTTTTGAAAAACTCTTCAGGGTGCCTGGGTGTCTTGATTGAGTGTCTGACTCTTGGTTTTGGCTTAGGTCATGATTTTGGGGTCATGAGATCCTGCCCTACACTGGGCTCCATGACTGTTGTGGAATCTGCTTGAGATTCTCTCTCCCCCTCTGCCCCTACTCCCACTTGTGCTAGCTTGCTCGCTCTCTCTCATAATTAAAAAAAAAAAAAAAATCTTCAAACAGTTCTACTTTCAGTTTTCTATAGGGCAATATGTATGAGCAATGTATGGAATGTATGTATGGAATCCTAAACTTCTACTCTTTTGAAGGTTACTTTGTTGAAATATTGAGGGTTTAGTGCCAGTGTAGGAGAAAATTTTAGTGGTGAAAAAGAATAAGAAAAATAGAGAGCAGGGATCCCTGGGTGGTGCAGCGGTTTGGCGCCTGCCTTTGGCCCAGGGCGCGATCTTGGAGACCCGGGATCAAATCCCATGTCGGGCTCCCGGTGCATGGAGCCTGCTTCTCCCTCTGCTTGTGTCTCTGTCTCTCTCTCTCTCTCTCTGTGACTATCATAAATAAATAAAAATTTAAAAAAAAATAGAGAGCAAAAACAAAAAAAAAAAAAGGAAAAATTAGCTTCAAGCCATACTCTTAGACATTTTCTAGCTTAGACATTAAAAAAAAAAACCCCTCACATTTCATATCTTCTGCTTACTTCTATAGCATATAATGGGTGTCCAGATAATGTTTGATCTTGTTTTGTTCTCTTTATAAAAAAGCAGGTCTCCTTGGAAGTACTTGATTTTTCCTGCTTTAAGACTGGAGAAAAAGCCAGGCTGTGTTTGGAATATCCTGTTGTCAAAAAGCGAGAATGCTTTCAAAGATATAAGGGCTGTAAAAAGAATGAGTAGATCTGCTTAAGAGGATTTCTCATGAGTATCAAATAATAGCAAAAATAGTGTTTAGAAATTTGCATCTGTAAAAAGCCTTGAATTCCTGATAATACCCTAAGTAAAAAGCTAGTAAGTATGCAGAGAGTAGTAATATAAAAGAAGCTTATGTAAACTAAGCTGCCATTGCCACCAAAATGCTTAAAAAGATTGATTTTTATAGTAGAGTATATTATGTAGTATTTTGCTTCTATTAATTACAAATATGTGTACATATGCTTGTTTCTGTGTAAACAGGAAGGAAATTTTATATAAAGTAGGAACCCTACCAAGAACAGAAAGTGGTGATTCACATTGGTTATATAAAATAACCTATTGTAATTGGTTTTAATGCATAATAATATAAAAAGTAATCAGACCTGTTGGTCAATAAGATGGAGATTTCATATGTTGTTTCCAGTAAAACAGTTTAATTTCTCATCTCTAAGCCTGATAGCCCAAGAGGTGAGCTATTGATAGAGATTAAATTTTAGGTGCCTCCAGTGATTAAAATAAATCAAGTAAAAATATATACTTTTAAATGTCGGTAGATTAGGTTCATACATCAGTGACAGGACCATAGACTAGAAACAAAAGTTTAAAAATAAATCATTTCCAGAAAAGTCACCAAATTTCAAAAGATGAAAGTTAAACATATAGAAGGATTCAGTTTATGATCTCATTGTCACTTGTTTAAATCACCGTGGCCATTACAGTCACAATTGAGATTCCCACCAGGGTCACCTAGCTAACAACTCAGAACCGGCAACCTTGGTGTGTATGACACTAATCTTTTTCCTTTGTGTCTAGTTAGACGAACAAAACTCCCGAGGGCATCTAAAAATAGGAGTACTAGCAGTGTGTCAAAATAAGGGTAGGAGTAAGAGACAAAATTAAGTATTTTTTTTTTAGCATTTTGATAATTAGCTTTAAGGTATTACAAACTTCAGTCACTTTACATGTATATGATTTGTCTGCTGTTTTAGATACTTAATACATTGAAAGGGATCAACCATATTCAATTTGTAATTATGGTTTAAATTGAGGAGATTTAATCAAATTCATAATCGATGTGTAAGTCCTCAGTAAATCTGACTTTTCAAGTTTTTATCAGATAGAAATTTAATAAACTGAGTATGAAAGGGCCACACTAATGTATATTCCTCTTCTTGAATTAAAAACCCCTTAGTCATAATCACTGGTTCTCTGTAGAGGAAGTTTTTAATTAAAAACCAATATTTTATCATATATATATAACTTTAACTGGGCTCTCAAATTACTGTTTCCCTGCATTTAAGAAGCTACAGTGGCAAAACCCAACGAGCATCATGACCCACCGCTGCAATCTATCATTGTGTCCACCACTGTGCCTTGGTCATCTACTTCAGTCATTGCTGAAATGAGAGCAGAGGAGAGTCAAGTACAGTGGACAGGTTGGTTGTGTAATTGTTATCTCGAGTATTAAATTTGCAGAATTCTTTTTTTTAATTTAAAATTTTTTTTTTTTTAAATTTGCAGAATTCTATCTCTTTACGTTGTTCACAGGGTCTTAGGTAATGGCCTGAAGGAGAGAAAAGTGAGGCATAGACTATTTTTGAAGTAATCGTACTAGACATTTACTCTTTTGTCTTTTCCGGCCCCTTCTTCTGGGGGAGATCCTCTTTTCCATTTTACCCATGTGATTTTGGTGACATTACAATTAGAGCCCTACTTCCTCCCTACAGAGAAGAACATGGGTCACATACAGCATTGGAGTTGTACACCCTTGTGGTCACAGAGATTCATTTAGTGACTCAAAAAATGATGACGGAGTGGAAGGAGATGATATCCAACCCACCCTCAACCTCCACTCTGGTCTCAACTTGAGACATATGGTTTTCAATGGTGACAATGTCCATGATCTCTGATTCATAAAAGAGCTCACCCATGGGTGAATGGTGGAATGAGGAGGATTCTTAGACAAAAACAAGATGGGAGCTGCACAGGAAAGAGACTTAGAGTGTGGGAGCCTTGGCTCCTAGCACCTGAAGTCCCTGAGGTTTATAGCACCTAATCCAGTTTGGAGGGTGTCAGTTACTACTTATTTCTCAATCCACCATTTTTTTGTCTTACCGTGTGGTAATGAATCTGGACTTGGCCCACTTCCATTTCTCCTTAACGACTGGCTTGATGTTAAACTCTGACAGTAGGTGGTGCTGTAGGGAGACAGCAAGATGGGAGAAGAAACACCAGGACTTTTGTTTCTTCTCTGTAAGGATCCCTATTAGGCATGCAGATTGGGGATCTGTGGGTCCTGGTAACCCTTGCCACAGGACCAACCAGTTCCCATGCTTCTGGCAAATAGCCTGGAGCCTGTTTCCTCTTCACCTTGATTAATGGCAGCATCTTTCTGCATCTTTTTGCTTCTCCTCAACTGTCAGCATCTTCATCCTGTGGAGGGAAGACTGCCCCCCCTCCCCCGCGCGCCGCCCTCCTTAGGTTTCCATGTCCCTTATTTACTTGTTTCTCAGCCTTATGGTGGGCTGGCAGCCACTTTCTGAAATTACTATCCTGTTATACCTCGACGTTCTCTTTTACAACTTTTAATAACTATCCTTTACCAAGTGAATTTTGTATTAATATTGTCCTTGTTCAAATTGATGGCATGGCTCTGTCTGCTAATAAGATCCCAAAGGATGTAGACAACAAAGTTTATTACTTTCTAATAAATACTACTCTTGTTTAAGGGAACTTGATTTGGGTTTCTGCTACTTTAAATAGAGCCCCGATTAATCTTTCTGATATCAGCCCTTCATAGTTATTTGTTGGGCTCATTCATTAAATGAACACTCATTAAAATATCATTAAATCATTAAAAAAATGTGAGGCACTGTGCCAAGCACTATATTAGAGACTTGGGGTATAAAGATGAACATGCTAACATAGTCAAGGTAGTAGAAAATCACATAAATGAGTAATTATGATACTCAAGGTATTGGGTAGACAGACATGTAAACAAAGAATTAAAAATGATGAGTACTTCAATAAAAGTATGCGCAAAGGCATGAGGAAACATAAAGGAGTGATTAATTTTGCCAGGAAGGAAGGATTGAGAAAATGGCCAAAGAATACTTCACAAGAGGGATCGAAGTCTTTAGCAGGAACTTAGGAATGAATAGATACTAGGAAGAGAAGTGGCACAATTACAAACCAGGGTGAGTCTGGAGTTGCTTAGCCTGTTCAGGGAAACATAGCTGGTCACTGAACACAAGGGGGAAAGAGATGGGAATTGTAGTATTCCAGTTTGATTAGAAAGGACAAGATTCATTATGTTAAGGAGCTTAGGGATATCGGTTTTACGAAGAAAAACCTGCATGTTTCAGTATCTGCTAGGCACAGTGCAAAATGATTACATGTATTGGTACATACTTAAAAATGTAGCATGGGCGGGGGGGTGCGCGGTGGCTCAATGGTTGAACATTTGCCTTTGGCTCAGGTCATGACCCCAGAGTCCTGGGATTGAGTCCCGCATCGGGTCCCTGCAGGGAGCTTGCTTCTCCCACCTATGTCTCTGCCTCTTTCTCTGTGTCTCTCATAAGTAAATAAATCTTTTTAAAAAAAGTAGGATGAGTACTCTTATTACTCTATTAGCATTTGGGAAAGCAAATCTAAGACCACTGAAATAACTTGTCCATGATGGTAAAATAGTAAATGGTGAAGAATTCTTTAACCCAAATAGACCTGATGCCAAAACCTAGCTTGTTGCCATTAGGCTGAACTGTTTCCATGGGAAATAAATACATAGTAGGGGTGCTTTTTTAATCACCAACAATCATCATGACCTGTTGTTCATTGCCCCCTAATTCAGTGGTATACCAGAGCTGGCTTTTACCAGGTCATAAAAGCAAACTGTGCACATGTTTTTCCAATTCTGATCAGTGATAATATGTTGGTAGCTTGAAATTATCCACAGGGCAGTAGTAGTGATGCTATGAACATAGGCAAACACTAAAAGCAGGTTTCTTTTCTGTAAAACTGGTTGTTAAATGTAGACCAACGAATCTCTGCTGCAAATTCTGGGATTTTTTAAAGGAATTTTTATTTTATTTACATAACATTGGTAAAGGATGGCTTTTATGACCTGATAAGAGCTGTCTTTTAGGAAGATTGAGTAATTGCAAAATGATCTGGTGGTTGTAGGAGAGGTAGAAGTAAGGAAATGGGAAGACTTTTCCCATTCATCCAAAAAACGTTTATTGTTCACTTATTCTCTGCCATATAAATTCTGGGATTTCTTAAAAAAAAAGATACTGAATTATGGACCTATTGTTTTTCTACCCATTTTGCTTTCTTGTATATCAAATAATTTTTTATCTAATGCTTAAAAACCATTCCAGGATATATATATATATATATATATATATATATATATATATATAGCAACAAAAACACGCCACCCTTTCAGAATTCTAAAGGACATGAATCCACATGGCATCCTCATACACGAGCAAATCGTTCGTGAGAATAAAGTCAAAACATACCAAAAGCCCTGTTTTCTCTAATGATCAGTTTGATTGCTATCATAATTTATAAACAAATCAATCATTATGAATCTTCGATCACTGTAAAATTAGTCAATCTGGATTGTTATGGCCATTTTTGTGATCAAGAAGTAAATATACAGTTTTAATAACTTTTTTAATAACTTTCTATCCTTTTCTTTAAGCTTAAGTACATAGTTGATATTTTCTCCAATTAGGCTCATGTCTCCTGAGCATTCTTAATTAGCTTTTTATAATTATATATTCAGTGATTTGTCAGGAAGGAACCCCAAACTCATAATGGACAGCAAACAGTAAACCTTCCATAACTACATAAGTACAAAAGTAGAAAACTGCCTCAATGACAGTTTATTGTTCACAGCATAGCAATCTGCAGGAGTGTCCATGCCCCCAAGTCTTACAGGCAATGCAATGAGCCCACTGTGTTGTAAGTCATGCTGCAGGAGAACATAGGGTCAAGGGCTCAGGGTCTTTTAGAGCAAACAGAAAACAAGCCAGTACCAATAATTACAGAGAGGAACAGATGGCCAAAAAAACCCCCACCTCCATTCCAAGAGACAATCCATGAGTCACTGTCCTTACACAGAAACATACAATCCAAAGGGTACAGGTCTCTCTAGCTGATGGCTTATTCAGTTTGATTTGGATCACCATTATATGGGTTTGGTTAGGCCTCATTGGCAATGTCCCCAAGAGATGCAGACTTGATTGTCATCCATGACATAACCCAAGGTTGCTAGGGCCTCAAGAGACAAATACAAATTCGTATCAGTCATACTGAAAGAAGTTTGTGACAGTCCATGTTTGTCCTACATGGGAGAGGAGAGATCTGCACTGGGAGCCATTGACAATGTTGAGCACACACGAAAAAGCCCTCCTGAACAGCCATGTCTCTACAAGCTTTTCTAATCCCATAGCATATGAACAAGAACCCTAGGGGATCCCTGGGTGGCTCAGTGGTTTAGCGCCTGCCTTTGGCCCAGGGCACGATCCTGGAGTCCCAGGATCGGGTCCCACGTCGGGCTCCCAGCATGGAGCCTGCTTCTCCCTCCTCCTGTGTCTCTGCCTCTCTCTCTCTCTCTCTCTCTCTCTCTCATAAATAAATAAATAAATCTTAAAAAAAAATAAAAAAAAGAACCCTAAAACCAGCAGAGGATCAGATTGCCAGTTCAGCTGTTGCTTGACTCAGACCACATGATTGCTTTGCCAAGCTGTGCTGCTAAATGTACAGGATAAGGAGATAATTAAATATTTCTCTCTCTGTCTCTCTATCTCTCTCTCTCCATACGTCTCAGGATCAGGATCAAGGTCTTCTCTTCCTAGGTGCTAGAGTTGTTTTTGTCAGTCCACAGCTACATAGTTGGTTTTAATGTATTAGCCACTTCTTTTCTTTGCCTGATGGGTCAGGTATCAAGTGGGCTGGGCACAATGGTAGAGTTGTAATGACTTACTATGGTATCAAAAGTGAGCTGGCCTAGGTGCTACCATTCACCTAATCTCTTTCATCCCCTCATCATGGGAATGTACTAGCCATTTCTTTAATAGATCCTAAATTTGTTGATCAAAGTGCTTCCACATTTCTCTCTCTGCCTCTTTATAGTGTGTACTCCATATTGAGGTCTGCTGCAGTCGTTCTAGTGGCTGTCAAATGAGGGTATGGTTGTGCTTTCTTCACTGACAGGGGCCCAAGGTGCTTTCTTAGTGCATTATCTCACACAGAAAGAATACCATGATTGGGCAGCTTGTTTCTTTGTTTCTTAAAAAACTTATTTATTGGGCACCTGGGTGGCTCAGTGGTTGAGCAACTGCCTCTGGCTCAGGTTGTGCTCTTGGGGTCCTGGGAATAAGTTCTGCATAAAGTTTCACACAGGGATCCTGCTTCTTCCTCTGCCTATGTTTCTGCTTCTCTGTCTCTGTCTCTCATGAATAAATAAGTCTTTTTTTAATTAATTAATTTGCTTTAGAGAGAGAGTGTGAATGGCAGGGATAGATGGAGAAGGAGAGAGAGAATCTTCAGCAGATTCCTGCTAAGTGAGGAGCTGGATGTGGGGACAGATCTCATGACCCAGAAATCATGAGCCAAAAATCAAGGTTGGTCACTCAACCAACGGAGCCACCTAGGCACCCTTGGGAAGGTTGTTTCAATTCAACTTTTCACCATTCAGCCTCTAGTCATTGACTCAACTTTTGTTCATTAGCAGCTTGGTGGGGGATCATTGATTCCCTTCACCCCCAGCCCATCACTTAGATGGGAGCATTTGCTACTAGTCCCTGGGAGTTTTCTTATATCCTAGAACTTGGTCCATAAGGTTCTTGCTTTTTCTTTTCCAAATATCATTGTCTTGGCACCCAGTTTGCTGTTTCAGAAGAATCCCCAACACTATAGCTGTGTCGTAAATTGAGTACAAGAGGAGGCAATAAGACAAAAGGGACCAGAGAAGGACCATTTACTACTCACAGTACATCAGAGTAGAGGCTGGCAGTATGGTAGGGCTGGTTTCACAGCCCCTAAATCCCACAGGGCATGGTGATGGGTCTAGACCGGGGTTATGCACTTAGTTGGCTGTGACATGAACAGTGGGCCCAGCAAGGGTGTAACACTTTTTGCAGCAAACAGCAAAGAAATTTGTTTCTCTTGTGGGGAATCAAACAGTAGTCACCCTGTGATCACTTTAATTTTGCTTGCTTGTGTGACTAGCTATAGAAATTGCTCAGGGGACAGTTAAAGTCTTATAGTTTGGCACTATCCTCTTCAAGGATGTGTGGCAGGGAGCACTCAGGGTCCATAGCAGATTGACCTAATCTTATGTATCTGTAATTTTAGAACTACCTATGTTTACAAATGGCAAGTGATTAAATTTTAGGTTTTTTTTATATGAATAGAGGTGCAACTGCATGCGATAGTCTTATTACCTGAGAATTTAGGGACAATTTCCCATGTTGATAAGCAAATAGCGCAGAGGAAGTTTGAGGCAGTTAAACAAGGATACCTCTTCTCCTTTCTTCTATTCTTACCATTTTCCTCACATGCCTGATGATAAATGTAAAAAGATAAACTGACTTTGAATCTCTGCTGATGTGAGAAGCATTGTTACAGGTATGCCATTACTGGGACCATTGCAGTATTACTCAGCTAACTTCCTTCTAGATTGACTGTTACACAAACTCTGGTCTCCTCGTCAAGTAACCCCTTTCAGCCACTCATCTGTTGTGGAGTTGCTGTTCCCTTCAAAGGAAGTGTGCAAAATTCTGATCTGAATATTGAAAGTTCTCTATAAAGCTAATCATGTGTCCGGCTGCTGCTCTTTAAAGTAGCAAGGGGAGAGAACTCATTATTTGGAAGGATTTCTATTGCTGTCCCTTTGTTCATGACACTACCCAGAGGCCAATTGTACATCCCTCTGTTTTCCATTTCTTCAGTTGTTCCTTACCCTTTATAGTCTAGCCCTACTTCATGACAACAAATAGGAACTAGCTTAGAAACAGTGAGTTTTCACGTCTGGCACTTAACATTACTTTTCAACTCTGCCTTTACTTGCCAACTACATTGCAAAGTCACTTGTGGGTTGCATATTCTATTTACCACATGGGTAGCTTGTATGAAGTGGTAAGTATGTACTCTGTGGTGGATGGATGGATGGATATTTTTTTTCTTCAATAATTGAGGGGTTTCAGGTAAGATGACTGTGTTTGTTTCTTCATGTTAATATCATCCTAAATTCTATCTACTTTGAGTACTGTAGGACAGCTTTTGATATTTTCCTTTAATGGATTTTGGTATGGTGGTTTTTCGTATGATAGACTTCTCTAAAATTTCACATTTTCTCCATGTGTCTTCTCCAAGGATTAAATTTCCAGTGACTGTGAACTGGGCCCATCTGTTCTTTTACTGATTGAATTATGTGTCATACTCACGTTGCTTTGAGTGATTCTCAAAACTAGCTGGTACAGCTAAGAGAAAGGGAAATGAACTGTGGGGAGAACTCTAAATCTGACTTGGATATACACTAAAGTTAGAGTCTATGTTGTGATAGCTATCTGAGTAGCGACGACCGTATAATACAATAACCCCTGACTGATTGATTGCTTTGGTTAAACAACGTTTTTAGAAAAATGTATGGCATAAATTGTTTACATGCCTTATTTAATAAGTGGAAGAGTTCTTCTTTTGTCAAGATCAGGCACTCTCAAGTATTTATTTCAGAAGGAGAAAAATAGTTTATTCATTCAGTTCAGAATTGTCTGATCCCTTAGCCCGGAAAGTGCTATTTTTATGATCTTCCAAAGCCCTAATGTCTTTAGGACAGCAGTAAAAAATATAGACTATGTACTATCAACAAATCAAAAAAAAAAAAAAAGATTTGTAGACCCTCTGCCCACATGGAAGAGATGAAAATGAGGCCATCAGCAGAGACCAAGATTTACTGAAGTGAAGGGGACGAGTGTAATGGTAAAGAAAGTGATCCTGCCATTTTGCAGTATCTCTGGAAGGAAGAAAGGGCACCTCTGTGAAGTGTGATGAGTCTGTGGCTGAGGAGTTGTGGCAAATCCATTAGTTTTTGTTTGTTTGTTTTTAAGTTTCAGTTTTTTAGTAACCTCTACAGCCAAGGTGGGGCTCAAACTCATGACCATGAGATGAAGCCTCTTCCGAGAGGCACCTCTTGCAAGGCATTTTTAGACTTAGAAAAGGCTAGAATGATTAGAAGAAGATGAATTGGATGAAATAGCTGTTCCTCCTTGAATGTTACAGTACCGATATCAACACATTAAGACAAGCTAAATTTAACTTAAAACTGACCTAATTTATTCAAATGTTATAATTTATATAAAGGTTTTTGACTCTGCAGTGTAAAAATGTTGAACAACTGGCTAATGGACTAATCAGGACCCTGGTCACAGTAACACTTTTAGGCAGTCAGGTGTTAATCTTTTTGATATAGGATCCTGGAGATGTCAGGGTTGTTATAGAAGGAAAGGAAAGGCTTGATGAGAAAGGAGGCACTCAAGAAGTACAATATGAAAATATTTTAATAATTTAAAAATAATATGACTATCCTAGTGTGTACCAGCTGAGTATTAATCAGTGTTGACTCTAAAATTCTAGCTCTGGAATTTTTTTTTTTCAGGAAATAAGCCCAAAGGTGCAAAAAGTTATATGCATGCTGATAGTCATGTGATAATTTAAAATATATATTCCATAGGGAACTGTTTAAATTTTGATGTATTTAATCTCAGAGTATTCTGAAGGTTACAAAATGGTCATGAAGGCTCTGTGATAACACACAAATGGCTATCCTACATTGTTGAGTTATAATGTGTGCTACACATATGCGTTTAAAGTAGACACAATAAGAACTGTTTTCTGTTGCTTGCTGTCTGGTTTTTTTTTTTTTTTAAGTATGGACATGACTGCAAAACTTTTTTCATACACAATTGAGTCAGACCAAATCTTTTAAAATTTGTGCAGTGATTTTTTAAAAAACCTCAGTGCAGAATTTTAAAGGAATCCTTATAGAAGTTGATCTTGCGTGTTTTGGTCCACTGTTGCAGACATCCATGGTCTATTAACACATGTATTCTGCTACCCAAACCAAAAGCGTAGTATTTGTTGCTGTTTCCTCTTTCCCTCATCTCGTCTCATCCATCAAGAAATCTCCATCAGCAGCATTTTCAAAATCTATCCTTAATCTGCTCTCTCTCCCAGCTCCCATTGCTACCATCCTATTCTAAGCAGCCATCACCTTTTTTCTGAATAACTATCACAGTCCAGCAGCTTCCACTCCCACCCTATCCCTAGTGCCTACGAGCTATTCTTTTTTTTTTTTTAAAGATTTATTTATTTATTTATTCATAGAGACAGAGAGAGAGAGAGGCGCAGAGACACAGGCAGAGGGAGAAGCAGGCTCCATGCACCGGGAGCCCGACGTGGGACTCGATCCCGGGTTTCCAGGATCACGCCCTGGGCTGGAGGCAGCGCTAAACCGCTGCGCCACCAGGGCTGCCCCCTACGAGCTATTCTCTGCGTAACATCTGGGGTGATCATTTTGACATGTCAGCCAGATCGTGTCACTCTCCTTAAAATTCTCAAATTCCATGCTACCACCTTGGAATAAAATGTATATTCCTTTCCAGAGGCTATGTGGCCTGCCTGACCTACTCACTGTCTGCTTCTGCAACCTCATCTTGACCATTCTACCCGACATATGATGCCCCTTGAGCCACCCTTTCTGATTTTTTCCCCCAAAGCGTGTTAAGTCCATCCTGTTCCCAAATGTGTGTCTTAACTACTTCTGTCTCAAATGTTTTGCCTTTACTACCTTCAACCTCACACTCCTTGTCATTCAGATTTGAGCAAAAACCAATTGGTGGTATTACATTTGTTAAAATTTGTAGGCATTTTTTACATAGGACTCTTCACATTCTGCCAAATGTTATGAAATGCCCATTTTTAACAGAAAGTAATTGAATGAATAGCATGAAAAAACTTTCTCCTCATAGGCTTGATATGCATATATTTTTTTTCTGGTAAATTACTTCCGTGGCTTCTCACTTTAGGAACAGTTGGAGGTAGGAAAAATGATTTGTTCTTTGAGCATTATGGTTGTATTTGTCAACAAGCATTCATTTTCTGCTAGACCTTATTTAATCTATTTAAAAAGGGGTCAAACTGTGTATATAATAAAAGACAAAAGAGGAATGAAGTGTGCAGTTGCTTGGCATTTCATATTGCTAAGCTTCTAGCAGAGAAAGCTTGAGACACATGCTTTCCTATCTGAGAGGCTGTTAGAATGGTGAGCATGGTAAAAATTGGACCAAAGATAATGGACACAATTACAACTTGGCATCTGTAATTGAATATTTTCAATTTAAGTATACAGACCATGGCTGAATTGATCTTGCTAATCAACATTATAGGTGTTACTGTCATTTTATTAATCATATAATTGCTATATTCCAAATGAGAATTTTCTTTTACTGTAAGTCAGTTTTCTAACTTTCTAAAGTGCAAGGTAGACATTGTGATTTGTATATACCAGTTGAAAAGGCACTTGAAAAGAGTTAACACATTTAATTCTGAGGAGACTTATAGGACATTTTCTGAGTTTGTCATACTTAGAAATCTCAGATATATTTGGCAATGTGTTGCAAAAGTTTTTTCCACCCTAATTGTAAACTTCTTTTTGTAAACTTCTTTTTGTGCCTTCTCAACTTAGGACATAGATATTAATTTTTAGGTTGTTGGTATTTTATAGGAAATGGCAATCATACAGTGTACGCTCTTATTTCAAAGGTGAAGAAACTGTAGTTGAGAATGTAGGGTCATAATAACAGCTCCATATTAACAATTTCCTGCCAAAACTTTACAAGCCAGAAGGCAGTGATATGTTACACTCAAAGTGCTAAGAGAGAAATAGTGTCAAGCAAGAATACTATAGCTAGCAAAATTCTTCCAGAAATGGAGACATAAAGGCTTTTCCAGAGAGAGAAAACCTGAGGGATTTCATCACCACTAGACCTGCCTTACAATAAGGGCTAAAGGGAGTCCTTCAAATTGAAATTGAGGATTCTAGACAGCAATACAAAGGCATATAGCTCGCTGTTAAAATAGGCAAAATAGAGAACACTGTAATACTGGTGCATAAATCACTTCTAATTCTCATGTAGCAGTTAAAAGACAAAACACAAAAAATATAACTACAAAAATGTCAATGGATAGGATATGGAAAATGTAATTTGTGACATCAATAACAGAGTATGGGGAGAGTAAGAGTAGACTTTTGTGTGTGATTGACAGTAAGTTACCAGCTTAAAATAGATTGTGGTTGTCAGAGAGCTTACATAAAAAAGAGAACATACTTATAGAAGATTCAAAAAAGAAGAAAAGCATGGAATCAAAGTGTGACACTACAAAACAGCAAATCATAAAGGAAAATTTTAAGGGTGGAAAGAAGACACAAGTACTACAAGACAGCAAACAACAAAATCATAATAATATATCCTGATCAGTAATTAGCTCAAATGGCCTTAGTCAAAAGACAGATGGTTTGAATGGATTAAAAAATTAGTTATAAATATATGCTATCTACAAGAGACTCACTTTCCATTTATGGATGAGCATTGACTGAAAGTGAAAGGATGGAACAAGATATTTTGTGCCAGTGGAAAACAAGAGAGTAGTAGTGTCCAAAGCCAAAGCAGGCAAAATAGACTAAATCAAAAGCTGTCACAAGGAACAAAAAGCACCAAGAGTCAATCTACTAGGAAGCTATAAAAAGTATAAACGTGCTCAACATTAAAGCATGAAAATAAATGAAGCAAATGATAGAAATGGAGAAATCTATTGTTTGATATCTAATATTTCACTTTTGATAACGGCTAGAGTGTCCAGACAGATGTTTGTTTATTTATTTATTAGATTTTATTTATTTATTCATGAGACATACAGAGAGAGAGAGGCAGAGATACAGGCAGAGGGAGATGCAGGCTTCCCATGGGGATCCCGATGCAGGACTCCATCCCAGATCCCGGAATCGAGCCCTGAGCCGAAGGCAGCCATCCAATTGCTGAGCCACCCAGGCTTCCCAATTCTTCACTTGAAATCCAGTATTCAATAAATTACATGAGATCTTCAACACTATATTATGAAAAGATTTTTGTTAGATGATTTTTCCCAATGGTAGGCTAATGTAAGTATTCAGAGCATGTTTAAGGTGGCCTAAGCTAAATTGCTAGGATTGGTAGGTTAGGTGTATTTAATGTCTTTTCAATTGATGATATTTTCAACCTATGTGGGTTCATTGGGATGTAACTCCATTGTAAGTCAAGGTAGATTGGTGCACTAAATTAAAAAGCTGTTGTTTGTTTGTTTTTTTGACAAACATTCCACAGAGTGAAAAAGCAGCTTATGGAATGGGAGAAACTATCCTATTCCAAACCATCTATCTGATAAGGAGTTAATATCCAATGTATGTAAGAAACTCACTCGACTTGATAGCAAAAAAAATCCAAATAATTAATAAAAGAAAGGGACTGGATAGCCAGTTCTCCAATGAACTATAGTGACTACCAGGTGTATGAAAAGATATGTACGTCACTAATCATCAGGGGAAATACAAACAAATACTGTGACCTATCATCTCTCACGTCTTAGAGTGGCTATTACAAGAAGCGTTGGTTTGCAAAGAAAATGAGTCACTTCTCCACTATTGGTAGAAGTGTAAAATGGTACAGAAACTATGAAAAATGGCAGAAGCTTTAAAAAAAAAAAAAACCAAAAAACCAAAAACAAAAAACAAACCGCACCTATCATGTAATCCAACAGCTCCACTTCTCGGTACTTACTGGGAAAAATTAGGATTTTGTATAGATATTTACATACCTATGTTAGGATAGGTATGTAAATTAGGATAATTTAGGTAGGTAAATAGGATTACTGGGAAAAACAGGATTTTGTATAGATATTTACATACCTATGTTTATTGTAGCGTTGTTCACATTAACCAAGAGGTGGAAGCAACCTAAGTGTCTATCAATAGATGAATGGATATAGAAAATATAGCATATATTTACAATGGAATGTTCAGCCTTCTTATTTGCTACAATGTGGATGGAGCTTGAAGACATTATACCAAGTGAAAAGCCTAGTCACAGACAAATACTGCATGATTCTAACTTATATGAGGTATCTGAGTACAGAGGGGCTGTGGAGTTCAGTGGATATGGTTTCAATCATGCAAGATAAAAAAGCTCTGCAGATCTGCTGTATAACACTGTGCATATAGTTAATGTTGTACCCCTAAAAATTGTTGATTTCAGGTTGCATTTTTTACCATAATAAAAAAGAAAATAGCAATAAGTTATAGATCTATCACCTGTGTCATCTTTGTCCCACCCGATCTACCAGATTTCTGGGGAAAATGAGAAAATAAATGAAAGAAAAATGAAAACATGTTAAGTTTTGGGCTTGAAGAGTGATAGGTTAGGTAGGATCTGATTTCTTGAAGCTCCTGATGCAGGCAAAACTGATGAATGGCTCATAAAAATTCTTAATGTTAGTGACATCGTTTTTAAAACAAATCATCGCTTTGTAAGAAACAAATTTTTATAAGGAAATGTAATATAGAATATACCTATTTTTAATTTGATATATACAGTATATTTATACATAACATACTTTATATATATACACACATACACACAATATAGATCCTTGAGGACAGTAAGGAAGGGATAAAGTAAAACGAAATAGAGCTGAGTCTGTCTGAAACTAGAAATGGATGCTCTTCCCCTCTACCCTGATGGCTTTAGGATGGGAAGGCGAGTTACGGGAAGTTCTTTCACAGAGCATACACTCTCCTGAGCAGGCCTGGCCAGGAGCGTTCACCACCCCTTGTCCTGAGGAGTGGCAGGAGGGTGGAACAGATGCTGGTACTAAGCACCGGGAAACATAGTTCTTACTCTGTAACTGATACCAGCTAAGGCACAAGGGAAGTCCCCAAATCTGCTTTCCTGATTTGTAAAATGAAGTTTGAATGTTCCTGATTTCCAGATTGATTTTTTTTCTTTTCTTTCTTTCTTTTTTTTTTTTTTCATTACAGTGTCCATTTCAAATGTTTCCTTCCCAGACTGTCCTTGATACTGACTTGGTAAACATAGCTGTCAAACTTCTTAGGTCTGTCCCAGACTAAATCTTTGGTCTTGGGTCTCTTCTATGAGCTCTATCCTTTGTGGTTTCTGATACACAAGCTTGGCCAGAAGAATGAAGGAGTAGATATGTGATGAGCTGCTTTTAGCAGCATCATTCCATTCAGGTATCAGGCTCTGTGTCTTTGGGTAACAGCATATCCTATTGAGCACTGGCAGCAGGAATGGTCTTTTGCATAGGACACCAACTGAACTCATAGAAGGAAAAATTTTGCCATTTAACCCCTCACTTATGAACTTTCCTTGGGATGTAATTTGTTAATATCCATTGTTGATCCCCTATGGATCATCATACCAATTCCCTTGAGGATGTGTCTTAAAGCCATGGATAGGGGCAGCAAAATCCTGTATGAGATTTTGTAGAAATTCAGGGCTTCTGGTTGTCATGACCTATAAAAACATTATAAAACTAAACCTAACATTTATGAAGCACATACTAAAGCATTGTGCAAGGTGCTTTCCCATACCTTAACTCCCTTATTTTGGTTGCTAAACTGCATATTCATCAATTCTCTTTTCCACTGAAAGTTTTGACCAACACTCATCCTATCTGCCTTGTTTCCATCTTCCATATTTCTTGTTTCCATCTGACTCGTAGCCACCTCTTTACTATAATGCCTCGGTAGCCTTTATGCCTCTTAGGTGGCTTTGATGGATTTTCAGTTTTATTTGATGGTTGGATATGCAAGCACATTTATCCCCAAGAAGGTCTTCATGCATTGAGGACCCAAAGGGTATAGTAGTGGGAATTTTGTATTGTAGGTCACACCTTCTGTGTCAGAAGTTTTACCAAGGGGCTCATTATACCTACCCATCAATCTGAAAGTGTGTGTTTACTGAGTACATTTTCAGGTGCTGAATTATCATCAATTTTATGTATTTTAGATTAATATGCATTTATATCTTCAAACATTTTGAAGTCGTCTACTCTCCCTGAAAGAAAAAAAAGTCAAATAGTTGATGTAGAAATCTGTTGACTGTTTTTATCATATAATACTTAAATCATATAATACTTAAATCATATAATACTTAAATCCCCCACCCTTAGAAACTGTGAAATCATGACATTGATGTAACTATGGCATTTTTCTTGGTGACTATAAATGTAAAAACTGAACTGAGGATAAAACTAAGCTTTAGTTTGTGTACTGGATTTAATTAGTTAGGAAATTAATTTCAATCTTATAGTCTTTGGAGAGAAATGTATTTGCTCATTAAATATAGCTCAAATGGTTATATTTTTTCTGCTTTGGAACAAGGCCCAAATGGTAATACTTCTTTTACATTGCTTTTTATAAACATTAGTGTTTTCATAGCTATAATCTTAATTAGATATGGTCTCTTTTCTCAAAAAGCTTACATGGAAAAATTTGGAGGAGAAAAACTAAAGATATGTAACCATTAAAGTATCGAGTTGTGTTGAATGTGAATCTAAATATCAGAGGAGAAAGGTCAGTATAAGTTGAATAAATCTCATTAAATGAGACTTGACCTACTCTTGCTTCTGATTGGCTTTGTAAAAAAGTATTAGTGGAACTTTCCTTTGCTCAGACCTTGGAAATGTTATCTTAGATTGTAAGTATGGTAGAGGTGCTCCTATTCCCCAGATATAGAACATTCTTGTACCTAATTACCTTTGATTAATTCATTTTAAAAATCAGACATGCAATTATAGAATAAAATGATTACAAAAAGAAGCATCAAATAATTTTGCTTTCATTTTTAGGAAAGCACAGATGAATTGTTCCACTTGCATTATATTATTTTGTTTCTATTTGCCTCCACCATGGGGTTGAGTTCTCCCCAAAGAACCACTTGAAGATCTTGCAATTTGTTATGTTTTCCATCATTTTCCGAAGTGCAAAGCCTCATTACCTCACGTTGTACAATTTATCCCCTCTGGGAAATGTGGGCAGCCGGAGGAAAATTCAGAATTAGCTCAATTTTGCATTGGGAAAAATGGGAATTCATTTATGAGCTTTTTTTTACTTGAACTGCATTCCTTAGTAAGCCCCACTCTGAGACTGTATATCACACAGCAGTCATGCTGCTCACTACAGCTCAAAGGCTAGTGGGAAAATGGTGCCCCAGGAATGGCTCATACTTACTGCTGTAGGTATTGCATATGTGTAAGATTAATTGTGAAAGCAGTGCTTAGGCATTTATTAGGTGTGTAGAAGCTAGTGACTTTAGAAGCAAAATATTTATTGTATAAAGTCTCATAATTTTATATATAATGGAGTTCAGTGATGCTTAAATCTGTATAGCCTGGC
Source organism: Canis lupus familiaris (assembly GCF_011100685.1). Lineage (NCBI taxonomy): Eukaryota > Metazoa > Chordata > Mammalia > Carnivora > Canidae > Canis > Canis lupus. The sequence goes on along the minus strand of NC_049243.1, from coordinate 4,334,881 downwards.
ATACTTTGGATCTCTGGGCCTCTTAAAGATTCGGAGTCAGTAAATCTGGGAGGGAGCCTGAGCATCTACATTTCTCACAAATGCTTCAGGTTTCTCCAGGATGGTTGGTCTACCTCTAGAAAACGTTGGCCTGGATTCATTAAACTTTGAGGATTGAAATGATTTACTGCAATTAACCCCAAAATAAATTCTAATTTATTGGTAATAATTAAGCCCATATTTTATGATGTATTAAAATTAGTTAATTGGAGTTTATTTTTTTTAAACAGGGATAATATGACTTTTGAGAGGTGTTTTCACCTTTGGAAGACTGCTTTTACACTATATCAGTATCAGTTGAGTGCTGTTGCTTCTGAAGTAAAAATCTGATTTACACGTGAACTGAAGCTATTCTAAGTCCGCATTATTTTTTGAATTTTGTAAAATTATGTAATCAATTGATATATTAATGCTCTGTCAGGATAGGGAAATGCTCCAGTAATAACCTCTAATTTCATTTTTTTTGAAGAGCCAATATTGCTGCATTATTAACAAAGTCCAAAGTTTACATTGGGTTTACCCTGTTTTACAGTCTGTGGGTTTTGACAGATGCATAACGACCCATATCTACCATCACCATATCATACAGAATAGTTTCACTGCCCTTAAAAATTCTGCATACTCCGTGTTTTCTTCCTTTCCCTTCTGTCTTTTGCAGAATTTCATTGAATTGTAATCAAATAGTGTATAGACTTGAGATTGGCTTCTTTCACTGAGTACTGTGAATATAGGATTCCTTCATGTTTTTTTAATGGCTTGATAGTTCATTTTAAATTAAGTAATGCTCCGTTGTCTGAGTATTCCAAGTTTATCCACTCACTTATTTAAGAACATCTTGGTTGCTTCTAAGTTTTGGCAATTATGACTAAAGATGTGATAAACATTCATGTGCAGGTTTTTTGTGTGGATATATATTTTCAACTCATTTAGGTAAATACCAAGGAGCACGATGACTGGATTATGTAGGGCAAAACTTCAGTATTTTAAGGCAAAAAAGCTTAATTTTTGTGGAAGCTACATGTTCATCGTGAATTAGACTGGGGGACTCTTCTCTGTTCTACTCACTCAGACTCCGGCTTGAAAGCACATCTCAGTCTGATGCGGGCTTCCATGATCAAGTTAGCAGAAGAAATGAGGATAGGGAACTCTGGAGGGTCTTGCACCAGCAATTGAATAATCTAGCCTGGAAATGATCCACATCATTCATGCTCCCTGGTCTCATAGTTTCATCCCAACAAATGGGAGCCTAAAAATTTAGTTGTCCATGTTCGCACAAGGAAGAAACTGGATTTCAGTGAGCAGCAGTAATAACCGCCACATTCTGCCCATATGTTCATCAAATATTTTATTTACTCTCCTAAACACAAGAAATAGATGATTTCCTTTCCAAGGATCATACTCCAAAAGTCCCATTTAGTCATGACATCAAGTTCAAAGTCTAGCATCTCTGGATTGTGTATATAAGTGACATACCAGGGATGAGGGGAGGGCCACTGTATCTGGATGTGGATCTGGGAACAGGCTGTTAATAGGGTTGCTGGAGCTCCCACTCTATTGCCCTCCTTAGCCCTTGGCTTCATCCTCTTGTGATTCCTGTTTACCTAATCTCCTCCTTGGTCACATATGGAATAGAGATTGAATAATACATTGCGGTCTGAGCAGCCTTCTCAGCCCACTTCTTGCTTGTAGATGTTTGAAACCATCAACTTCTTCAGTTTCATAGTCTTGGTTTGTTTAGGCAATTTGGTTCTCTCAATATCTTAGATCTTAATAGTTCAGTCACTGAAACGTGCTAATGGCCACACTCAGGTATTTTCTCTAGTTTTGCTCTGTGTCTCTCCTTTCTTGTGTCTATCCCTGCCTTTCTTGGCTTACTTGTGGATGCCATGGGGGCCTATCATGCTGCTTTTGCAGAACTATTCCTTCAGTGTACTTTTTGCTGAGACATTTTTTTCCCCCAACCAACAGAATTTACTAGATGCCACTTAAATCTATTCAGAGGTTTTAACTATGAGTGAGTCAGCTAAACTCAGGTTTGATTCTTGCTTCAGTGAAAACTTGTAGTTGGCTTTTTTTTTTTTCTTAAGACATTTCTCATTTTTTCCTTTATGCATTAGGTTTGAGGAGTAGTCTCTTCCAAACTTAAAAGTTCCTGCAGTTTGGGCTTTGTCTATCACCTGTTGTTTCTGCTTGCAACATGGCTAATTTTTTTCCTGACTTTATCTCTTTCTTATAATTTCTATGTCATGGCTTAAATTGTGTCTTCCATAAAAGATCTGGAGTCCTAACCCCTCAGAAAGTGACCTTATTTGGAAATTGTCTTTACAGAGGTAATGAAGTTAAAATGAGGTAATTAGAAGGAACTGTAATACAATACGTGTGTCTTCATAAAAAGGAGCAATTTGGACAGACAGACATGCACACACAGACTATGTATGAAGAATGCTATGTGAAGACGAAGACCATTTAGAATAGTGTATAAGCCAAGGAACACCAAAGATGTCAGCAAAACACCAGAAGCTACAAGGGAAACATGAAATACGTTGTCCTTCACAGGAGGGAGCACAGAAGAAACAACCAACCCTCTCCACACCTTAATCCTAGATTTCTAACCTCTAGAACGGAGACAACACATTTCTCTCTATATATATTTTAAAGATTTTATTTATTTATTCATGAGAGACACACAGAGAGAGGCAGACACAGACAGAGGGAGAAGCAGGCTCCCTGCAGGGAGCCCAATGTGGGACTCGATCCCAGGACTCCGGGACCACAACCTGAGCTGAAGGCAGACGCTTAACAGCTGAGCCACCCAGATGTCCCACATTTCTATATTTTAAAATTATTTTATTTAAATTCAATTTGCCAACATACAACACACTTCTGATTTTTGAGCCACCCAGTCGGTAGTAGCCCATTATGGCAGCCCTGGCAAATTATATACCCTGAAAATGAAACCAAACACACAAAGAATACAGTATTCCTGTTCTGATTCCTAACCACTTTTAGAGATACATGTTCACTAAGTATATTTCAGTTTACCAAATTATCATATGTAATAATTTTGTCAAATGTTATCCCTATAAAATATAGATTGCCATATTCCTAATAGCGGTTTGGGCTTCATTAAGGATAGGTGATGCTGCTGTAACAACCAACCCTGAAAGCTAAATTGTAATGGCTTACTGTCCCTTGTGCTACACATCCATGTAGGCTACTTGGCAAGCTGATGTCTGCTGTCCTCATTTAGGGAGCCAGGCTGAAAGTTCATTTAAGTGTGATCCCAGGATCGTCACAGAAATCAAGAAGAAAAGAATAAAGGTTTCCCACTGACAATTCAATGTTTCATTCATTTATAACCCACAGGCCAGAACTAGTTTCCATGTCCTCACCCAACTATAAAGGGAACACAAGTTTGGTCTTCAGTGTGCTCAGGGAGAAAGGAGAATAAGATATTAATGTGACATAGAAAACTACCCCTGAACACCCCCAATATACTGGTTTAGAAATACCTCGTCTTTGAATTTATTCATTCAACATTTAGTAAATCCTTATGTGTCCAACACTATAAGAGGTATTGGGGATAAAGAGTAAAATGGAATGCCTTCTTTTTCCTCAGGGCATTTATAGTCTGGTGGAGGAGATAGACATTTATCAAATGTAAAATTGCAACTATGATGATTGCTAGCAGGTCGGGAAAAATTCCTTAGGGAAATGATATTTGTGCTGAGATCTGAAGGATGAGTAATAGTAAACCAATGATAGATAAGGACCAGATTTTTCAGGAAGAAAAAACAACATATACAAACATCCTGGGGTAGGAGAGAACATTAGATTATCTGGTTTGAAGCTGGTTAGGGACAGCATCATTAGAGAGAAGGCTGAAGGGATAGATAGACCACATATCCTGCAAGGGTTTTTAGGCCATGGGAAGGAAATCTGTCCTCATCTCAATACAAACTAAATTAATTACAGGGTTTTATTCAGAAATATAGCATAGTTCTCTGTAGTTGATGGTTGTCTGTAGCAATCCCTTCCTTGACAAAGGACTATTCAGGTCATGTCTGTCTACTTTACTCAACACATACGTGGTTAGAACCAGGAGTGGAACAAATGTGCTGAGTCCAAATCCAGTGTTTACTTCATTACTTAATTTACTTCATTACAGGGACACTGGAAAACAAGGCATCAAGGTCAGATGTAGGGAAAACTGCAAAATATAAGAATAAGTATTGAAGAATAAGATAATAAGAGAAATACAGTCAATTCTTCTTCCCCCAAACAATATCTTTGGCAAATGAATCTTTTTTTTTTTTTCCTCCAGGGCTTTTCCCTTTCTCTGTGAACTTTCATACAAGAACATTTGACTTTTTTTCTCCAATCTGACTATTCATAACCTATTTAAAATTGATTTATAGTCTTACAGTCTTCAAATTAATTCCAGGCATAAGCCAGGAGAAGGTCATCTTTTTCACAATTTGTACAATTTGCCAGGGTTTTTCCCCCCCTGCCTGGTTTAAAGGGAAAGCTTCAGTTTTATTGACTTGCAGTCCCCATCTTTAACATGCATTATCTCAGGCTACTTGCCCTCACCTAGTTATCACACACCTTGCTCTGCATGGGATCATCAATTCTGGGGGCCACCAAGGCCATGGAGGCAAAGACATATAGCCACTTGCTCAGTGTGATGCCACTAACTGGCCTGAGAGTTGCCTATGGGAATCAGATTTACCTACTCGTTGTCCTAGGCATTTCCATTATGTACCTTAGCCTCGTTGTTTGGAGGCAAAAAGAGCTGCCATGAAAGTGCCATCCAGTCTGTGTGCTGAGAAGTGCATTTTGGGGATAGTTTGATTTGCTTTAAAGATACTGTTTATATATATATATGTATTTTTTCCCTAGCTCTTTAGGCCTCCAAAGAGCCCCTCCACATGCTCCTACTTGATCTAGTTCTTAAACTAATGAATTCTGTGGACCACAATTTTTATTTTGCTAAATCTCTAGCTTTTTTAGAAAACCCTTATACTGAATTTGACTCTGCTTTGAGATGTTTGCTTCTCTTTTATGGGGATGTTCTGCAGCCTGTGCCTTGTAATTATCTCGGTTCCTTATGTATTCCTTAGTTTCCCTAGGTGATCAAGCACCTTAGATAAGTGGCTTTTGTCTCCTAGGTAGTCAAGGTTCTATCTTTTGCCTGGAAATATTTAGATTATAATCTAGTATTGACCAAAAGTTTTTGAAAATGCTTTATATAAGTCCATCTTTGCTGTTCAGAGAATATTAAGTAAATATTTTTTGATATTTCATGTTAGGATTGTAAGGTCAAGATCTTCTATTCTGGTTCATACAACAGTCCTTACAAGGAGGACGTAGGGATGAATAATTAAATACAAGTTATAGAGCAAGATCACCTGTGTGTGAACTCTGATTTTTTTTTTTCCATACATTAGCTGGTAAGATGGGCAAGTCACTTAACTTTCCTAAGCTTCTATTCTCTCATTTGTAAAATAGGCACAAAAACACCATGTTACAGGATTGTCATTGAATTTTATGAGGTAAGGCATGTATGGAACTTAATTTAGTGCCTGAAACACAGATACGGTTTTACTAAAATGTAGTATTTGTTGAGCATATGCCATGTGCCAGGCTTTAGGTCTTACATACATCATCTCTTAAAATTTTTAAGGAGCTTTGCTAAAATGTCTATAACTTACTGATGAGGAAACTGTATTTGAACTACCCATGGTCATGGAGCTAGTAAATTGTGGAGCTGGGTTTGCATTTATATCTATCTGACTCCGGAGGGTCAGCCCGTTCATATTATACTGCAATGCCTCAAGAGTACTGTTTATTTTAGCCATTGTACATTTGTCGAAAATGAATTCTCTCAAGGGCTCCTGGGGTGTGTGATATGGCTTATTACTGGGTTCCTGGATAGCTGTGTGGTTCCACATATGGAACCATATGTGGAGAGTTTGTCCTACCAACTCTGTTATGGACTACATGGTTATGTTCTCTCAAAATTAATGTGTTGAATCTTTAATCCCCAATAGGGTGGTATTAGGGTAAGGCTTCTGAAAAGTAATTAGGTTTAGATGAGGTCATGAAGGTAAGGCTCCCTTGATGTGATTAGTAACTTTGCAAAAAGAGGAAGAGATGCTGGAGCTCCCTCAGTCTGTCATGGGAGGATATAGCCAGAAGGTGGTTGTCTATATGCCAGGAAGAGAGTTCTCACCCGGAACCAAATCTGCTAGCATCTTTGACTTTGTAGCCCCAGAACTGTGAGAAATAAATGTCTGTTGTTTATGTTACCCAATCTAGCATATTTTTGTTAAAGCAGCCCAAGCTGACTGAGATAAACTCCCCTAGGATTATCCTCTTTTAACTTGCCATCGAGTTCCTTATATCCAATCCCAATCTCTTATCTGTAGCCCTTACTGTCCTAGGTTTCTTGCCCAAAGCAATTATTTTGGTGGTAATCCATCAGATAGACTTCATTTCACATAAACATCTACCAAGTGCACTAAACTAGGCTCTCTCTCTTTTTTAAACCTCAAAAGAATCCTATTCTATTACAGTCACATTATTGTTGATAAATATGTACTAGATCACAGAGCTGGGAACTGGAAGAACCAAATCTCGGGGTTAATTTAGTAATTGTTACCAACATTATTAATTAGAAATTGAGATTGGCTTGACAAACTTGATGGTAGTGAGGATCCTCTTGTATTACAGTGGGAGACGTGGGTATTCCATGTTGCAATGCTTTACTTAAGTGATCATTGGAGGTCACTTGGAGGGAAATGCCTATGGAGACAAAGTTTGGGTGGATCTGAAGGCATCTCCTATAAGGAAGTATAGATATACAAGGAATCCTGACCAGTGGACTGGCTGCTTCTGACTGGGCTCCGAAGCTCAGAGAAATTAAAATTCAAAGCATTATGTCCTGTCACTTTCCCTCTTACTTTTACATTGAGTAGGTATATAATTTAGTCCATAGCCTAATAGTCCATGTCTGAACTAGAGGATGAATGTGTATCACTCATATGGGCACAGGGATTAATAAGTCAATGGATCTCTACTTTTTTGGGGAAAAGGGTATTTACATTGATATAAGGCAAGGTTGGATTAAGTTGGACAGGAATGCTTTGTTTTTTGAAGTTCAATTCTAAGAAGAAAGATGTGAAGAGATGTTTAGCTATAGGAACAGACTGTGACTGATACTGTAGTTTGGCTCACTCAACACCCATTCTAGTTCCCTTTTTGTTTGCTTCAGTCTGCTAGGGAGGTTGTAGAGGAAAACTACCTTTTTGAATTCCCCTGCAGCTTACAGTGCCTGCAAGTGGATTAGGTTCCACCAAACCAATGGAGCATGTAAGACTTGGAAAGCAGACAGGAGCCATTGTGGCTGTGAACAAGGAGCAACTACAGTGGTGGAAGAGTCTGAGTGTATAGACTGGCCATGGTGGAGTTTCTGGAACTCCTTTCTTGCTGGTGACACCTATAGGAAATCATTAGTCCAGTTTCTATGGGAACCTGCCGGCTTTCCTCTTGGCTGGACAATGACTGGCTACACTATGCCATGCCCTACTGTGTAGCAAGCAAGTCTGGTTCTCTAGCACCTGTAGAAATTCTGTCTTTGGAAACATCTGCTTGTGCGTACGCTTCTCAGAATGAGTAGTCACTTTTTGCTAAGCATTGCTCAATATATTAAGCCTTCTGGTTCCAGGTCCCTTGTCTTTCTGCTTCACTATAGCTTCTTTTCAAGAAGAAAATACATAGTTGAATTAATCATATAATCCATTGGTAGCATTAAATTAAATAGACTTCAAAAGTGCATGGGAACGCTTTGTGACAAATTAAGATTTTCATCCTGGGGGATTTGAATCGATTTCTAGATTCAAGACCATTCTAGAGGATTGTGGTTTCTGACTATCTGTAGGAGTCCATTGTAAATAGTAATAGACTATATTTCCATAAAGAAAAAAAAACTTGTTTCTTTTATTAACTAAATAAATAGTTTGTTATTTATTACAGTTTGTTACTTATTACATTTTGAAGATAGTAGGGTTTAAGGATTCCCCCCGGGATTTTAGAATTGCTGACCACTCCTTGGGCTTATTGCTATTGCTTTAGTTTCTTAGTTTTCTTATATTATTTGACTACCCATAATACCTTCATGGCTATTTTTAGAACAAATTAGAGTTGTAAATGTGAAAAATGAACTTTTCCTTTTGCTGATGAAGCCAAAAGTATCAAAATTCCATCATGAACTAGTATTATCATTCACATGGTCTCAGTTCTGAGACCTACAAAGACCTCAGAAACAGTGATTCCTTTAGGGAAGAGGAAGAAAGTTGGGTCTATGTGGGGCATGGGCTTAGTGTTAAAGGGGAATAATCCGAGGTATGAACAACTCAGCTTAGTGTTGGCACCTAAGAATGTCTAGTTTGTTAGATGGAGCCCATAGCCTAAGTCAGGTAGTAGGGAAGACTGTGAAAGTTCGGGTTGGTGGTGGTGATCTAGTTAGTTCATAAAAGGAGGTCAGTTAATGTCTATGATTAAGTGCAGGACCCCACTTTAGGGGGGAGGAGAATTGTCAGAAGTATTTCAAATTATAAGGGCCCTACCCAGATGGTTGAGGTTAGGGCAGAGTTAAATCAGATGGGAATAAAAGCGGAGTAGGGAAGATGTTCACAGCCAGCTATTGGACGAGAGTGCCGAATGCATGTGCCAGCATGTTTGTGCACACGCATGCCTCTGCCCAGCTCTGCCAGAAGCACAACCACCTGTGGTCCAGTGAGGGGGAGGAGTGGGTCAATCCAGGAGTCATGAGGTTTACCTCAGGCTGGGAACTCCTATCCACTAATTCCAGTGAGGTGGTTGACTTTACTCCCTGTGCAGACTACTAGTTCAGGAACCTAGGAGAGGGTTGCAGGACATCCTAAGTAAGCCTCGTGAGGGAGGCCACATAGGCAGGGGCTGACACATGGGTCATGGAGGCAGTAGAGGGCACTGTGTTTTGAGATGGGAAACAATAAAATTAATATGCGTGTCGTCTATGAATGAGACATTAACCGTCACTTTCAGGCCAATTATGTTGGCCATCACATTGTCATGGTGGCAGTTACAGTCAATTTAATTAGTAAGTTTTTGTGAGTAATTTAACATTTCAGTGAATGAAAGAGACCATTCTGAGGGGAAAATAGGTATCCTCTGAAGAATATTCACAGCTCGGCAAAAGCAAATCAGACAACCAACAACGGAGAAATTGCTCCATATTTTTAAAGTGACATTTTAATTAAGTATGTAAAATTGAAAAATAGAAACACTGTTATCAAGCGTGGTGATGAATAAGTTGGGCATACATTTTGGCATTATCTTTTGTTCACTCTTCTCTCTAGTTCTTTCGTTGTGATTTGTTATTAAATAGGATCTTTTTCTTATTTTTATTTTCCCTGCAGTATCTCCATTCCCCATTTCCACAGCTGCTGTTAGATTTAAGTTCTCAGCACCTGGTGATGCTTTTCTGTGAAATTCCAGTTCTTTCCCCCACCTGCTTATCCTACACAGTGCTAGCAATTTAAGTCTCAAAAAGAATTGTTTGATTCTTGGTACTTTAGTTGAAAACAAACAATAAAATCTTCATACTTTCCTTTTGACAATTACATTGCTTAGACTTGTATTTAAAGCTCCCCACAAGGGTATCCTCAGTCTTTTTCTGTTGGAGTTCTTGGACTTTTTGTTGAAGATCTATTGTATACTGAAGATACATTTTTCTGAGAACCTATATATGGATATAGATCTTTTCATTTTCTCTAATTTGTCTATATAAGTCAGTCTACTTAGAAGACTATTGTTCTTGTGAATTTATACACAAGAGTCTTGCTTTATTTTTTTTAAAGATTTTATTAATTTGACACAGAGAGAACAACAGAGAAAGCACAGGCAAGGGGAGATACAGGAGAGGAAGACTCCCACTGAGGGGGGAGCCCAAAGCAGGGCTCAATCCCAGGACTCTTCGATCATGACCTAAGTCAAAGGCAGACACTTAATGACTTAACTGACTAAGCCACCAGGCTGCTCAGAGAAGAGTCTTACTTTAATCTCAGGACAAATAGCCTTAAAATTCATGTAGAAGTTGACCATCTGTCATGGGCTGGATTGTGTCTTCCCCAAACCAACTGAAGTCTTAACACCTGAGAATGCTACCCTATTTGGATACAGGGCCTTTAAAGAGGTAATTAGGTTAGAATGAGCTCGTTAGAGTGGGCCTTAATTTGGTATGACTGGTGTTATTCTAAGAAGAGCTTTGACCAGACATGTATTGAGGGACATGTCTGAGGAAGATAGGGAGACATAGAGAGAAGACCATCTTCCACAAGCCAACAAGGTGAGAGTCCTCAGCAGCAACCAACCCTGCAGACACTCTGATCTAAGACTTTGGCCTTCAGAGCTATAGGAAATTTTCTGATGTTTAAGCCACTTAGTCTACGGGGACAAGCCTAGCAAACTAATACATGATCCCTTTTCAAAAGGCGATACGTTTACTCAGATCTCCCTAGTGCCATTCCTGATCTCACTTCTGGGGGTCATACAGAGGGCGAATGAGTTCCTCACTCCCAATCTCTCCCTTCAAGGTGTTGCACTAAAACTAAGGGCCTCCTCTGAGTAAACTGTGTCTGCATGCCATGCTAGAAGGCATATGGAGCTCACATGAACTTAACACCTACTACTTAGATTATGGGTGCCTTCTCCACTGTAATTCTATGTGTATGCCTCTCTCTTAGTATTTATAATATAAAATCCCAGAATCTAGTAAGGCATGCTCAGGGAAGCCACGAACAGTCTTGGTTCTTTTTTTTTTTTAATTTATTTATTTTTATTTATTTATTTATTTATTTTTTGATTTTTTTTTTTTTTTTTTTTTTTTTTTTTTAGAGAGAGAAAGAGGGAGAGAGAAGCAGGCTCCATGCTGAGAGCCTGACGTGGGACTCGATCCCGGGTCTCCAGCATCACACCCTGGGCTGAAGGCAGTGCTAAACCGCTAAGCCACCAAGGCTGCCCACAGTCTTGGTTCTTACTCTACTTTTGTCATTGAAGCAGAATCAGGGCTATAGTGTATGCTATAAACTGATCCAACTTCACATTGCATTAATGATAAATGGATAATTGACTGCAGATTTAGTGGGAAGCTGGAGTGTGAGTGGGGCCAACTTGGCAATGATACCATTTTGTATCCTGTCCTTCAGCCATTTGATGCCTCCTTAAAAATATCCCCTACTGAACACAGCAATAAAATACTCATCCCTGAGTTGTGTTTGACCCCAAAAACAAAGTAGTGGGGAAACAAAACTTTGAAGGAACTGAAATAATTTCCTTTGATTGTATATGGATCTATAAGTGTTCTCCATATTATATTTAGAACAGGAGAATGGACCCATCTCACCTGAAAAATTAGGAGAGTTTATAATACTAGGCTTATATATGGAAAAAGGAAAGGAATGCCATGCTGAAACTACTGTAATGCAAATGATCCTAATTCTGCTATCCACAATAAGTCTGATTACCCAGCAGGGTAACTTCAGGAGACACCACTGGGAGAGGGAACTGCTTAGTGAAGTTTTCATGATTATTTATTTATTTTTGGCTAGGGCTTAAAAATGAAAGGGCAAAAGGATGCCAGCCTGAAGAAAATAGCTGTGAGAACAGTTTGAAAGGTGTTTCATCGATTCTCAATTTTATATTGGATGGTCTGCTACTGTGGAAAACTAACCTAACTCACTGCTACCCACAGAACACTTTCTATCACCTTTCCCACTTGAGTGATAAATGGTTCAAGGGATACTTTCCTTAGGAAACTAAAGCAGAATCTCAAGGTCATTACCTCTCAGAAATTTCTAGCTCTAATCTGATTTAAGCATGTAAAAAAGTGCTTTAATAGACTCATATGTAATTTCTAGATGATTATCTCTCCAGGCTCCCTAAAATCTTAGGTACTATTTAAGCCAGTTTTAAACTTAAGCTAATTTCTGAGGTTTCTCTTCTCCTTTGTTTGAATTTATAGGTATACTATGGGTTCTTCAATTAAAAAAAAAATCATGGATGACATGAAGTATTTTTTTTCCCCATGATCTAGACTAAAATGAGTTAACATATTTTGGGGGCATATTGATGCTCTGAATTAAGGTTGCTGCTGAATGATGACCCAAATGGGATCCCACATAATGATATAATAGTAGTCAGGTTACTCTGTACAGGAACAAGCCCTTAGCATACGAGTAGGAAAGAATTGACGCATAGAGGAAAACATCACCAAAGTACAACCGTAAAGGTGACCTGTCCAAGCCATGTCTTTGTAGGTCCTTTGTTACTCATGGTGACAGCATGAGTCAGGAGTCTCTGTAAAGTTCTGGGACATAAGACAAATCAGGCTATTTGAATATCTCTTTGCATCATTCTGTTTATGATTCGGTGTTTGCTTCTTGAATCCAAGATCTAGTTATATCCTAGTGATGATGGAAATGGTCAATAGCTGTGTTAACAAGGACAAGTAATTGCAGCTCTGATTCAGCTGTAGTTTTGTTGTCTGTAAATTGGGCATTATAATGCCCATATCACTGTCATTTTGCAGTAACCAGAAGTCAGTCTTTCTCTCCCCCTTCCTCTGCCTTCTCTCTCCTTCTTAGCATTTACTCTCTCTTAGTACTGTAATGCAGTCTTTATATGTATTATTAGAAGTCAGGACAAAATTTTTTCTGAACCTTTTTTTTTTTAATATTTTATTTGTTCATGAGAAACACACAGAGAGAGGCAGAGACATAGGCAGAGGGAGAAGCAGGCTCCCTGTGAGGAGTCTAATGCGGGACTCTACCCCAGGGCCCCAGGACCACAACCTGAGCTAAAGGCAGATGCTCAATCACTGAGCCACTCAGGTGCCCCTTTTCTGAATTGAGACCAAGGTCAATCCTAACACGTGGAACTTCACCTATAAACAATTTAAGTTACCCCAAGTGAGCGTGTCAATACCACTCTGGTGGCCAGTCTCAATCCTACAAAAGAAATACCTCACCAATCAGAAGGACTGATATACTTTTCATATCTCCTTCTCTTCACCTGGGGCTGGTCCTTGAGCCCCAGGATGACTCCACCAGCACAAGCCATGAAGCTCCTCAGCTTGGGTCAAAATCCCATGCAGGGTAGGTCCAAGAATGCTGTGGGGGGGCAAGAAATGAGTTTGGGCTTGGGGTGCCTTGTGAGGATAATTCTGCTTGCCTGTCCCAAATGCCAGAGAAGGACTTAGAAACTTTTAAGAAAGTCATTCCAAATTGTGGGAACTCTCAATCCATGGGCCCTGGAGCACAGACCTCTTTTGCTAGAGCCTAAGGGAGATACTGTCTGAATCTGGTAATTCTCAAACTTTACAATTCTAGTAATCCATTGGCAAAATGCTCTGCCTTGGGGCTGTGGATTTTCAGACTAGACTGTGTCTCATCTATTTTTTCAATGTCCACCAAATATGACTTACATTTAAAGAGGCTAGGAAATTATCTAAACCTGTAGGAATACCCCAAATCCCAGAGAGAAAAAGTAAATTTGGTTGTGTAACCAATGTGAGACTCAAAGCCTCTCTCCTACAAATGTTGCTTTTCAGGGAAGGTGAGTTTAATGATAGAAATTCTTGGATTTTTCATCTCAGATATTTGACTTTTTTTTTTTTTGTCAGCAACAAGTTTTGTGGGGACATTCCTACAGGTACATAAAGCATCAGATATTACAATATAAACATCTGTGGTTGTACTGTCTCTTAGTTGATTGCTTATCACTGCTAGGAGGACCTGCTCTTCTTTCTCTCCTTCAGTCATTTACAATTCCTAAATTATCAACCAAAACTTTTTAAAAAAAAATCTAGCTTTATTGGTTATTTGGCTTCATTATTCTGTATCTCTTTGAAAGTTCATATTTCTTATTTGCCAACTCAAGAATGCTTTTTTCCTTTTTATTCTCAGTGAAATTGGCTGGACATCTTGTTTACTTGTCTTATTTATAACATTTCAAGGGTGTTTACTATCCCAAGTGTCTCCTTAGCTACTTTTCTATTAAGCCCACAGAAACCACTATTTCTATATAAAATGGTTTGATTTTTAGATTTCTTGGTTTTTGCTTTGACCTGAATTCAAAGTATTTTTGGATTTATTTCTATGCCACATGTATGTCATTTATGAGGAAAAATGAATTAGTACATTTATTGACCATCTGGAAATAGCTGATTAACATGGATCTTTTAAAATTGTTAACTGCGTCAGTTTTATTTTTAAGTAATATCCTCATTACAGACCACTGGCAATGCCCAATCTCCATGAGATAGAGCCTTTGGGAATAGCCTGTGACAGACTGTCAAAAAGTTTTGTGGCTCCTAGATTCAGTACTGCCCACTTAGCACTGGGCAACTGTGGCTTCAACCCGAGTCTTAAACTTTAAGAGAACGGGGTGCCGAAACAAAATTACACCAGACAAAATTCCTGGACAGGCACAGAAGACTTTATTCTGGACTCTTGCAATAGGGTTCAAGACCATTCCAATGGGAGGAGAGATTAATTCTAGCTCTGATTAAGCAAGAGGTGGTTGTTACCTCAAATTCTGGATTGAGCTAGTTGAAAAGTCCTGGAGGACTTCAGTGAGGGAGAGGGGGGAAATGTAGGTCATTGTGTTTCCTCATCGGTGCTCTTCAAAGTTGGGCTCCTCCCCTCCCATAGAGACTGGCAGATAGAAGCATCATCTCATCCATTGATTTCATCTTAAAGGGATAGTTCCCAGGTCCTAGAGAAAGATAGTCCTTCTTGTAAAACTGGGAAGAAACTGGGAGAAGATTAACATCTCAAAGAAACATAGAATGAATTTGCTACTGGAGGTTTTCTAAAGTAAATAAGAAAAGGGAGGCCTATAGTCAGGAAGATACTTGTCTAAAATATAGTCAGTCTGAGACCATCTTGCCTGCCGTTCTTCCCCTCCACTGGTTGTGTCTTTCCTGAAGGACAGGAACCCATAGGGCAGAGTCGATGAGAACACCAGGCAAGTGATTCTTCATAGTATTGTTTCAGCATTTTTCACAACTGCACTCTATAGATATTTAGGTGATTTCTGTAGGTAAATATGTAAGATCCCAGCCGAATTCTACAAAACTATTTTACTTTTACCTTCAAAGAATTTATTTTTTTTAAATATTCATATAGTAAATGATATAAATCTTGGTGGTGCACCTCAATAGATGTTTATATAGATATATATCCATGCAATACTAACCCCACATCATGAAATACAACATGTTTGAAAGATTCAGTGTATAACTTTTTGTGGACATGCACATTTATTTCTGTTCGTATTGTCGGGTGTGGAATTCTTAGTCATAGAGTAGGCCTGTGTTTTGCTTTAATACATACTACCAAACCAAGTGCTTTTCACAACTTACACTTTCACCAGCAATATGAGTTCTAATCATTTGACATCCTCTTCCCACTGTCAGTTTAATTTTAGCCATGTTGGTGTATCATTGTGATTATAATTCCCATTCTTCAGGTGAATAATGATGCAGAGGACAATGTTCTTGTTTACTGGATATTTGAATATTGTTTGGCTTCTTTTTTTGGGGAGGGAGCTGCCTATTTAATTAACTCTTTTACCAATTTTTTCTACCAAGTCATTTTTTCCTTAATGCTTTTTAGATCTGTACATAGTCTAGATTTGTATTCTTCTTTAGATGCATGTATTGCACACATCTTTTCTTATTCTGTGTCTCACCTTTTCAAAGTACATTTCAATGAATGTAAGTTCTATATTTCAATGAAGTCCAATCAGTTAATATTGCTTTTATGTTTTTTCATTCTATTTAAGAAATAATTGCCTGTCCAAATTCATGAACATAATTAGTAGTACTTTCTTCTAAAAGCTTATTTTTTTAGCTTCCACATTTAGGACTACACACAATCCTCAATAAAGGAATAAAGTGCTTTATTGCGATTAATAGGACCGCCAATGCAGTATAGACTAGAAATGGTAATGATGGCCATCTTTATTCAAAATCAAGCTAATTTAAAAGAAAAACAATAAAATTGAGGCAAAGTGCTATAATTTGATTTAAAAGGCCAAAAGTGCCAGTAAAATTCAGTTCTCTGCTGTGGAATGCTTGGCTAAAAATATCCACACTTGCCAAGAATGTATAAATCATACAAGTCTCCCAAATTTGCCTCATAAAATGCCAGGTTGCTTATACTTTGGTTTATCAAACCACTTTTTCTTTGATAAACTATAAGAAAAGCAATAAGAAATTAACTATAGCATGATATGGTGGATTACCATTGGTGCCTAGCTCTTGACAACCCCGGGCAAGTCATCTTAAACTTAGAGGCATGGAATGCAGCCCCAGTAACAGAAAACCACACAGCACGTGGACTAACAGGGCATAGATCTAAACTGAATAAGGAGTTAAGAGCTACCCAATCCAGTAGTATATGCTAGCCCCCTGTCATAAACAGCCCCAACTTTTACATGTTGGATAAATTCTTTTCATCTTTAGACTTAATAGAAATTTTAGGACTGATCCCAGTGTTGACATGGGGCAGCGGATGAAAAAAGGAAAAGGAGTCACTCAGGTCTGTTAAAGCACTGAGGTAGCAGCTTAATGGAATTTCAGTTTTGGAGAGTCTCTTCACAATTTATGCATAGAGGTTTTCATTCAACAGGTACTTAGACATTTCCTACAATTTATGTTGCTTTCTGAATTCTGACTCTTGAAGGAGCTTAGGGATTGAGGATAAGAAGCACATGTATAACAAACACCAAGAAAATGATGAATTTCCGCTGTTTGTTTACATACGTTTATCCCTTTTACCAAGTTCCTTGAAGGTAAGAACATAAATTACCTTAGAACTAATAACTAAATCCTTTCAAAGCAGGAAGTGGTATGTTTCCCAATGCCCACCTCATTTTAATATATTTAGCAATCTAATATGTATCAGGTAAAATGTTAAGCATTAGGGGTACAGCTGTAAACACTGACACTGTCTCTGTGGTCACATAGCTTCTCTTGGAGGGGGTATTCAGTATTGGTCTCGAGGTAGGAAAAAGGTTTTTGAACATACAGTGACCAAACAGAAGACTGTTCTGTTAGGCAAAGTCAACAATGAGGGCAAAGACATGATAGCAAGACATTCTGAGGCAGTATGAGGAGCAATTAATAGCTGAGACTGACTAGAAAACAGAATGAATGGAAAAGAATCTGAAATTTATGCCTTGACTAATAGAGCTCTCTTTTATGCCTGGGTTCTTAACCATGTGAAATAAAACAATAGGTAAATAAGGAGTTAGATTGACAAATATGGCTATGGGCCCGAGCTGTACCTCAGGATCAGCCACGTTTACCCACCGTGTTACAGAGAGAGCTGGACAGGAAAGGCCTACCCCTGGCAAGAATTAGCCTCTGTTCAACTTATGCTATGGAGGGATTCAATAGGGGTAGACTCTCCTAAGAGGAAAAAGGAGTTGGGTGGGGTCAAGTTTCCCTAACTGTTTTCCCTACACTTGTCAGGTAAGTTATTCCATGCACCTAACCTTAGAAAAATATAAGGGTGCCCACCTCAGTGCCCATCACCCAGTCACCCCCACCCCTCCGCACTTGATGGAATGAGCACTGGGTGTTATTCTATATGTTGGCAAATTGAACACCAATAAAAAATAAATTTATAAAAAAAAATATAAGGGTGAAGAGTCAGGTACACTAGAAAACTTGATGCTCTCTTCGCTGGGAAAACAAACAAACAAACAAAAAACAGTAGTAGGAAGTCAGTAGTGCTTCTTGATAACATTTATTAGTTCTTTTCCCTTTTATTTATTTGTTTTTTAACCCATTTCACCTAATCATTAAGCATATGGTCAAAAATGCGAAGACCTTCACGTTCAGGACAGGAAACCAACAGTTTCTCAGGACAGTCTTGTTTATACCTTCTTGAAACTCTTACCCTAATACACACCATTGCTTCTTTTTGAGTACTTTCTTGGACTGCTAGTGAGCAGATGCTTTGCTTCCAGTATCTGAAAATTAAATAGCTAAGGTTAATTCATTCCCAAGACTAAAAATCTGTTCTCTATTCTATTTCCCTTACAAATTAGTCTGGCCACATTGTCCAACATAGTTTATTAAAGGTGTTCAATGAGACTGAATGAAAATATTAATACACTTGTACAATAAAGCTTATAAAGAAAGACTCACCAATTCAAAATGCCAGTAATGTGGAATTTCCCCAAATCTGAATTTTAAAGCCCTACATCACATTCTTGTGTCCTTGTGAGTTAAAAGTTCAAAGTATATCTCTGAAAAATCTTTCTTGCCAAGATGTCCTCCTAGACTCAGTCACAGAAGTTCTTGATACTTACAGGGAGATGTCAATTCTTTAGCATCTCCTTCCTGTTATCCTTGCTTGAAGCTGGTGTATTTCCTTTAGAGTCAGAAGTTGTACTGGTTCAATGAATGCCCAATCTTCCAGAACCTCACCTTTCAAAAGACCACATTGTTCATGGGACATATATAACAGCCCAGCACTGGCTATACTCCTGAAATATAGAAGCCAGTTCCTAGACCTGAAAGCAACCATCCCAGGTGGAATTATCTCAGGACCTTGTGTGAGGCTATGGAGGTCAGTGGTGCAGGAAAAAGGAATAAATCCCTCACCTGTATATGCCCATCTATGCCAGTTGTCTAGAATCCATGAACTGAGAATGTAAACTCACATTCCATCTTCCAATCTTCCAACTTGGCCTTTTGCCTTAAGACAATTAAGGGATGATGATAGTAATTCTGTTAAAGGTCCTGATAAATCATCAGTATCATAATACCATTTACTGAATAATGTGTGCTAAGAACTTTTCTGAGAATATATTTAAATATTACCTCAAAAAATAACACCCTTATTCTCCAAATAGTTTTAAACAATATGCAAAATAAAACCAAAGCTAAAGACGAAGGCCAAAGTATAATTTTCATTTCAAAAAGAGCAAGAGAGACAGGGGGCAATGTTATGGGAAATGTATCTTACTTTAAGACCCAAGAGGACCTCTAGAATTATGTTGAATCACTAACCTAGTTCCAGGTGTTAAAGAGTGGGGCAGACTTCTCTTTTGGCAAATTCCTATAATTTAAAGTTTGGAGGAGCTGTCAAGAACTCATGTTCTCCAGAGGAAGGAAGGGAACATAGGAGAGAGTGGGGTCAAGCATGTTCCATTATTTTCTGAAATTAAGCAATCAGATTGATATCTCTGCTCTTTGAAGTGAAGTAATGGAGTAATAATATCTGATCTCTGTTAGCTAGACAGATACATCAGGAGCAGAGAAGAAGCATTCTCTATAACATAATAAATAAATAATTGGAACTTTATAATTTTTCCTAATGTGAGAAATTACTGTGAAAACTTGGAAGTTTTTAAGCAAGGTAGTGAGCAATACCCCTTTTTATTTTAGAAGCACTATTTTGGAATTTGGGAGTAAAAAGATTTGAGGAAAGAAAATACTGGAGGCAGAGAGGCCATCTAAGAGTCTATGAAAGAAATGATATGGGTAGGCTAGTGGCCGTCAAGAGAATGGGGAGAATGTGTATGTGAGAGTTTTTAGACCATGAAGAGAGAGAAGTTTTGGCAACAGATTGGATATAATAGAGAAATGGGAGAAACCGAAGTCAATTGGAGGCTATCCTGTCCTGTGTCTTGGTCCCAGAGCCATAATATTCCTCTATATGAGGATGTTTATCCTCACATCTTGTAAAAAGTGGAACTCATTTCAGTGAGAGGGATTGGGTTGTCTAGTTTTTATTTTATAGATGAAAAACTATCAAATGGAAGTTGTATGCTTGGTTCAAACTTAGATTCTAGCATTATCATGTAGATTTTATCAAGCACATTGTCATTGTTCTTGAGGATTTTCCTGTGTAGTAGAGAACATGCTGCTTGCATCAAAACACTTGACTATTGGGACACCTGGGTGGCTCAGTGGTTAAGCATCTGGCTTTGGCTCAGGTCGTGATCCTGGAGTCCTGGGATCAAGTCCACATTGGCGCAGCGGTTTAGCACCGCCTGCAGCCCAGGGCATGATCCTGGAGACCCTGGATGGAGTCCCACGTCCGGCTCCCTGCATGGAGCCTGCTTCTCCCTCTGCCTGTGTCTCTGCCTCTCTCTCTGTGTCTCTCATGAATAAATAAATAAAATATTTTTTTAAAAATTAAAAAAATACACTTGACTACTTGTTGCCTTGCTTTCACACAAGGAGTTAGGTTTAGGGCTTTAAGGTGGAAAAGCCTGGCTTGTAGCCATCTCTATGCACTTGCCTTGGTCAGACTTGCTTAATGTCATCCCTTTTAATTAGTTCCATTTGTACCCAGAAATCCTTAGTGGTTAGGGGTGAAAAGACCTTAATCTGGGGGGAAAACGAAGTGGGAGATCCTTCCAGTACTAACCATGGCATCTCCTCTGTTCTCTGCCTAACCACTCATTATTTCCTGAAGGAAAGTAGTAGGGAGAAGAATAATTCTGGAGTCATATATGCCATTGCAGAAGGGGGGGGGGTAATTTAGTTCATTTATCCAACAAATGTTTAAGTGCCTAATATCTAACACTGTTTAGACATTGTGAATGCTTCTGTGACAAAAACAAAACTTTCTACTCTTACAAAGCTACCTCCTAATAGGTAGGGGGAGATAACTAAACTATAATATATCAGATGTTAATTGGTATAGAGAGGAGAAAAAGGGGATAGAGAGTGTTGGGGTAGAGCTGGTGTTGCCTCATTGCCCAAGACACCTCCTATGGAAATAAGATCAGAAGATGAGGGAAAAACCTGGAAGTTGTGAGCTTCTTTAGGTTGCTGTTGTAAATAGAGATTAAGGAATAAACAAGATTAGTCTTGGGGATTGTAAAGCAAATGGTGATGATGTGTAACTCTGAGGATTGGGGGTCTTGTTGCAACCATTGACCCTACTCATTCTTTAGAATGAGGTCCACCTCTTCAAAAGATGCTCTCCTTTTTTTTTTTTTTTTTTTTTAAGTTAAGAACGGTTCTTAATTGTTGCAAAAAGCCAGAATCGACAAATCTCCTATTAAATTACTATAAAAACACTGGAAATGAGAAGAGATTAGAACGCTAATATTGAGTAATCTTATTCCTGTTTAGGTAGAAGTCTTTCGATTCTAAGATGATGATATACTTCAGGCTCTAAAGGGAGCACACTGCCTAAAATGATTCTCTTTATGTTTTCTACAACTGATCCCTCATGGTAATTGTTTCAGAGAATACAGTAAGAGCAGTATTTCCACATTCTTACCCTACAGCTTTTGTTCCTCCTCAGTAGACAAAATTGACTAGTAAATAAAAAGCAGTAGTTATGATTATAAAGGCTCTGCCATTGTGGCCATTGCTCTGAGTTACAGAATATAGCAATGCTCTACTGGACCATCTAAATTTCTACATTGCAAAAGTTCCATGATTTCATTTATAGATCCAAAATGTCTTGGACAGAATCTACCCTACAGAGGATAAGGGAAGCCAGACTAATTCTAAAAACAAAACAAAGCAACAAACAAAAACAGCTGTGTTTCTAGTGGATAGAAATTAAAGTGGTTCCTGAAGGTTGTGGTTGGGGGCGGGAATTTACTGGAAAAGAGCACAAAAGAATTTTTTGGAGTGTTGTAAGGCTTCTATATCTTTTTCAAGTGTTTGATAGACAGGTATATACAATGATCAAAACATCAAAATGGAATACTTGAGACTTGCAATTTACTTGCTTAATTATACCTTTTTAGGTTAATTACATCTCAATTGGGGGGAAAAAAAAGAATTGGAGGGTAAGGGAAAAATATAGGTAATATGGAAGAGAAAGTGTACCAAAAAAGGATAAGGATAATTTTTTCAAATTTAAGCTCCATTTTATAAATTTCATTAGTATTGCAGTATTAAAAAGTTTCTAGAAATTTCATTGCAAAATTCCATTATTACATCATCCTTTTCCTTCATTCTCTATGACTGACGTAGTTCACAGCACAGCAGTAGGGATGCCAACTGTTGAAGCCAGTATTTTTACAAATTCAAATGTAAAGAATGTTTGAATTCTATTTCCACGGCTCATGGAATTCTAATTTTACCAATTCTATTAAGGGAAGCATTAATTGTTTTTTTTTTCCATGAAAAATAATCTACCCTTGTATTTTTTTTTCACAAAAAATTATTTCTACAATTTTAACTCCAGTATAATTAACAATGTTATATTAGTTTCAGGTATACACATTCCATTCCTCAGTTCCCATCTCCATAAGTGTACTCTTAATCCTCTTCACTTATTTCACCCATTCCCCCACCCACCTGCCCTCTGGTAAACATCTGGTTTTTTTTTCTCTATAGTTTTTGTCTCTTTTAATCTTTATTTTGTTTCTTAAATTCTACATAAGTGTGAAATCATATGATTTGTGTCTTTCTCTGACTTATTTCACTTGGTATTATAGCTGCTGGCTCTATCCGTGCTGTTGAAAATGGCAAGATTCCACTAATTTCATGGCTGAATAATATTCCATTGTATATATGCACCATTTAATCTTTATCCATTCACCTATGGATGGACACTTGGGTTGCTTCCAGAATTTAGCTATTGTAAATAGTGCTGCAATGAACGTGAGGGTGCATATATCCCTTCAAATCAGTGTTTTTATTTTCTTTGGGTAAATACTCAGTGGTGGAATTACTGAATCATATGGTAATTGTTTTTTAATATTTTGGGGACCCTCCATACTGTTATCTGCAGTGGTATATCAGTTTACGTTTCCATCAACAGTGCACGAATGTTCGTTTGTCTCCACATTCTTACCAACACTTTTTTCTTGTGTTTTTGATTTTAGCCATTCTGACAGGTTGTGAGGTGATATCTCATTGTGGTTTTGATTTGAGTTTCCCTGGTGAGTGATGTTGAGCATCCTTTCATGTGTCTGAATGTTGTCTTTGGAGAAATCTCTATTCTTGTCTTCCACCCATTTTTAATTGGATTATTTGTGGGTTTTTTTTTTTTTTTGGTGTTGAATTGTATAAGTTCTTTATTTTGGATACTACCCATTTATCAGATGTCATTTGCAAATATCTTCTCCCATTTGGTAGGTCATCTTTTTGTTTTGTTGTTTCCTTGACTGTGCAGAAGCTTTTATTCTGATGTAATTGAAATGATTTTTTTTTGCTTTTGTTTGCCTTGCCTCTGGAGACATACCTAAAACATGTTGCTACAGCCTATCTCAGAGAAATTACTTCCTGTGTTCTCTTCTAGGATATTTATGGTTTCAGGTCTCTCATTTAGGATTTTAATCCATTTTAAGTTTATTTTTTGTGTATAGTGCAAGAAAATGGTCCAGTTTCATTCTTTTGCATGGGGTTTTCCAGTTTTCCCAGTACACTTTGTTGAAGAGATTGCCTTTTTTCCATTACATATTCGTACCTCCTTTGTCAAAGATGAACTTATAATCATGAGTTTATCTCTGGGCTCTATTCTGTTCCATTGATCTATGTGATTATTTTTGTGCCAATACCATACCGTTTTGATTATTACAGCTTGTAGTATATCTTGAAGTCTGGGATTATGATTCCTCCAGTTTTATTCTTTTCCAAGATTGCATTGGCTATTTGTGGTTCCATACAAATTTTAGGATTGTTCTTGTTCTGTGGAAAATGGTGTTGGCATTTTGATATATTAAATGTGTAGATTGTTTTAGGTAGTATAGACATTTAAAAAATATTCTCCCAATCCATGAGTATGGAATCTTTCCATTTGTTTATGTCACCTTAATTTTCTTTTATCAGTGTTTTCTAGTATTTTTTAAAGGTTTTATTTATTTATTCATGAGAGACGCAGAGAGAGAGAGAGAGAGAGAGAGAGAGAGAGAGAGGCAGAGACACTGGCAGAGGGAGAAGCAGGTTCCATGCAGGGAGCCCGACGTGGGACTCGATCCAGGGTCTCCAGGATCATTCCCTGGGCTGAAGGCAGGCACCAAACCGCTGAGCGACCCAGGGATCCCCCATTTTCTAGTTTTTTAAAATATTTTATTTATTCATGAGAGATACAGAGAGGCAGAGACATAGGCAGAGGGAGAAGTAGACTCCCCTCAGGGAGCTCAATGTGGGACTTGATCCCAGGACCCCAGGAATCACAACCTAAGCCAAAGGCAGATGCTCAACCACTGAGCCACCCAGGAGCCCAGTGTTTTCTAGTTTTGAGAAAAGAGGTCTTTCACCTCCTTGGTTAAGTTTATTCAAGGTATTTTTTTCTTTTGGTGCATTTATGAATGGGATTGTTTTCTTAATTTCTCTTTCTGCTGCTTCATTATCAGTGTATATAAATGCATGGGATTTCTGTCTATTGATTTTGTATCTTGCAGCTTACTGAACTCATTTTTCAGTTCTAGTAGTTTTTTGGTGGGGTCTGTAGGGTTTTCTATATAGTGTATCATATCATCTGCAAATAGAAATTTTACTTCATCACTAATTTGGATGCCTTTTATTTCATGTTGTCTCACTGCAGTGGCTAGGACTGTGTTGATAAAACTGGTGAGAATGGATACCCTTGTCTTGTTCTTGACCTTAGGCAAAAAGCTCTGTTTTCTACCACTGAGTATGATACTAGCTGTGGATTTTGCATATATGGTCTTTTTTTGTGATATGTTTCCTCTAAGCCTACATTGTTGAGAGTTTTATTATGAATGGATGTTGTACTTTGTCAAATTATTTTGCATCTATTGAAATGATCGTGTGGCTTTATTCTTTTGTTGATGTATCACATTGATTGCCCTGAATCACTCTTGCATCTCAGGAATAAATCCCACGTGAGTATGGTGAATCATATTTTTAATGTATTTTGGATTTGGTTTGATAACATTTTGAGGATTTTTGTGTCTATGTTCATCAGAGAAAATGGCTTATAGTTCTTTTGTGTATGTTGGTATTGGTACTGGTTTTGGTATTAGGGAAGGCTAGCCTCATAGAATGAATCTGGAAGCTTTCCTTCCTTTTCTATATTTTGGAATAGTTTAAGAACAGGTAGTTTAAATCTTTAAATGTTTGGTAGAATTCACCTGTGAAGCATCTGGTCCTGGGCTTTTTGCTTGCTGGGAGGATTTTTTTATATTATTATTATTATTATTATTATTATTATTATTATTATTATTCCAATTTCAATGCTGGCAATTGATCAGTTCAACTTTTCAATTTTTTCCAGCTTCACTTTTGGGAAGTTGTTTCTAGGAATTTATCCATTTCTTCTGGAATGTCCAATTTGTTAGCAGACAATTTTTCATAATCTCTTAAAATCTCTTGTATATCAGCAGTGTTGTTTTTAAATTTCATTTGTGATTTTGAATTCTTGCTCCCCCCTCCTCTTTAGGTAAAGGTTTGATTTTTGTTGATCTGTTCAGAGAACCTGATCCTGGTTTTATTAATCTACTTTTTTTTTTTTTTTTGCTTCTAATTCATTTATTCTTGCTCTATATTTCCTTCCTTTCATAGATTTTGGATTTTGTTCTTTTTACTCTAGTTTCTTTAGGTGTAAGATTAAGTTGTATCAGGGATTTTTCTTGCTTCTTGAAGTAGGCCTGTATTGCTATAAATTTCTCTCCTAAAACTAGTTTTACTGCCTTCCAAGGAAATTCAACTCTTGTCTTTTCAATTTCCTTTGTCTTCATGTATTTTTAAAATTTTCTCTGATTTCTTGGTTGATTCCATCCATTGTTTAGTGGTATGTTATTTAACCTCTATGAATTTGTGCTCTTTCTAGATTTTTTTTCTTGTGGCTGATTTCTAGTTTCATAGTATTAGGTTCAGAAGATGCTTAGTATGACTTCATCTTTTGAACTAGCTGAGACTTGTTTTGTGGTCAAATGTGTGATCTGTTCCAGAGAATGTTCCCTGTGGATTCAAAAAGAATGTGTATTCTGCTGTTTCAGGATGGAATGTTATGAATATATCTGTTAGATCTATCTGGTCTAATGTGTCATTGAGAGTCACTGTTTCCTCCTTGATTTTCTGTTTGGATTATCTGGCCATTGATGTAAATGGGCCACTTAAGTCCCCTCCTACTATTGTATTACTAGGGACTACTTCCTTTATGTTTCCTATTAGCTGCTCTAAGGATAGGGTACTCCCATGTTGGGTGCATAAATATTTGAAACTGTTCCTCTTATTGAATTATTCCTTTTATGATTATGTGGTGTCCTTTTTGTCTTTGTTTTAAAGTCTATTTTGTCTGATGCAAATATTGCTACACCAGCTTTCTTTTCCCATCCATTTGAGTGGTAGGTGTTTTTCTATATCTTCTCCTTCAATCTGCAGGTGTCTTTAGGTCTGAAATGAACCTCTTGAGGGCAGCATATAGATGGGTATTTTTTTAATCCATTCTGTCACCCTGTCTTTTGTTTGGGGTGTTTAGTCCATGTACATTCAAAGTAATTGATAGGTATGTACTTATTGCCATTAATTTTTACTTGTCTTAATCTTGTTTTTGCACTTCTCTGTTCTATTCTTTTGCTCTCTTCTCAATTACTTGCCTCTCTTTAGTGATATACTTGAATTCTTTCCTCTTTATTTTTTTCCTGTCACTGTTTTTTGATTTGTGGTTACCATTAGCTATATGCATGACACTTTATGTGCATAGCACTCTATATTAAGTTGATTATTGCTTGAGTTTAAACCCACTCTAAAAGCACTAAGTTTTTAATCCTGTCCCCACTGCCACATTTTAGGTAGTATGGTGTCATACTCTGCATCTTTTTATTTTGTGAATCCCTTTACTGATTTTTATAAACATACCTAATTTTACTATTTGGATTCTTCTTCTTACAGTCTTTCCTTTCTCTACAGAGTCCCCTTTAACATTTGACATAATGCTCATTTGGTGTAATGGATTCCTTTAACTTTTGTTTCTCTGGGGAAACAATCTCTCCTAACCTGAATGATAGCCCTGCTGGATAAAGTATTCCTGGTTGAGATTTTTTTTTTTTTTTTTTTTTAGCACTTTGAGTATATAATGCCACTCTTCTCTGGCCTGAAAAGTTTCCTCTGAAAAATGAACTGATAGCCTTATGGGGTTTACTTTTATGTAACTTTTTTCTCTTGCTACACTTAAAATACTTTTTATCACTGCTTTCTGCCATCTTCATTACTATGTGTCTTGGTGTGGACCTCCTTGGTTTGATTTTGTTGGGTGCTCTCTGTGCCTTCCAGATCGGGATTTTATTTCCTTCTCCAGTATGCGAAAGTTTTCAGCTGCTATTTCTTCAAATTCCACCTCCTTTTCTCTCTTCTCCTTCTGGGATCTCTATAATGAGAATGTCATTACGCTTGATGATATTGGTGAGTTCTCTTAAAATTTTCTCATTTTTTTTATCACTGTTTTTTCTTTCTCCTGTTCAGCCTGCTGTCCAATACTGTTTTGCATGTTGCTAATCTGTTCCTCTGCTTCCTCTAGTCTATTTCTTCCATCTCGTATATTTTTAATTTCAATTATTGATTTCTCTAATTGGCTCTTTGTTTTCCTTCTGAGGGTCTCCCTGAGGTCCTCCACTCTTTGCTCCAGTACAGTGAGTACTTTTATGACCATCACTTTCTTTATCAGGCATATTATCTGTTTCATATAGCTCCCTTGCTGTGATTTTGTTCTTTCATTTGGAATGTACTCTTCTGTCCTCACATGACTCTCTATGTGTGTTTCTCTGTGTTAGGGAAGTCAGGTACATCTTCTGCTCTTGAAAGTAGTGGCCTTGTGAAGAAGTCCTATAGTGTTCTGCAGTGCAATCTCTCCTGTTAGTTAGAACCTGGTGCTTCAGGGGTGTCTCCTGAGAGTGTCACATGCACCCCACTATTGTGGCTGAGCCCTTCTTACCTTCAGTCCAGTCACCTGTGATGGCTCTCTCTGCCTATTGTGGGTAGAGTTTGGTCCCTGTGTTGTTAGAAGGCCAGTCTTTGGTTGCCTTTGGCTTGAGTTGGGTCAGACTAGGCTTTTGCCAGAGCTGCAGAGTAGCACCAATCTGCCAGGGTGCTCTGCCTTTGTACTGAGTCCTTCTGTTGATGTTACCTGCAGTCAGACCAGGTGTCTGCCCTCAGTCCATTTCTCTGGCCACAGCTGAACTGATGTGTGTGGTTTTCTTCTTCTCTCTCAGTGCAGGAGTCACTTTGGAGTGATACTGACCCCTGTCATGGCAGCTCTCACACTCCCAGGTTTATAGTTCTACTTTGGATGGACTCTTGCAAGTGGTATATTAAAGGGGACAGGTCTACAGGAGAAATTGGCAGCCATGTATGCTGTTAGCAAGCTAGGTGAAGAGAATTGGTGATGCCCTGGTCCCACAGGTGCTCATGTACCTAGGCTAGAGGGAGGGAAATGGTGCCTTTTAGTTCTTTTGTTTCTGGAGAAGTTTCCCAGGGATCACTGTTCATCTAGCATAGGCCCGGACAAGAGTAAAAAGTCTCCCTTCAGTGTATTCTAGGCATTTTTTTCAAACTGGTGCTTCTATGCTATATCTCAGTGGGGTTGTTAGTTAAGGATGGGGACACAGTTTTTTTTTTTTTAAATGTTTTATTTATTTATGATAGTCACACAGAGAGAGAGAGAGAGAGAGAGAGAGAGAGAGAGAGAGAGAGAGAGGCAGAGACATAGGCAGAGGGAGAAGCAGGCTCCATGCACTGGGAGCCTGATGTGGGATTCGATCCCAGGTCTCCAGGATCGCGCCCTGGACCAAAGGCAGGCACCAAACCGCTGCGCCACCCAGGGATCCCGGGACACAGTTTCTATCCTCTTCCCAGATCTCCCAGAGCAGAGCCCACTGATTTTAAAGCCTGTCGATTGTAAAAACTCAAATTTAAGTCCCTCTGGTTTTCAAAGTCGATGTTAAGGAGATTCATCTTCCTGATGTGGGTCCCCTGTGCCTGATATACATGGTGTGAGGTGTGTTCTTCTCTGCTCCTGAGATATTCCTCCCTCTTGCAGAGAGTCCCACATGTCAGTTTGACTCCTGACCATATCTCTACACTTCTTAACTTCTTCAATACTGCTTCTTCACATTATGCTGTGGAGTCTGTTTTGCCAGTCTTTGAGTCATTTTCAGATTCTTTTTTGCAGTGAAGTGTATCCATGGGAGAAGGTGAGCTTAGAGTCTTCCTACCCTGCCATCTTCATCAGAACAGCATTAGTTCCTTTTGGATGTGGGTTTGAGTTACTGTTGTAGGCCAACTTAGTGAGTATAGCCTGCTTCCTACCTTGAACATGCAGTGTGTGACTTTGTCAAGTTGTTGGTCAGAAATTAAAACTCTACATGAGAAAGTGTTCATTAGTAGCTACATTAAACTTTAAAAAGCAGATAAAGAACATTGTTTTAGCTTAAGGAGGGAAGAAGAGAAGGAGGGAAAGATGGGAGGGATTGGAGGAAGGGAGAAAAGTCTTATGATGGTAGGTAGACAAATGATGGAGCTTTTGGAGTCCTTGGACTGACATAGTGACTTCTGGATCTTGATATGAGTGTCAGGCTTCTCTGAATTTATGATCCTTTTGGTGCATCTACTCTGTCCTATCTTCTGGGCAATGTGCTAGTACTTACCTCTAGAATTTATGATTCTAGCCTTTGGTCTTGATCTTGATGATTTCATATACTGTGGCCTCTTTGTTCTTTCTTCAGAATTCGGTCTAGCCACTGGCTCTTTGAGCATATTCACACCTAATAACTGAGGCATGTGAGAACTTCTCCATTCCTTGTATACCATATGTAGCTCGCGGACAACCAGGAATATTTGTCACCTCACACCAAAGTTTTTACTTACTTAATTACCTCCCATTATGTGGCTGCTATGTTAATCTGTGCTATTTGGTAATGGCCATGGATAAGACTTGCAGTCTTTCCCTCATACACTTAGGGAGTGTCCCAATATGTTTGAGCTATCTTTCTGTATATCTGGATGTTTCCCATTGCCCTATCCCATTGAGGTTTGATATTAAGAAAGATAAAGGGAATTAAAGCTCTTGCTTCCCCCTACCTCAGTGTTATTGAGATATAATTGACATACATTGTTATGTTTAAGACCTACAGCATAACAATTTGACTTATGTATATTGTGAAACGATTATCATAATGTTTATTTACTGCTGTCATTTCATATAGTTATAATAAAAAGGAAAAGCAAAACTTTTCCTGGTGATGAGAACTCTTAGGATTTACTTGCGACAACTTTCTTATCTATCATACAACAGTGTTAACTATAGCCAAGATGTTGTACATCACATTCCTAGGACTTACCATATGGCATTTTGTAACTTTTGTTTGGCTTCTTCTAATTTCCCCTCCCCAACACAACCCCTCTGGTAACCACAAATCTGATCCTTTTTCCCCCTATGAGTTTGGTGTTTAAGATTAAATGAGAGCATACAGTATTTTTCTAAAAGCCCTTACTTTTGACCTATTCACTCTCATAGTATTTCCCCTTGTTTCCTATCCGCTGACTTGGAAGAGGCAAGCATTAGGCTATCAATTTATCTATGTAATTTTCTCTTCCTACCCTAAGTATAAAGGTAAACTTAATTGTCTGGTTTTCTAGGCTTATCTCTTGAGATGAGATAAAAGAATTTAGAAAAAAAAAATTTTCTCTCCTGACAGTGCTTATTGTCTCACTGCAAACTCAAAACTTATCATGCAAATATTACAAGATGAATATTAACATCATCTTTCCATCCATCAGAATTCCTTCTGTAAAAATCTTTGTCCTCTACTCCCCCCCTGCCTCCTTGCCCCAACCCAGGCAGATGGATGACTCAGATTATACTAGAGAGATTATTGTACTGGTTATCAAGCTATGTTGTGTTTCAAAGACATTCAGTTCTCTTGGCTTTGAAGTGAAGTGATTCTGCAAAGCAGTTTTCTGTTTTGCCAGCGGGGACACTAGAGGAAGACTGAAACAGAGAAGGGAGAAGGAATTTAGTTCTTCCTGTTGGCTTCCTGTCCTTGTCACATTGCTTCAGCAATGGTTTCTAACCTTAATAACGGCAGTTAGTTCCATCTGTGAATTTCTTTCCACACTTCCAAAACCAGGCTTATTCATGCTACCACCTCAGAGATCCAAATCTCTGCTCCCTAGATGCGTCGTGGAACTTTCACCATCTTCCCTCTGTTCCAGCCCTAAGGATCATAGCTGCTTCCTGTACTCAGTATCTTTGTGTTACCTCTGCTCCCTCTCTACCATCTCAATCTTTTCATACTCAGCCAATTCATTTTTATTAAAATCTTTCTGTTAAAATAACTAGTTTATCTTACTGACTCAGTCTGAAAAATCATGTATATAGAAATGTACCAGAGAAAAATCATGTTAATATATTTCAAAATATGAGCATCATTCCCCAAAACTGTGGGGAAAAGTGATTCATATACCAGAGTTTCTTTTGGTGATAATATTGCAATTTGGGGGGGGGGACAGTGGGGAGAATGCACTGAAAATCTATTTGGCATGAGATGTTAAGTCCCCAAGCAGCAGATTCTAGTATCAGAACTTTTTCTGATACTTAACTTTAGTAAAGGTCGGTGCTGTTAATGAGAGGTCATTTTGTTGATCACTGATGGTTTTGCATGTGCATGAGTGAAATTGCTCTTTATATCCAAGGAGGAAAAGAAGGGGAGCAGGCAGGTTTATAAAGGAGTGTAGGAAAGAAAGGGAGAAGAGAAGCACTCAGATGGCAGCTGAGTGACAAGTGATGGTAGCAGCATGGAAACAGGTAATGGGAAGTGTGACCTCCTCCTACATTGTCTCTATAACATTTTCAGTAAAGCTTGTGTTGCCATCTGTTGCTTGTGTTTTGATGTACTTTTGTCGTTCAGAAATTTCCAGTGCAAAGTTCAATGTCTACATTTGTAGCAGGGCTAAAGTGGGGGTACTTGAGATCTAGGTTGTTGTAGTCTAGAGTTGTGATTGAAGAAATTGCCACTGCCTGAACTGTGATTTTAGCCAGACCTGCATGTTCATCCCAAGTCTGCTGCTTATTATCTCTGAGCCCCAATTTTTTCTCTATAAAGTGGAATGATACCATCTTTGTATGATTTTTGTGAGGCTCACATGAAAGAAAGTGCTTGATATAGTCATATAATAACTGCTCAAACATGTTAAATAGAGTATTCTGAATCCAACTTAAATGTCATTTCTTCAGCTTGCTGAAGAAGGCTTTAGCCTTCTCTTACCTGTTTACTTCTCCCTCTCATCAGAATAACTCAGTCTACTTAGATCATTTATTTATGATTGATTCCAGGCACCACTTGGAGATATTGAAGGTTTGGTTCTAGACCACTGCAATAAAGTGAATATCAAAATAAAGTGGGTCAAATGAATATTTTGGTTTCTTAGTCCATATAAAGTTATGTTTACAATATACTGTAGTCTATTATGTGTGCAAAACCATTATATCTTAAAAAAACCCCTCATACATCTTAAATACTTTATTGCTAAAAGATGTCAACCATCATCAACAAATCATCATAGCAATTATAATAATAATGAAGAAGTTTGAAATACTTTACTTACCAAAATATTAGAGACCTGAAATGACCAAATGCTATTGGAAGCAGAGCACTGATAGACTTGCTACATTATCAACTTTCAATTTGTTAAAAAGAAAAGAATAAAAATACCCCCAAACCACAGAAAAACACCCCAAAAACTCCACAGAAAAAAACAACCAACAACCTTCATGATATCTGCAAAGAACAATAAAGCAAGGTGTGCCTGTGTAGATATTTATCACATTGTGTTTGTTTCCCATTTATTTTTCCTATTAGATCTTGAGCCCCTTATAGCCAGAATCCATATCTTTGTTTGTTCATCACCTTCAATTCCTGGAACGTAAAGAAAGGTTAATGAATGTTTAGTGAATGGATGAATTTTGAAAAATTATTTGCTAGGAAAGTTTCTGGAAAAAATGACCTTTGTTTAGTCAAAGACTTCTTTATGATGTCCTTATAGAAAGCAAGAAACTTCCTTTTATTTTTTACAGTGGAGTACCATGGCAATGCTTTACTGCTTTTGTTCTCTCCATATAGATGAGGAAATCTGGAGCAGCTCATGAGGCATGTGGCTATGGAGATTACTCCTAAAAGAAATGGATGGAATTCCAGGCAGCAATAAGCATAAAAGGCATGGAAAGGGTAAATTAGATGCAGGAGGTTGAAGGTTAGTGAGTAAATGACCATAACTAGGTGGGAGTGTGGGAGTGCAAGTATCACAGAAGATAATGCTAGGAATAGAAGTTTGGTACCATATTTTAGAAAAGTTTGAATGCTTGCCCACAGAGTTGGAGCTGTGTTTTAGAGAGTTATTGACTACTTTTCAACAGGGTCATGCCATGATGCGAGGTGTTTTAAAAAGCTATTGGGAACAATGTGTAGAATTGATGATAAAGGGAGCAAGAAAAAGAAAGGCATTTCCTTCACAGCAGGGGATGAAGAAGGTGGGCTGGAGCTGAGGCAGCAGCACAGGGAGTAGAAATGTGAGGGTCCTTGGGGACAATACGACAGTGGTTGAGATGGCAGGAAAAACCCTGACAAGAGGCTTTGTAGAGAGGGAGGCAATGAACGTTTCAGAATTTCAGTCTTAGAAGCTGGGGGACCAGAGGCTTATAATAATTGTGAAGGCAGGAAAAAGCACAAATCAGAAGGGGAGTTTCTCCTTCAAATATGATGCTTTTGTAGCGATGAGGTCATGCAAATGATGGAGATGATAGTGGATGTTCAGTCTGGTGATTTCACTTGGAGGACGTCTGCACAGGATTGAAACTAAGTGCACAGGAGATTGACGATGATGGTAGAAGCTTTATAAGTGAAATTGAAAGGCTTGTAAACAAATGAAAGAGCTTGGAGGACTTTCTTGGGAGGAAGTGTCACTGGATGACATTATCAGGATTTTTTTTTTTTTTCCTAAGGTGGAGAGAGAAGGTTCAATTACCCTTGCGTATTAAGGCATGATGTTCATTTTCATACAATGAGAATTTTCATTATGTGACATCACCACTGTCGAATGTCAGAATCTATCATTAGGTCATGGGAGTTTGAGGGATGCAGGGTGGGGAAGAGATTTGCACTAGTTATGGAAATGGAGGGACTGAGAATGAGGACTTTGTAGAACTGGGATTACACGGAGTGTTTAGGAGGGTGAAACGGAAGTACCTGAGTTTGTCAGGGTGCCTTGCAAACGTAATTATTTAAACTGGTGCAAACTCACTTTGCTTTCCCATGCAATGGACACTAAACCACATCATTTCCCCAGGCAAACACGGAGTGAAAACCTTGGCATCTTATCTTGATGCCAGTCCAGAGGAAACACTGAGGTGTCATCAGCAAGCCCCTATGTATTTGCTTCGGTTTCTTGATTGTGTCCTGCCCATTGCTTTTTTCAAAGCTGGCAACTATGGACGAGAGCTAGACACTCAACCTTACTGCTTTTTGCACTCTGCACTCTTGTTTTGGGGGGACGGTCAAACAAAAAAGGCTTATTTTCTTTCAGAATTAAACATCAGTAGACATGGGAGACACATCTTAAGGTGACTGCCAATGAGTCATATCCTTGTATAATTACCTCCCCTTCAGCACAGGTAAAATCTGTGATTTGCTTTTAACCAATAAAATATGGTAGAGGTGATGGGCTGTCATTCTCATAACTGTTACCTCACATAAGACTCCATCTTAGCAGGCTGGAGACTTCTTCTGAGATCAAGGAAGCAAGTGGCCATAATGTGCGCTGCTTACGGGGAAGGCCACATGGCAGGCAGCTGCAGCTAGCCTCCTAGAGCGGAGGGTCTCAATCCTATAAACAAAAGGACTGAGCTCAATCAACAACCATGTGGGCTTGGAAAAGAACCCTCAGTTCTAGAAACAATAGAGCCTAGCTAACACTCTGCTTGCAACCTTGTCAGATCCTAAGCAGAGGGCCTAGGTAAGCTGTGCCCAGACTCCAAACCTATGGAAACCATGAGACAATACATGTGTATTGTTTCCAGCTGCTAATTCTATGGGATTTGTTACCTAGCACCTGAATACTATTCTATCAGGGAATGTGCTGATTTAGTGATGAAGACCCCTAGATAAAATCCTTTGATGTATAATCAACTATAATCAAAATGAATCTGAAATAGTAGTTGTGTTTTTTTTTTTTTTTTTTAAACCTAAACTAAAGCAGAACATTAAGATCCCTTAACTCATCACTCCAAGCAGAGTCTGTTGGGAGACAGCAATTTGTTTCAGGTGTACCTGAACCGTTGTAAGAGCTGAGTGACCCATCGTAAGGAGGCAAAGATAGGTAGGCCCTCTTATTCTGACTGGGCTCGATATTCTTGCCCAGTCTGTGGTTCAACTTCTATACTTAATGAATGACCATATAACATTACTGCAAATAATGGAATATTTTTCTTTGGTGCCTGCAGATGAAGCAGCATGAAATGTGGAGATGCAGCATCAGTCTCTCTTCCCACCCTATGTTATTGTTCATTCTATTTCACTTTATTTCTCAGAACCTTATCATGTTTCTTGTATTCTGTGGGGAGTCAGTATTAACTAAATGAATATGGCTTAAGTGGTGAAACAAGCTCCTCTACTGATCAACTGTTATTTTACTCAGTTTTAATAAGGGTCATAAGGGTATGGTCTGGAACAGGTCAGCTCTGCCACCACTAACACAGGACACTGTTGCTTGGGTAGTGTCATTATGGATTTGGGAATGAGTTGGTTTATGGGACTTTGGAATAGACTTTTGGATTTTTTTAAGATTTTATTTATTTATTCATGAGAGACACAAAGAGAGGGAGAGAGAGGCAGAGACACAGGCAGAGGGAGAAGCAGGCTCCATGCAGGGAGCCTAACATGGGACTCGATCCCAGGTCTCCAGGATCAGGCCCTGGGCTGAAGGTGGTGCTAAACTGCTGAGCCACCTGGGCTGCCCAGACTTTTGGATTTTTTTTTTTTTTAATTTTTTTAATTTATTTATGATAGTCACAGAGAGAGAGAGAGAGAGAGGCAGAGACATAGGCAGAGGGAGAAGCAGGCTCCATGCACCGGGAGCCCGACGTGGGATTCGATCCCGGGTCTCCAGGATCCCGCCCTGGGCCAAAGGCAGGCGCTAAACCACTGCGCCACCCAGGGATCCCAGACTTTTGGATTTTAATCTCTTTGGAGGTAGAAGGAATCAGTAGTACCTTAAATCCTGAGGCCCAGAAGGGGTAGGTAGTTTCTCCATTGCTTTAATCTATCACCCTTCTTTATCCATGTGCTTTTTACTGGGTCCTGGTGGTTTATCTGCTAAAGTGAACATAGGCAATCTTGTCTGTGAGAGAGATTTGGCCCGATAATCTGTTGGCTCTTTCAAAGCCATGAAAGTCATTGTATATTGGAATCAACTGTAGCTTCTCCAGTGTTTAACACTTACCTAAAATAGAATCCTACCTACAAAGAATTCTCACAGCTCAATTGCAAAAGTACAATCCAATTAGAAAATAGACAAAACACATGAACAGACATTTCACTAAGGAGGATATACAGATGGCAAATAAGCTCATGAAAAGACCTTCAACATCATTAACCGTTACAGAAATGCAAATTAAAACCACAATGAGATATGGCTACATGTTTATCAGAATGGCTAAATAAAAGATCAAATTCTGGCAAGGATATAAAGACACTAGATCACTCATACATTGCTGGTAGGAATTTAAAGTGCGATAGCCATTTGGGAAATGAGTTTGGTAGTTTCTTCTAAAACGAAATATGCAATTTGCATATGAGCCAACAATTGGATTTGTGGGCATTTTCCCTAGAAAAATCCATTTCAGCACAGTAAAAAGGAAGGGACTACTGAAACACACAATTTGGATCAATCACAATGGCACTGTGCTGAGTCAAAAAGTCAATCCCAAAAGGTAACATACTGTGTAATTCCATTCATACAATTTTCTGGAATTATAAAATTAGAGAAATGGAGGGATAGATCAGTGGTGGCAGGGGTAGGTCAGAGTTACAAAAGGACAACAAGAAGAATCCTTCTGGCAATGGAACAGTTTTGTATCTTGTCTGTAGTTGTGGATATAAGCAGCTGTTATAAAATTGTATAGAATTTAATACACATGTACCAATCAAGTACTAGGAAAATCTGAGACTAGTGGATTGTATCAGTTTCTATTTTCTTTTCAAAGATTTTATTTATTTATTCATGAGAGAGACAGAGAGGCAGAGACATAGACAGAAGGAGAAGCAGGCTCCCTGCAGGGAGCCCGATGTAGGACTCGATCCCAGGGTCCTGGGATCACAACCTGAGCCCAAGGCAGATGCTCAACCACTGAGCCACGCAGGTGCCCTGGATTGTATCAATTTCAATTATATACCATAGTATAGTTTTGCAATATTTTACCATATTTGGAAACTAGATAAAGGGTATAGAGAATTTCTCTGTATTCTCTCTTACAATTGTATATGAATCTACACTCACAAGTTTGTTTAATAAGAATTAGTGATAACTCTTTGAGAAAGAAGTGAAAGTATCAAGAGCCATTTATTAAGCACTTATTGTATGTGCTAACCATTGCTCCTGCCCGAGAGCCTTATCAGTTTGGTGATATAATCCTAGGACTATTAGGATAGTAAAAGATAATATAGTCCTATTAGAAGGTGTCATCTGGCCAACTTGCCATTTCATAGTTAACTAAATATTCTTTTGTGGCTCTCAGTTAAAACCATGGCAAATCTGTCTTGAATCTTTTGACATTTGATTGATGGCATAACTGAACAGGCACTAAGAAATAGGTTGGGCAAGACTTTAAGTCTAATTCAAAAATTGATATTTTTTAACAGAAACACCTTACTTATAGTGCAATATTCTACAATCCCCTGATAGTTTCATCTTATAACTGTAATAACGCGCATCTTATGAAGAGGGTGGGGGGTCGGACATAGGAGCCTGCCACACTGTCTCCTTTGCTGTTAACTGGGTCAGGTAGGTCACCTGACCTTTTATGCAGCTTGACATATACACATTAAGATTGATGGACCTTTTGAAAAACATGTTCTGTCTTCAGAAGTAACATTTAATAAAAATTTCATCTTGGATCCACTATAAAATGCCCTATTAGATCCTAACGAAATGTTCTAAACAGCCTTCTGAAACGATCATTTGAATCTGAAGATTAATAGATGGAATGTGTCCACAGAGAAATGCTCTGTGCCAGCGTTATTCTCTATCCAAAGAACTATGCTATTATTAACTACCCCTAACAAAATTTAAAGTTAACATTTACTGAAAACAAAAAAAAATCATTATGTACTTGGTGCTAGTTCGCATTTAGCATAATAGCTGGCAAAATGGCTGCATTGTCTTGAGAACAACTTTGCTATGAACTTAATTTTTTTGGTGATTAATCCATAAAGATTTCTAAAGGTAGTTGATATGGGAAGCTGCAGTAGCAACAGATGCTGGAAAGGGCTTGGGCTTAGCTGTCAGTCTCCCCTGAAGTAGGTCATGTGTGGGATAGCTTCAGGAGTATTTTGGTTCTTGAAAAATCGAGCGGTGCAAATTTGTTTAAAAAACTGATATGCATAGATACAGTACTTTTGAGATCACGTGCACTCTCGTTACATCTCCAGCAAAGACAAGAGTAATGCCGTAGTTGGCATCCATGGAGCACTTCACATCCAAAAACCCCAAAGCACTATCCTATTAGATCTTGCATCAGTATTTAGTACTGTCATGATGCCTGCTTTAAGACCCTTGTGTGCCTCTGCACTCATGCTTTTGAGCACTTCTCCTTATTTTTTGTGTCTTTGTTGTTGCTGGATTCTTTCTATTTGTACTCTTGAAGGTTGATGTTCCCTGAGACCTTTATCTCCCATGATTTAAAACCTAGGCAAATGGGGTGTCCAGGGTTGGAGATGATTTAATAATTTTATTTGGAAAATCAGGCTGTGGGATGTTGAGGATTGAAAAAGGAATAGAGCTCCAAATGTTGCTGAAGTTGCTTATTACTCAGACTTTCTTGCTTCATTAGGCCAATCTAAGATTGAATCCAGGGATGCACTGGCTTTCAGCCAGTTTCTAGCAACTCATCTATCCCCCGTTATCCATTCTGCTTCAACTTCCCTTGGGTTAGACTATTCAACATGATGGCACTCATTTTTCCTGGCTTGATGCCTGGAATCTCTTCAGGAAGAGAAATTATCTCTTTGTCCAGTCATTCCCTTGCTTTTAGCTCAGGGACTTTGAAAGCTGGCATCTAGGAGCCTTTTTTTTCTGACTGCCAACTAATCAAAAAAGACAGTGCTGGGGGAGTGGGGTCTGTTCATCCCTGTTCTTGTTCTGTGTCCCGTTTTTAATTGAATGTCTGTCAGGTATTGAAAGACACTATGGAAATGTGCTGCCTGACAAAGGAATTAGATGGCCAGGAAGTAGATTTGGGAATGTTCAGTCATTTGTCGAATTAAATGAACAACAGAACATCAAAAGCTCCAAGCTTGTGAAAGTGCCTATGAATCAGAGCTAAGGAAGTTAAATTGCTTCCCTTTCTCTGAAGAAGAAGAATGAAAGGACCCCAAACACCATCTTTTGTAGCACAGAGCCAAGAACTGAACCAATACTGGACAGAGTAAATTATACAGAAAGCACCCATCACAATAGGACGCAGACTGTAGGTTTATGGTTTGCAGAAAGAAGATAAGAGAAAGGGAAAACCAGAATAAATTGTGACTCCTGAAAGAGGGTGAGAGAACTAAGAATGGAATTTGTATTTACAAAGCTTTCAGGGAAAAGGGCTGCTGCAGAAGTGGCATTTATAAATGAGGGGATGGATGATGGTCAGAGGGGCTGAGATAGTGAACTAATTTTAAAAAGTGTCATTATGGGGCACCGGGGTGGCTCAGTGGTTGAGAGTTTGCCTTCAGCTCAGGTCATGATCCTGGGATCCTAGGATTGAGTCCCACATCAGGCTCCCTGCATGGAGCCTGCTTCTCCCTCTGCCTGTGTCTCTGCCTCTCTCTCTCTGTGTCTCTCATGAATGAATAAATGAAATATTTTTCAAAAAAAAGTGTCACTACACTTTTTTTTGAAAAAGGAAGGAAAACAAACAAATGTATAAAATATCTATTGGTAGAGTATGAAAGGAACTACTTGGATGCTTCTGGCACTAAATGATTAGATCAACAGGACATAAATAAAAAGATGCTAAATGAAGGAAACAAAATTCCATGGTTAAATTAAAAATAATTTCTATACTAGTCTGTGTGAATAGATATTTGGGGTCCATAGTATAGCAAGAACACATCACCTAAATGTTAAAAAGTGGTTACAGGCTAAATCCTTAAATGTCCAAAAAAATCTCAACATCAGTGAGGTGACCACGACAAGTTAAGTCATAACATCTTCACATCCTCATAGAATTATAAAATCTTTTAAAAATTGCAAGTTTTGAGATGCCTGTGTGGCTCCATGGCTGAGCATCTGCCTTTGGCTCAGGGAGTGACCCTGGAGACCCGGGATCGAGTCGCACGTTGGGCTCCCTGCACGGAGCCTGCTTCTCCCTCTGCCTGCGTCTCTGCCTCTCTCTCTGTATCTCTCAAGAATAAATAAATAAAATCTTTAAAAAAAATAAAAAAATAAAAATTGCAAGTCTTTGAGTAGGCACAGCTGACTTTCATATGAAATTGCATAGTTTTATTCATTAAATTAATACACTTCTTCCTGGCCAGGCCCAGACATTGAAGAGTAAATCTGCTACATAGAAGCACATAAGGGTGAGTGTCTAAGTCTCTTGTGGCAAGAAGTAGTCAAATTGATGAATCTCAAGTCCGTTCTTAGTAATTTCATTAATAATCTGGACAAAATAGAGTATGAGTTTTGGACGGATCTGAATTTTTAGTACAAGCATGGGCCTGGATAACCATGAGAAAGTTATATAATGTCATTGAGCTGTTTCCTTATTGTAAAATAGAGATAACAAGAGCTATTTCACAACATCTGTCTCCACGGAAGGTTATAAACATATTAGGAGAGCATAAATGAAATTCCCAATACAGTAAGCAGTCAGTGCTTGTGATTTCCTTTTTTTCTTGTACCTGTTCTTAGCATGGCCTTGGTGGGTATGCTGCTTTATTTTTGTGTGTATATTATGTTGTTCTCTTTGATATCAGTAACTTTACGTAATATATCGGTTAGGTTAAGATAGGTGGTTGTAGAAGATACCAAATGAACGTATTAATAAATGGAAGAGCATGACAGAGTTTAAACTCCCAAAGACAAGGGTGTCTTTTATACATGAACTTGACCTCTGGGGTGCTGCATTGAGAGCAGAAGTTAACAGCAAGTTCTTGGTGGCATCGTGATACCTATTTCCAAAAGTAGTCAGTCAGGCCTTATCTTCTTGAAAAATCTGGTTCTTAATTCCTCAAGACTAGTGGTCTGCAAATCTCAAAGTAGGTTACCTTTACTACAAACCAAGGTGCTTATTAGCTCAACGAACAAGGAGTGCATAAGCTTGAAGCAAGTTAATCCTTAAGACTGGTTAGAGTGCTGGTAAAATAGTGAGGAAGACACTTTCCCAAGATTGAGTCCAGTTGAGGGGAAGGTTAAGGTAGGTTTGGTCATCCCAATGAGCCATTCTTTTTTATTTCTTAAGATTTTATTTATTTATTCATAAGAGACACACAGGGAGAGGCAGGCTCCATGCAGGAAGCCCGACATGGGACTCGATCCCAGGACCTGGCATCATGCCCTGGGCCGAAGGTAGCGCTAAACCGCTGAGCCACCCGGGCTGCCCATGAGCCATCCTTTTTATGAACTCCAAATGTGCACTAAGTCCTAATGGACAAAAAGCCCAGTGCAGATCAAGAGCCCAGTTACAGCATTGTACACTTTCCAACCCAGAACCCATCATTGGGCCTGGAGCTGGAGTCCTTTGCTACATGTTAGAATTCTCTAGAGAATTTTTAAATATTATCACTCCCTGGGCCCTACCGCCTATGAATATGATTTTGATTGGTATGGGTTTATTTGGACTCTGTATTGTTTTAAAGCTCCCCGAGAGATTCCAATGTGTAGCTAGGGTTCAGAACTACTGAAGGGAGGCCAAACGTTAATGCGGACAGATTTTGAGCATCTGAGTCGCCTAATGAAGCCTGTTACTCTTCAAGCTACTTCTAACTAGATTGTTTCTCTCACCCTCTGCCCTCACTCCCATAACGTCTCTTACTGTTCATGAGAGGTGTGTACTTAAGCAATGTTTCTTAATACCTATAAGGAAAAGGAATGAATTCTGCATGTATCAATATAGATGTGGGTTACATACAACGAGTTCTGAGTAAACTGAAAAATAGACTTTAAAAAGAACGAATCTCTTAAAATTTGGAATATTTGCTAATGAGAGAATTTTTCAAATGATGGCATTTCAAGAAGTCATAGATATCTCTGTTGATAGAAAGAACTGATCTTAAGAATCAGACTGAGGTTTGATTTCCAGTTTGGCTATGAGGCAGTTGTGTGGCTTGGTTAATCTTTTGTAGTATCAGTTTTCTGGTTTTAAGAAGGGTTGGGTATTAATAAAAAGGATGATGATACTTTATAGGGTTGTTATGAGACTTACAGAAATTATGGTGTGTGGAATACGTCAGCACCCAACATACATGAACATACATGGTATTTACTATTTTGACGTTTTGGAAATGGCCGTTATGAAATATTCTCGGAAAACCTTGAATATGTGTGCCTGGGGCTATTGCCTTGAGCTCAAATCACTGCAGTGATTGCTGGGGTTAGTAGTGTGTTATAAAGTTAAGTTATATCCTTCTTCCTTTACAGATTTAGAACACTAATGTTTCCTCGAGGCATGTCCCAGAGCTTGGCATTGTAGTTAGTTTTCCCCAACAAATGCATCTTACTCTAAAAAACTATTTGAGGTTTTTTTTTTTCTTGTCCTTACAACTCAGTTTTACTCCTGTTAGAAGAAAAATCTCCCCTTTCACTGTGTGTAAATGGTGCATGTTTCATGGAAAAAATAGATGCAACCAAGTGAGAAGCACTTCATCTTCCCAGCACCAATTTTACCAGCCCGTCTTCCTCTGCTCCCACAAAGTATACCTTCTGTCCCTTTATAATAAAATTGTCCATTCTTGCTGCTAAGGGCAGCCTCTGCACAATCCTTCTGATCTTCTCAAAAGATTTATTCTTGCAGGTGTTCCTCTTCTATAACTGGTTTCCATGTCTATACCAGATTATTCCTATCGGCATACAATTACGCCTCAGTGATATTTTATTCATGTTTTTTCATTGACTCTACATCTCCCCCCACAACAGCGCTTTCATAGCAAACATCCCTAGAGTGTTGGCTCTTTTTACCTGCCCCCACCTTTTCAATTTAAATTTTTCCACAATTTAGCCCAATGAGGCTTTTCCTTCTCCCTGGAAATGACTACTGTCAAGGACAATAGTGATATCAGCACGCCAAAGCCTCTGGGTAATTGTGTCTTCCTCCAACCAGACGTCTGAGCAGCACTGCCATTACAGACAATGAACTCCTCGAAGCACTTTCTAACTGCCTGTCCTCAGAGACCCTGTTGTCCTTCTAACTCCCTGGCAGCTCTTTCTCATTTTCTTTTACTAGCTTCTCTTCCTATACTGAACTACTAAATTTTGTAATACCCCAGTTGGCTTTTTTTTTCTTTCTGAGTCCTGTCTAGTGTTCAGTCATTCACAGTTAGCTTTCTCTCTTTATAATCGCTCCCCTTTTTCCTCCCTTTCTTCTTAAATTAATGGACTTTTATCAGGTACTCTCTACTTTCTCTGGGCTCCAGGCTGTGCACTGGAGATGCAAAAATAAATAAGATACATTGTCTGTGTTCAAGCAATTCATAGTCTACCAGCAAAAGGTAGACATGGGGAAAAATAATTATGATAAAACACTATCAAAGGGCTATGGTAGGTACGGAAGGGACCCAAAGAACAATTCCTTTTTTCTGATGGATTCGATCTTGGTTTCTCCTGTGAGAACCTTTCCTCAAATGTCCGGTGGTATCAGGCTCACCACTCACTTGAGGATGAGTAACTGAAATCCTGATCTTAAACACTGTGTGGGTGGGCAGGGTGGAGGGGAGAATTTTCTAGACCATTTTGTTGGTGGGGGCAATCACTTGCCTATTGGTATTACTAAATCTTTTCTCTATGGTCATATTTCCTTGACGACTGAATCATTTTCAATGACCTGTGGAAGGTACAAATCTAGTTAACTCTGCTCTGGAATCCAAGTTAGGGAAGGGGATGAGGGTTCCCTCAGTGAAGTGAGTAGATTTCGACTTTATTCAACAACTCTCAGTTGGGTAGCCCTGCTCCTAACTGCCAATACTCCCTAGAATCCCCCAATCCATCCTATCCAGAAAGCAAATTTTCCATCTCTGGCTGAGATTAGAGAGGGTATTTATTTTCTTTCCAAACAGATTTTTCAGCCAATCAGCTCTACC
This sequence comes from Canis lupus familiaris, assembly GCF_011100685.1. Classification (NCBI taxonomy): domain Eukaryota; kingdom Metazoa; phylum Chordata; class Mammalia; order Carnivora; family Canidae; genus Canis; species Canis lupus. Next base: position 4,290,283 of record NC_049243.1, on the reverse strand, counting down.
TCTCTCCCCTCTTTTCAGAGGTACCCATGTAACTTCAATTCCTCAACACTTGTGGTTTGTGGGACACAGTGACCAGATTTTGGGCTTCCTCATCAACCAGGCTGGGTTTCAGGGATTCCAGGTTTTCTAAGTCATTTCCCATTCATTCATAGGATCTCTAGCATCTAAAATCTTGATGCTTTCTTCTGTTATTTTTGTCCTTGAGGATCTATACTTTTGAAGAAGAATTCTCCATTTTAATTTTAGAAGAATTTTGAAAGGGAGAAGTTAAATGTGTATATAGTCTTCCATTTTTAACCTGAAGCCTGTCAATTTGTTCATGTGATCAGTTTACTCGATTAGTAAAGGGGAGGCTGAAAAGGGGGAGAAAAAAAGAAAGCTGACCAAATAAAAGTAAAACTGAAGTAGAAGAGAAGCAGCAGTCCCCAAGAGGCCAACTTAAACAGGTGGTAGAAGGAAGAATGAATAAGACAAAGACTAAGAAAGGGCAAAGGACCAGAGATGCTCATATCATAATGGCATTGATATGATTCATTCATTCTTTAATCATCTATTTTTTGATGCAACAAAAGTTTCTCTAGAGCCTTTATGGTTAGGAACTCTGAGAGGTGTTGTAAATACCAAATATGTGAGTTGAAAGTAAATCAGTTCTTTTCATTGACAGTAACAATAGCTAACATTTACTGAACTCCCTCAAGGCTTAGATCCTGGTATCTTCAGATTATTTGAATTAAAAAATATATTTGAGAGTGTAGTCAGGCATGGTTCTGTGTGATAGAATATTAGTTCCTTTTACAGCCTCTAGTAAATTGATTGTTGGCCCCTATTGTACTATTGATTACTTTTTACACTTCTGTAGGTGCTCTTTATCTTTAAAATCATCACAGATTCTAAAACCATTCATATGTGAATATTAGTATTCATCTGTATTCTTAAATGATAGGCTAATATTTATATATGACCAAAAAGTAATAAGGGGATTTTTTCATGTGTTATTTACAGATCTCCACTTGTTAGCTTCTAGTTACGTGTAGGATACTTATACAGTATTTGGAAATTTTGCTTAAATAGCAAGTATGCAGGGCATAATGAAAAGAGTTTATAATACTGAAGTACCTGTATGATTAAAGCATTAGAGTTTAGAGTAACTTATGGAAGTAGAATTTGTTAGTGACAGTAACAAAAATAACATTTATTAAATATTTAGTATGTACTAGGCATTCTAAGCATTGTACTTGTATTAACTCATTTAATCCTCCTCAAAGTGAAGGAGACATTCTTTTCTCCATGCTAGAGATGAGAAAACTGAGGCATAGATTCAAAGACAATTGGAGATGTTTGCAGAGTACCTAGACCATAATCATTATCAACATCTATTTTCCACATTGGATTTGATCCATCTGTCAAGGAAAGCCAGCACTGGATGGTAGTTAAAGCAGTAAAACCGGATTTTACTCAGGAACTATTGCAATAGGGGAAAAGTGATCTCAGTCTGGAACTGGGCTCAATTCCAAATACAGCATGGGCAAGTGGGAATTTATAGTTAAGGAACGGGTGTAGGAGGTCAGTGGATACAAATGATGAAGAGAGTAAGGGTAGTTCTTTGCTAAACTGAACCAACAAGATTCTTGCTGAATGCAAGCCTGGGTGGTCAAATATTACCTGGGGGATAGTGGAGAATAAGGAACATGGATGGTAGATTCTGACTAATGTGATGGAGCATTCTTGCTACAACTGGACCCTCAAAAGGACAGTGACAGAAACCAAGGGTCGAGCCTAGTCAAGTAGAGTGCTCAGAGGAGCCTAGCTTAAGTTTGGTCAAGGAGAGAATTTTCCCTATGGGATAGGAACTGAATCAACTGAAAAGCCTGTTGGAAAAGATCCCCCAAAACATCAGTGATACCCAGGAACATGGTAAACCTGCTAAGTTTTTGTTTACTTGTTTGTTCATTTGCTTATTTTAGGGTTTGATTTATATTGATGCCTGAGTACACTCAATAGGCACGGTAGAGCTAGCAAAAGGACTTGTGAAACTGAAATTTTTAGAACATTTTAAGAATAATTTAATGTGTTAGAGATTCTTTGTCCTTGTCTCCATTTATTCAAAATAAACCATTAGTGGATTTTAAGGGGGAGGATTTGTGTCAGTTTTATGGAAGGAGGTCCCTAAGGAATTACTGGTGCCCCAAATATCTGTCTAAACCCAATTTTTGTAGTGTTACTGCCATAGTCTAACATCGGTGTCTTACCAGTATTCAAGATTTGCAAATGAATACTTACACATTACTGCTACTGATGTTTGACCTCACTGGCTTGTATTTCTACTGTTTAAATATTGAATGGTCATGTAGGTTTCTAGCAATTGACAGTCCATTCAAATGCCTAAGAAAAATCAGTGTCAGATGTAAGGGCTTTCTGGGTGAATGGGGCAGCACAACTAAGTAGTTGGCACCTCCTATAGAATATGATGGTTCTGAGAAATTCCTTATTAACTTCTATGCTCAAAAGATTACTTCAAATTCTTGTCTTTGGCTGTTGTATAAAACAAAACTAAGAGGAATTAGAAACACAAGCTCCTAGCTTATTTGATGCCTAAAAAGGATGCATTAGCAGTTCACAGCCATTTTCATCTCTAAACGCATCTGTAGCTGTCCTTAAGCTACCCTTATTTACGAGCTAGTGTGTAAGTAGTCTGATAGCTACATCGTCCCCAAAAGGATCTAATGTTTGCGTATGCCGTTGCATCTAAACCCTATAACCTCTGTTGCATAAACCAGGTCAGTTTGTAGAGCTTAGAATGATCTTTTCAAAATTTCTACTAGCTTTGTGAAATTGAACAAATTTTCTAGCCTTACTGGGTCTTACTTTTGTCATCTGCTAAGTGGAGGTGATGTCATACCCATCTAAATGGGTTATGTGACAAATAAAAGTAGAATTAAGGCAAGTGAAATGTCATTGGGCAATAACGAGGACTCAATAAAAGTTAGTTGTTACTATCAATGAAAAATACTCATTTAGTTTTAACTCCTAGATTTATTTTGAACACTGGAATATATAAAAATAGTCCCTTTTAAAATCAACATCTTGAAGTATGTCCTGGATGTTTATCCTGTTCTTTTATGCCATGTCTCTGGGGTAAGACGAATAGATGATCCAACCTAAAAAATGATAGCTTGGTGGGTCTGTGAAATCCAATATTTATGATGCAATCTCCTATTGTTACACAGTTGTAGAGGTAGCAAACATTGACTTTTTGTGAAAACATTAGTCTATTGAAAGGAGCTCTTTAAAAAGATTCCATTTTCCAGCATCTCCCTGGCTATATAACATTAGCATCCATCCCTAGCCATCGTGAAAAATACAAAACAAAAACAAACAATGCCTGTACAGAAGAGCCTTGCTGAATGTCGGGTATCATAAACACCTGAAAATCCAATGCAAACGTAGTGGAAATTTTAAAATCTTGGTGGAGGGAGTTTAGATATCATGACATCCATGAAAGTAATTAATCAGATCAAGATCATTGATAATGTAAGTTGACCACATTTTCAATTAGTAACTGAAGAGAAAAATAATGAAGTTGATAGACTACAAAAAATTATTTCAATATTAAAGACTGAAGGGGCCCTTGAGAAAATTTAAAAGCCCTCAATTTTTGTGTGAAACATGTGTCTCTTTATGATCTTTGTGTAAGAATCAAATATAAATTGATTAGTGTATTTGCGTTTGAAAAATCATCTTCAAATCACTAGTTCTTTTCTAAGAATGAGTGCATGGTTGCAATTACAGCATAAATATTGAATATGAGATAATAAAGATATTTCCATAATTTTAGTTTTTTAGTATAAAATCCTAAGCAAATCTTAATACCCTCAGGTCTTTTCAATGTATTCATGTTAGGAAAAAGAAAAAAGAAAAAAAAAAAAAACCTTTGTGATATACTTACCACCCCTTATGTAAGCAAACATCCAGCATAAGCTCCTTATACGTGCTTAGATGCTATCTGCCTAGGTCAGAAACTATCATTGCAAATTCTTCTGCATGGTTTATGCAAACAGTAATTTCTAACAGTGTGAAAATCAGGGGGAAAAAATGAAGATTCAGTTTGTTCTTGTACTTCCGGATTCTTAAACACCACTTTCTTGTACTTTCAATTTACATTATCCTCAAATAGATTTTCACCCCTGCCTGAACATGCCAATTAATATTCTAGCTATTATTATGTCATTCATCTCAAAAGAAACCCAAAAAACCTTTCAGTGAAACCCAAATTAAGTTACTGAAAACATCAGGTTAAGAAAAAAATAAACCTTACAGAGAAAATCCTCCTGAAGGAGAAAAAAAAGTGCCCCATTTGACATAAAATTTAAAATATTACCCTGCAAAGTATGTCAATTCCTACTTCGGTTCTGGTCAAGAGTATGAAATCATTTCAGAATTGCAATGTTGATTCCTCCAGCATTATTTACAGGGCAGAAGGAGAAAGTAGCTATTATGATAAAGTTTCTGTTCAAACAATGCCATAGAAAAGAGAGGCAGGCAGAAATATGTCAAGGATAAGTTTTTTTTTTTTTTTTAAGTTTGGCAGAATTTGTTTATGGAAGCCTGGCGTAATGCGATGGGTCCTTTATCAAGGAAGTGGTGTCTCTCTAGGTCCTAAAATTAACAGCTCTACCTCTTTGCTCAATGCAGTCTTGTCTTGGGCCATCCAGAACCTGACTCTAAAGCTCGCTATTTGGCTTCCCCAGTTTGTGCTCTGGCCTCTTCTTTTCTTCTTAGGTTCCCTCTCTTGGTTATTTCATCTATTCCTATAGTTTTAATTCACACATGGAGGCAGATGATTCCCAAATTTGTATTTATAGCCCTGTCTTACCTTCCAAGCTCAGTCTCACATTTCTAACTTTCTGCTAGACATTTGCACCTAAATGTACCACCCGCATCGGAAATGCAAAATGTCTCAACTCATGTTCTTTCAGCTTTCCTTTCTTAAAAACGGTAGCCATATTCTTTCATGCAGTATCAACATCAGCTAAAGTAACTCAGTCCAATTCTACAAACCCATCTATAATCACAACTCAATGCTAGAAACTGGGGTAAACAGCCAACCCACCCTTAACAACAAGATGGGAATCTTGCGCTCAGCCCCCCTTGACTCTGTGGTTGCAATGTGAGTACAGTTTTCATTCCCAGGGCCATTAGATTGTTTTGCACTCCACTCTCTCCTGCTCCAAAACCACGGATGCTTGTTTTCTCCTGGATAATACTCATATTCTGAATTCTGGGTTTCAAAGTAGTGACTGAATAACTTGCCTGAGGTTGCACAGCTTGTAAATGGAAGATCTCAGAGTTGATCCCTGGAGTCTGGCTCCAGAGCCGAATTGCTGAACCAGCGTGCCCTGATGCCTGCCCCACACCTCTGGAATTAGCTCTTCCTCAGCACAGTGATGGGGAGGAACCTGACCCCCAAAAGTGAATTTGTTGGCAGGATAGTCACTTAAAATTTGTGACGTGGCCTGAATAGATGAATTGGACCTCTCTGAGGTTTGTCTTTTGAGAAATTGAAATGGAAACATCAAGAACTGCCATTTACACGGGTGCTCAACACATGGGACTTTTGTGCTGTTACTGTTTCACTAGTTCTGATATACTATGGATGTTTTTGAATTGAAAACTTAAAATTGAGATCAAAATAGGCTTTAGGGATCCCTGGGTGGCGCAGCAGTTTGGCGCCTGCCTTTGGCCCAGGGCGCGATCCTGGAGACCCGGGATCGAATCCCACATCGGGCTCCCGGTGCATGGAGCCTGCTTCTCCCTCTGCCTGTGTCTCTGCCTCTCTCTCTCTCTCTGTAACTATCATAAATAAATAAAAAAAATTAAAAAAAAAAAACAAACAAAATAGGCTTTAATTCACATTTAATGTAAAATGCCTTTTCTGGGAGTTTAAAGCAATTTAAATTGAATTTAAATACATGTCATATCTGTTTTTCTAAGCTTGCTTCCTTTTTAATATTTTTCTGAAGATTTTCTGATAGCTTGTCAACTTTAGTTTTATAGTTATAGCAATTAGTATCTAAATATTAATATTTGAAGTGTTTGTTTTGACACATCCATACTACTTTCTCACTAGTCCATATTTACTGATCCAGAATAGTAACCTTTCCGAGATTACGCAGGCCTCCTCATTGCCTGATTTGACTTCACCCTTTGCTTTTTTATATCCCTGCAAACCTGTACCAATTACTCATGTCATAGTTAAACCCGTTATAAGCACTTTACCTTTGCCCAGATTGTTTTTGGCTAATTTCAATTTCTTTTAGATGCTTTTAAATACCATTTTTCTTTTAGTTAAGGCTTTATTTTTGGTGTTCTTTTTCAAGTTCACCAAGTTCAAGTTAACCTCTTTTGAAAGAGGTTATTAGCCATTTGCGACAAAAAGGAATTTAAAATTTTAAGGTAAGTTTAATTCAAAACTAATTGACATTTAAGCATGTAACTGGGAATCAAAATTTCATTGAGAATTATTTTGAATTTTTTAAAAAGATTTTATTTATTTATTCATAAGAGACACAGAGAGAGACAGAGAAGCATAGACACAGGCAGAGGGAGAAGCAGGCTCCATGCGGGGAGCCCGATGTGGGACTTGATCCTGAGTCTTCTAGGATCAGGCCCTGGGCTGAAGGCAGCGCTAAACCCCTGAGTCACCCAGGCTGCCCTTATTTTGAATTTTTGAATCTATATCATAGAAATATCTTATACTATGTGAACTAATGATTTACATTTTAATTCAAATTCAATGACATCTGAAAAGAATCAATTTGGCCCAGATAATCCTGTATTAAAATTATAAGCAAATAATCATGTATGAAATAATTTTGATTATTACTGATAAAATATACTTACATTTCATTATGAGTGAAAATTTTGTTAGAATGGAAATTTCCATTTCTAACAAAATGGAAATTTTGTTAGAGCTATTGAAACTTTTTGTTAAATTTCTCAAACATTCGTGTGAGAAACTATAATTCGATAAAATTCAGAAAATTGGCTTTTTTTTTTTGCAAGCTACCCACTCTGTAAAACAGCTTTCTGAAAATTTATTTTAAATTTAAATTGTCCTACACATTAAATCCAATGGTCAAGTGCCTTACTTTGCTCATCATCTCTGTAGCTTTGGTCATAATTATTCTCTTTTTTAAAATAGGTTTTTCACTTGACTTGTAGAACACCATCTAGTAATCTGGTCCCTTGCTAGTTCCTCGTTTTGCTTCTCTGGTTCTGTCTCTTCTTGACTTCCTACATAACGGAGTCTTTCTCTCCCTGCAAAACTTTCTCTTTTAGATCTCAAACAGGTGCATGATCTTACTAATCCCTCATGATGTTCTCCTCTGAGTTTATATCTTTAGACCTGCCCTTGTTCCTGACCTCTAGACATGGAGATCCAATTGTTGTCCACTTATATTCTTTATAGGCATTTCAGATTAAACATGCTAGAAAGGGAACACTGAATTCTTTACTGCTCTTGTCCAAATAATCACCAATTCTCACTTCTTGTCCAAGCCACTACTAATTCACATCCTGCTATGTCTACTAGCTGGTCCCTGCTTCTACTTTTGCTGCTCCTAAGATCTATTTTCCATAACACAGCCAGAGGAGTAATGTCTTAAGAGCATACTCCAAGCTCAGTACTCTGCAATATCTTTGTATCTCAGGGCCCCACAGACCTTCATTACCAGGTTCATGACTATCCCTTCATCTCCAACTCCATTTCCTTACCATGTTCCCATTTGGTTTCAGTGAGAAAAGTTGTTTCTAGAACATGTCAAGCTCATTTGCACCTCTGAGCCTTTATACTTGCTCTTCCCTATGCTGGTAGCACTGTTCTCACCAAGATTTTCTTTCATATTGTTTAGATTTTTGCTCAAGTGTCTCATCCTTTGGATGGACTCTCCTGATCATTTGACGTATAATAGGACTCACCTCTATTTTCTACGCCTTGAACTTGTTTTATTTTCTTGATAGCCATTACCACTACCTGATGTTATGGTATTTTTTGCTGTTTGTGTTAGTTGTCTCTCTCACTAACCTTTCTGAAATTAGGGATTTTGTTTGACTCACTCATTGCTTTCCTGGTAGAGCCCCTGGTACATAGCAGATGTTCAATAAATATTTGTTCAATGAACACACATGGAAAACACCATTTTCTTGACTTTGTGAAACTTTGGTACAAATGACAGTCTTGAAACTACCAAAGCTGTCCTTCTGGCTTTCACTGCCTTACAGCTGCTTGCAACATCATGTGTACCTCATATTGCTTAAAAGCCACAGCCAAACCTTTTATGGGATATAGCAAGCTCCTTCAGACAAACTGATATCTTCATCCTAAAGACAAATTTTTGGTTCCATGGAAAGATGTTTCTCACAAATGACAGTCACTGGGCTGGATCATTTTAGTTATTGCAGAAAAAGAAAGGAAGAGAAAAAAAAAAAAAAACACCACGAGGAAAGCAAGAAGATCCTAATATTTCCCTGAGGAACAAGGTCTTAGCTGGAGTGGAAAATGACCAATTTGGCTAAAATCAATAGAATATTAACGTTCTGTTGCATTAGCATAGTTCTGACCTATGTTAAGGAGGGCTTTCTTTTGTGTTCTGATTTGTAGCAATGGGCATTGCATAAAATGCATGGTGGTTCCTATTGTGGGCCTTCAGCTTATACATGAGCGATTGAGGTCAGTGTTCAGCTAGGATTTATCCTTACCCTCTGAGCACACCTGATCTTATATTCTGTTACAAAGCTCATTTATCGTGCAAAAGAATTGTCATCGCCAACACTTGGGAGAGATTGAGATGCCTTGCCGGTCAGGAAAGTGCTGAATGGAGCTGTTGATGTAATGTTTGAAGGATGGCCTGGGTACTACAATGGTGTCTTAACACATCATATTCAAACCTGACTATTTGTTTTGTCAGACAATTTTCTTTGGAAGAAAAAAAAAAACCCAGAAGAATCAATTTGCTTCTGTGTGTATCTGCACGCTCATGCACCTTCAGATTTGTGTGGGTGTTTTAAGGGGCATCAGGTTAAAATAATAGCTACCAGAGAAAGCAAAGATACATTGAAAAGTTAAAAATTGCTGCTAAAGAGGGGATCCCTGGGTGGCGCAGAAGTTTGGCGCCCGCCTTTGGCCCAGGGCGCGATCCTGGAGACTCGGGATCGAATCCCACGTCGGGCTCCCGGTGCATGGAGCCTGCTTCTCCCTCTGCCTATGTCTCTGCCCCTCCCTCTCTCTCTCTTTCTGTGTGACTATCATAAATAAATTAAAAAAAAATTGCTGTTAAAGATCACTTTTTTTTGCCAATTTTAGTGCATTTGTGTTGTTTATGTAATTCCTGAAAGCATATTTTGACTCTTATTCTTTTAGTATTTGCCCTTTCTGCCTTATTCATAACAACATAACACTGGTTCAACATATTAAAATTTTCAGAGCATTTATATTATTTTTACCAGATAACTTGATGTTCCGTTTGTCCCAATTTCAAGTCAAGGGGCCAAAGTACAAGTGATTCAGAACTTAGATACTTGAAATTTGGTGTTTGTAAGATTGATAACTAGGATAAGAAGAACTTCCATTGGCTCTTTTACTGATTCATAACAGACAAAGGAGGGAATTTTATCTCTCTCCTGGTCACTGTGTTCAAATTGAACAAATGTCCATTCCAGAGGGTTACAATCTAAGTGATGACAGTCTTGGAGCTAAACATTTAGAGGTGAAGAAAGACAGCAATAAGGAAATAAGAGGGCAGAGAAGCCTTTTAATATGGTGAATAAGCATTCAGTCAGGGAGATTATTATTATTTTAACACCAGGAAACTGCCTGGTAGACTGTGGGGTAAGAAAAGTTGGCTTTTTTTTTTTTTTTTGTAATCACTGTTTCTTGCCATGCCTGTGGCCTACCTGCCCAACCTTTATTCCTCAACCTCCTCTATTTAGAGCTAGGGGATCAAAATGTTTTTTAAGTGATAATTAAAGGCAGCCTTAAGATGATGATGAATGTGTGATAGATGTTGCCAGTAGGGAAAGATGGTAGGATTTGGGTTTGATTATGTTTTTGAGATGAGTTGATTTTTATTCCATTCCAGAGCAGAGCTGTCTTTCTTTGGAGATGGGAAGTGTAGTATTATGGTGTAGGGGGTATAAGCTTTGGAATCAGGCAGGTCTAAAGTACACATTTTTTAACTCTGAATCTGTTGTCATCTGTAAATACAGCACATAAAAGCAATGTTTAAATGTTGTAAGAATTAGAATATTTGAGGGACAGTACCTGACACAGAGGCTGCCCTTAATTCTTACTGCTTTCCTGAATTTTCCTCCATTATGCTTCCTATGAAATATTCCAAACCCCATCAGGACTCCCCCACAGGCTGTCCCACATAGGTCGGTACTGACCGTGGGGTAAGAGATCCCTATCTTCTGAGTGAGTGAAGCAGTGATTGTGTTTAGTAAGTGAGAGACATAGAATAAATACATAGAAGAAACAGATGTATCAAGATCATAGTTTTGAAAGAAGAGACTTTGAGGTGGTTGGAGGAGGAGTGGCTAGATCAGGATCTAGATCCTGATGGCTAGATCAGGAAACTGATTCTTTCTGAATTTTGTCTTCTTTATGGTTGGAGAGAGCTTTCACTTCAGTGGTGTTTTAATGCTGTCCTTTAGGGGTATACCAGGCTACCCCTGTATGGTATCTAACCCGAGTGTAGAGCCAAGCCTTCTCTTTGATTTTCCTTATCAGATAAGAGGCAGATGGAAAGTCTTAACAAAAAGGAGTGGGGGACGGGGTCAATCAGTCCTTAACTCTAGCTTGAATCAACTCTTGTGTGTGTATATTGTATTTGCAATACCAGGGGACTGAGCCACACACTGGGGCTATTATAAAGAGAAACCAGAGTGCTGGTTCTTATATTCCCCAGTATATCCTCCACATAAAGTCGCAGTTAGCATCGGAGTCCCCCCCAAAACAATAGATTGATTTGACCAGCTGGGGTCTTTGTTATGTGGTTGGTAGAACTAAAGCATCTGTAGACCTCTGTTCTCCCATTAGAAAACATTAAAGAGAAAGTATTGATATTCTTTACCGTAAAGCTCACCTATGGAGATTTCAAAAACCTTTCATTAGAGACTACCATTTTGGCTGAGCTGGAAAAATGGAACATACATCCTGCCTAAAGCAACTAATAACTTAGACAAAAATATGTGAACCAGCAGTTTTGAAGATAATGGATATCAGCCAATGCATGTGATCTCTGATCACATCAGGCAGGATGGGAAACAAGCAAAATGCAGTCTAGTTCCAAAAACTGCCTTGAGAGGACTTCCAGACCATTGTGCAAGGAGGAGGAATCGGAAAGATCCCCTGAGTCAAGTTAGTGTAGGCTGAGGGGGCTGGGAGAACAAGGCAGCTAGAGTTCATAGGGCAGGGTACAGGAGAAAAGAGAGCCGCACCACGCAGATACCCCAGAGATCTGCAGAGGGTCCTCCCTGAGTATTTAGCAGAGAACTAATCAGTGCAAATATAGGAGGAAACTATTCAAGTCTAGAGAAAGAATCATGTGAAGGAATGAGAAGTGACAGTCCCTGAAGTTCACACAGGGCCAGAATTTGGGCCTCCTTCTACTAGCTAAAGTAGAAAAACCCTTAATTCATGGGACATTAGCTAGAAGGATCAGAAGAGTCTCTCAGAAATGAAGAATGATTAGCTTTACATACTGCTCTTGTCTCACCTGGAAAATAATAATCCTCACAAGGATCAAACTGTTTCCAACTAAGTTAATTGCATCCTAGAACAAAGTTCAAGAGTATTTATAGGGATAGGAAAATATCCAGCACCTAAAAAGTAAAATTCACAGAAGCTGGAATCCAATTAAAAGAGTTAGTTTTCATATAAAGAGACCTATTTCATCTCTATTGAATCTCATTTAAAAATTTTTTTCAGGTAGTGATAAGTGAAAGTTCTTGAGGTTCTTACCTAATTTTACTCTTTAAGTCTTCCTTAGGACAGTAAGACAAAAAATGCAACCCGACAAAACAAATGTTCTGCATGAGTAGAAGAACTCTTGTAATCGGCCCCTGAAACATTACACCAACCCCCCACCCTTGTTCTATAAGGTGATTATTTCAATTGTCTGGGGGCACCTGGGTGGCTCAGATGGTTAAGCATCTGCCTTCCACTCAGGTCATGATCTCAGGGTCCTGGGATGGAGCCCTGCCATCAGGCTCCCTGCTCCGTGAGGAGTCTGCTTCTGCTCCTCCCTCTGTTTGCCCCTCCGCACTTACGCTCTCTGCTCTCTCGCATGTTCTCTCTCAAAATAAATTTTAAAAAATCAATTGTCAAGTCTTAGTTTAAAACAAAGTGTAAAATTTGGGCCCCTGCTATAACAAGATTTCAGAAAGTTAACTGGGAACTTCTCAGTGTTTAGAGCCGAGGTTTCAGACTTTAAATGACTAGGGTGTTTTTATGTTTTTTTTTTTTTTTTTCCTGCGCCACTTCTTTCCATCTCCCAGTGAGTTCTGTTTTAGTTTGTTTCCTCGTCTGCCTCTCAGGTATAATGAAAGCATGAGTAAGGAAACTCCCTGCCCTCTATGTTCTCTTAAATGCCCTTCAGAAGAATAAGTGGGTCTATTTGTTGCTGATTCTGGAAACTGCTCTAGTAACTTGTTTCGCTGCTTGATTCTCAGCAGCCAATTCAATAATGGTATCTTGACAGGTAGCTAAGGTTGTACATAGAAACTGAGAAGAGGCACCAGGCATGAGTAGGCTATGGATTGAGGTCTTACTTTGGTCATTAAAAAAAAAAAAAAAAAAAAAAAAAGTTACCCTGAGGGCAGGGCAAGTCCTTTGTCTTTGATTACCTAGCTAGCATGATGAGTTCATAATTATATATTCAACATAGATGGTGAGGGTCAACTGTAGGAAGCAGCAGACACAAACTCACTTTATAGAAACTACCTGTGATAAACAGAACACCAAAGGTGTGGGAGAAACCTGCATCAGTGCTGAAATAAGGAATGATGCCAAGCACGTATCAGGATCCTTGAGAAACCTTGGCCTGCCTGGTTCTATATTGAAGGTAAGTCATAACGAGCCAGTTCATAACTCTTTCCCAATAAAATGGTACAGAATTCTAGGAAACACATAGTTTTGGAGAAGACCACAACACTATTTTCAAGGGTCTGGGTATGGAAGTGAGGGGTACTATGGGAAAAGGAGGACTATTTCACTTCTAATTTTAGCTTCATGGATAAGGACTTTCAAGGGTTTCAGCAAAGGCACTGGAAACACATTTGCTATGGTAAGCAGGAAATATGTGAGCAAAATAGGATGTTTCTCTTGAAAATTCAATAACTAGTGGGTGTAATTATTCTTCACCTGACCAGGGAGAAGCACTGGAAAAAAAAAAAGACTAGATAAAGTTAGTCTGTATCTGAAGACCCGGCCAGACCAAAGAGATAATCTGATATAAATCAATAGATGAAAAAGTCAGACAAAAACATGTAGAAGGGATCCCTGGGTGGCGCAGCGGTTTGGCGCCTGCCTTTGGCCCAGGGCGCGATCCTGGAGACCCGGGATCGAATCCCACGTCGGGCTCCCGGTGCATGGAGCCTGCTTCTCCCTCTGCCTGTGTCTCTGCCTCTCTCTCTCTCTCTCTCTCTCTCTCTCTGACTATCATAAATGAATAAAAATTAAAAAAAAAAAAAAGAGAAGTTCAGTGCATTACTTACACTTACATAGAAAGAAATTTTTAAAAATTCACTGATATTTAGACAATCATTTAAATTGTGTTTTCTAAAAACTGAAAATTAACTGCTAATGAAAAATAACTCAATATGCTTTCCCAGTCAGAGAAGCAAAAGCAAATTATAAAAGGAACCAACTGGAAAAAAAGTTAAAAACAGCAAACAGAAATAAGATCCACTATGCCCGATATAACAATTATAAATTACATGAAGTTAATTGAGCAAAATGTATACTTTTGGTTACCAAGCCAAAATGGAACTCTATGTTATCAACAAGTGGCACACCTATAACATAGTGCCTCAGAAAAACTAAGGTAGAACAGACAAGATGTCCAATAAAAGTGAACATTTTTTAAAAGATTTATTTATTAAAGTGAGTGCGCATAAGTAGTGGAAGGGATAGAGGGAGAGGGAGAAAATTCTCAAGCAGACTCTTACTGAGAGCACAGCCCCTTCGGGGCTTGATCCCAGGACCCTGAGATCATGACTTGAGCTGAAACCAAAAGCCAAGTGCTTATCCTAGTGAGGTACCCAGGTGCCCTGAAAGTGAACATTTTTAAAGAGTTGGGCTGCAGTATTTTCAGAAAAAGGGGATTTTAAAATATTAGCCATTAAATTGATTAAAGGTGGAATTGTATAATGAAGGAGATTACCAAAAAATAAAGTTATAATTTTTATCAACCTCTGTGGATGTAATATCACAGCAGTAAAACAGACACTAAAAAGTGATTACAAATGAATGGAGAAACAGGAAAGGACAAAACCTAACTAAATAGATATATATAAAGCAATTTTAAGAAGATCGTTCAGTGGAAAAACCTTAAATGTTCTCCTAGGTGATAACGTTCCTAATTTCACATGTTTTTAAGGGTGCCACAAGATGTATCCTAAACACTTTAAATTGTTAAAGTCCTGGGCAGGCAATTTTGCAACGTGCATCAAAAAATCTTTAAAAAGTCAATGTTTTAAAACTACCTCTAGGAAATCATCCTAGGGAAATAATGGGAACATATACACTGATACATGTACTCATTCACAAGAATATTGCTTAAGATCCCTGTTTTAGAATAAATATTAGTTTTTTTATTTTTTAATTTATATTTATTTTATTTTTATTTATTTATTTTTTTAAATACTAGTTTGAATAAAAGATTTAAATGTGACAGTTAAACCCTCCTCCCCAAATACTAGAGGAAGATAAAGTAGAATCTTTATATAATCTTTAACTGTGAGAAATAAATATGGGACAAGAAAACACTATATCAGCCTTTAAGGCCTGTTCCTATTGGTTTTGCCTGGGACTCTGCCTCCATATCTCCACTGAAGTAGCTCATTCCCACCTCACTCATATCCCTGCTCAAAAGTCACCCTCCCGGCCAGTCCTCCTAAAAGCCTGGCCCCTTCCCTGTGTAACCCTGCAATGCAGCATCACATCACCCTCTTTTCTTTCTGTAAATTACACTTGTCTCCACGTGCATTTATAATTATATATATATAAGTTATATTAATAATATATATATAATATATATATAACATATATATAATACATATATATATTTGTTGCTTTCCCACTAGAATATAAATTCAGGAGTGCAGGGATATGTTTATTCATGATTATACATCCAGAGCCCAGAACAGCCTCCTGAATATTTGTTGTATGAATGAATGTATCAAGTAATAGAACATAATATTAAATAATGGTTCAAAATTATAATGTGACTGTATATTTGCTCATAGAAAAATTATCACAATAAGAGGTGTACATTAATAGGTAAAATCCATTTTTGTAAAGCCAACACAGATCAATGTCAAAATGTGAAAAAGCAATGGAGCTATTTTAACTTGTTTTCCATTTGCTAGTTATATTTTCTACAAAGGTGTGTGTAATTTTGGGGGCCAGAAAAAATTCAAAAGTGGCTGTTGAATGACTTATTAGGGTATCCCTGCCTCTGTATTCTGCTACATTAAAAAAAGTGCCATTTATATGAAGGTTCTTATTAAACTATGTGGATCTACGCTATGATGGGTTATTTTATTTCATCTTCTGAAGACTAACAAAGCTGCTCCTCCAATTTATCAGCATACCCTTGAAACCTTGGCTAGAACAATTCTGGTGGGAAGACGGTGGGGTAGCATCAGGCTGGACAGGCAGTAGTGAAGGTCACTGTGTTGACAAGTTGAGAGACAGGAGTGTAACACATGAAACAGCTAAGGTTGTGACCAGGAGAAAGTGGAGTATGGGTCATGAAGAGCAGAGATGGAGATTGTAAACCTGAGAGAGGAGTGAGCTTGGCAGAAGAAAATCTGAGAAGGGAGACAGATCCAACCTTGGAGAAAGTGAATTAGTTTGGAACCAAGTCCTTTAAGGGACACTTTTATGAAGTGCCCTGCTACTTAAAGGAGCTATTTATTTAAGCCGGGGTGATTTAAAAAAAAATTAAAAAAAAACAACAGTATTTTAAATTACAAAAGTAACACGTGTTCATTGTGGAAAAAAAATTGGTACAGTGAGAAGAGAATATCGTGAAAAGTTAGATGCAGCTATGACTATAGTCGTTTCTACTTCAAGCCCATCCTTATTGTTATTCCCCACACCCAACCACTTTGTTTTCTACTTTATCTTAACCTAATTTACTATGCATTAAAAGTACTTATCCACCTATCAATCCATCCATCCACCTACTTATTTTATATCAACTGTGTTACTCCATACATAAATTTCAGACGATTGTTTTGTTAATAGAGACATTTTCCATATGAAAACACGGAGGTAGATCCTAAGGGCAATTGCTCTATTGAATAGATGTTCTAAATATTTGTTTGCAAGTAGTATGTTGGATAAATTCCTAGTGTTTCCTGGGTCAAATGCTATGCAAACTTAATTTTTATTGATATCGAGCTGCTCTCCAAACAATTATAGTTTATTCTTCTTGCAGCAGCATATTAGAATGCTCATTTCTTCCTACCTTACCTGCATTAGATTTTTACTCTTCTATACCTTTTCTGATATTCTAGGTGAAAAACATTACCTTCCTGTTATAATTTCCATTTCTTTGATTATGAGTAAGATCAGCATCTCTTTATAGACTTCTTGGCTATTGTTTCTTTTTCTGTGAACTCTCTATTCACATTGTTGGCTCATTTTTCTATTGTGTTATTCATCTTTTTTATTGATTTGTAAGAGCTATGTGCACGTTAAGGAAATAAGTAATCTATCATGTGTATCTGCATATTTTCCCCATCTCTCATTTGCCTTTTCCTCTTTCTTTTGTAAAGTTGTAAATTCTTAAGGAGTCCAATTTATATTGATAGGACATTTTAATAGTCAAGAAATTTCTGTAATCCTCACAGCATTCAATATTATTCTCGTATTCTCTCAAGATTAATTAGTTATGAAGACTTTTATACTCTCTGGATTAGAAAAAAAAGTTCACAAAGACAGCAGAGCTGCTGCTTAAACCTAATCTATGTCTATAGATATAAATTATGTCTATATAGATTATGTCTATCTATAGATATATGTCTATGTGGGATTCAGATCTGTTTATGAGACTGTCAAGAAGTCCTACCATGAAGGTCTGAGATTTACCTCTTGGGGGAAAAAAATAAACATAAGGGAAGTTCAAACCAATAAACTTGACTCAATAATAAGCTTCAATTTCAGAAGGGATGAGCATAGTGATCCTAGGACTCTTCTGGGCTTATAGGTAGGAGACTTGTAAACAAATGTTAAAATTCTGTTTCTACTGTAGCTCACTGGAGTGGAAGGCAGTGTTTCTTGGGTATGAGTTCCTCCAAAGAAGATAGTGTAAATGGTGTAAAAACATTTAAAAAGTTTTGGTAAAGCATTCTCCTATTCTGAGAACATTGCATAGTCCAGGGTTCTAGAGCATCAGCTTTGTCAGCAAATTTTACAGCATTTAAGGGAGCTCAACACTTGATGAGGCCCTGTGGTCAACAGAAGCAACATTATTCAGTGGAAAAGCAACATGACTTTATATGTGGTGATGGCAGGTGTTGGCAGGTGCTTGATAATAACCCGGTAGGTGAGTGAGTGGGGAATACAGAAAGTGAAGGAGGGGAGACTGAATAATGCAGAGGCAGCTAACATGATTCTCTCTACATGGGAAAGAGTTTGAATGAGTGTCATGTGAGACAAGAAAACTTGAGAAAACTAAGTTGATTTGTTTGAAATAGGATTCCAAGAATTTAAATTATCAGGCTATTGTGACCCATGTGAGAACAATTCATTAGGAGAGAAACTGAAAGGAAGCCTAAGGCAACTCCTATACAAGTGGTTGAGCTGGCAGATGAAAGAGGTGTAAATGTGGTGTAATAAAATAAAATCCATCTGAGTAAGCTTTTGTAGATGCAATTGGCTTTATTAAGTGATTCTTAAATTGGGCAGCATCCCTTATTGTTAATATGCAAATGAGGGATTGAACTAGCATGTAAAGGAGAGCTCTGAGGAGTTGTACAAGATGGAAGGTCTTTTCATAAGAAGGGGCAAGAAAGTTACTAGCAAAAGAAAAGATTGTTCCAGACAAGGTCACCTTCCGTTAGGGAGAAAGGCAGGAGGTTTTATTAGGTGGATTAGCTCATCTTGCTTTGGAGGATGGAGAGGACCCATGTGACAGACTACCTCATTAATACTAGTCTGAGAATTTACTTTTTTTTAAGATTTTATTTATTTATTCATGAGAGATACAGAGAGAGAGAGAGAGAGAGAGAGAGAGAGAAAGAGAGAGAGAGAGAGACAAGCAGAGGGAGAAACAGGCTCCATGCAGGGAGCCCAACGTGGGACTTGATCCTGGATCTCCAGGATCACGCCCTGGGCTGAAGGCAGGTGCTAAACTGCTGAGCCACCCAGGTGTCCCCTGGTTTGAGAATTTATGATTGACAAGTTAAGACCTCTCTGAAGGAGTTTGAAACTGCAGTTAAGTCAGATATTAAGCCCCAGTTTGGTGACTTGGCTTAGGTGACACCGTTTGGGGCCTGTGATTTTCTTTTTAACAGTAGGTACCATCAAGAATTACTGTTATATAAGATTGAAGTTATTTAAGGCATGATCCCTGTTGTCATACCTTTTTGTCTGGCTGGAATTCTTTGGAACATAGCATTAACCAAGAAAGAATTCACTGAAAATTAAAGCTAACAGATGCTTATTTGGGCTATTAGAATTGCAATTTGGGAGATACAGATTGAGGTAGGAACCTGACTCCTGTGCTGAGAAATGTGTGTGTGTGTGTATACAGAATTATATAGGCTGAAAACTACAAGTGTGGTTCTCATTTAGGTCTTTTTTTTTTTAAATTTTTTATTTATTTATGATAGGCACACAGTGAGAGAGAGAGAGAGAGAGAGAGAGGCAGAGACACAGGCAGAGGGAGAAGCAGGCTCCATGCACCGGGAGCCCAACATGGGATTCAATCCCGGGCCTCCAGGATCGCGCCCTGGGCCAAAGGCAGGCACCAAACCACTGCGCCACCCAGGGATCCCTCATTTAGATCTTCTAGGCAAAGCAGGGATTGAAACTAGGTTAAACTGGGATTGGTTGAGTTAATATGCAAATGAGGGATTGAAACTTGTTAAATTGCTTTGATTCTTTCCGAAAACAATATCAATGATTCAGGTGTCCTTGTGGTGAGGAGGAAGTTAAGTGCTGGTTGAGGGTTTCCAGCTGTTGGAAAGGTTTTAAAAAATAAGTTCATGGTTTCTCAAAGGAGGATGTGCATAAATTCCTCCTCCCTTCCAACCCTATTTTGAAAAGACTCTGGACTAGGTTTGCTAGCTCACTCCATTTTGAAATCTCCCTTTACCTTAGCTAGACAGTGCTGGTGACACTGGGTTGACTCTCATTCTCAGGAGGCTATAGAGTAATGGCCAGTGAGCCAGGCAGGACAGGAGCCATCAACCATCTTTGTCTACATTCAGTAGTAGCTCTTGTGGGACAACATATGCAGAGCTGGTGTTGAAAGGCATTTGGATCTCTTCAGAGAATCTATCCCATCTGAGATCTAGAATGTATAAAGCAAGCTGCTTTAAGCAGATGGTACAGATTCAGATAAAGGAGAATGACAAGTCACTGTAAGCAGTTTTAGGTGCCACTCATTAGATTCTAAACTACCTGAGATCAGACTGGTTTCTTTCCCGCCCCCCCCTCAGTCCTTATACTGTGCCTGGTACAGTTTAAATTTTCATTAGACATTTGGTGAACTGATAACAAAATTAATTCATGCCAGGTAGCACCAAACCCTAGGAAGCCTTGCTTGAAAAAAAAGTCCTTTGGAAAGTCTTGTCTGTCATCGTAAAGAACCAGAGTATGGTCACTTTCAGATCTCAGTTCCTGTTTTACTCTCAGTAAAGACAGGAGGTGGGTGGGTAATGACTGGGAAATGTCACATTCTTCACTGTAATGACAATAATATTAGGAGGGATATGCTCTGGTTGAATTTTATTCACAAATCTGTTATTAGCTACAGTGTGGCCCTTCTCAAATCTGGGGAACCAGAACTAGCAACGCTTCATATAGTTTAAAATACATAGTTTTAAAGATAGCAGCTAGTGAATTTATGGGAGGCATTTAGAAGGCAATATGGTCAAAAATAAGATTTAGGTAAGTATTTAGAAAAATGACTCATACAATTTTTTTAAAAAAATATTTTATTTAAAAATATTTTATTTATTCATGAGAGACACAATTTTTTAAAAAGATTTTATTTATTTATTCATGAGAGAGAGAGAGAGAGAATGAGAGAGAGAGAGAGGCAGAGACACAGGCAGAGGGAGCCTGACATGGGACTTGATCCCATGTCTCCAGGATCACACTCTGGGCTGAAGGCAGTGCTAAACCGCTGAGCCATCCAGGCTGCCCGACTCATACAATTTTTAAGGAAAATTACGTCTATTGGAAACATATTTATTAGTGTTTGAAAAGTGATCATTGAGTTCAAAATAAGTTTTTCACCTCAAACAAAAAACTCAGTTTAACCTTATGCATAAAGGAACTAGGAAAAGAACAAATCCCAAGGTGAGTAGGAGAAAGTAAATAAAGATCAGAACTAAAAAAAAAAATCAGAACTGAAATAAATGACATAGAGTCTTAACAAAAAGACAATAGAGAAGAACAATGAAACCAAGATCCAGTTATTTCAAAAGATAAACAAGATTGAAAAACCCTTAACCAGACTCATCAAGAAAAAAGCAAAAAGCACTCAAATCAGAAAAAAGAAGTAACAGTTGATGTCACAGAAATACAAAGGATTATAAGAGAATACTATGAAAAATTGTATGCCAACAAACTGGATTACCTAGAAGAAAAAGATAAATTCCTAGAAATATAGAACTTTCCAAAACAAAACCAGGAAGAAATAGAAAATCTGAATACATTAAGTACAACAAACTGAATTGGTAATTGAAAAAATTACCAAAAAATAAAAACCCAGGACCAGATGGATTGACAAGTGAATGCTACCAGATATTTGAAGAAGTTAATATTTATTCTCCTCAAGCTATTCCAAACAAATGCATTCTATGTGGCCAGTATTACTCTGGTAACAAAAGCAAATAGACACTACACAAAGAAGAAAACTGTAGGCCAACATCCTTGATGAACCTGATGCAGAAATCCTCCACAAAACATTAGCAAGCTACATACAACGATAGATTAAAAAGCTTATTGACCAGGATCATGGGGGGTGTATTCCAATGATACAAGGGTGGTTCAGTGTTTTCAAATCAACCAATGTCATATACCACATCAATAAAATGAAAGTTGAAAATCACATGATCATCTCAAAAGATGTAGAAAAGGCATTTGACAAGATTCAACGTCCATTCATGATAAGGACCCCACAAAATAGTTTAGAGGGAATATACTTTAACATAATAAAGGTTATATATAAAAAACCTACAGCTAACATCATTCTCAATGTTGGATAATTGAGAAATTTCCCCCTAAGGTCAGGAATAAGATAAGGATGTCCACTCTCACCACTTTTATTCAACATAGTACAGGAGGTCCTAGCCATAGCAATCAGGCAACAAAAAGAAATGAGGCATCCATATTGGTAAGAAAGAAATCAAACTGTCACCATTTGTAAATGACGTGATACTATACAGAGAAAATCCTAAAGACTTTACCAGAAAAGTGTTAGGAGTAATAAACGAATTTAATAAAGTTTCAGGACAAAATTAATACTCAGAAATTGGTAGTGTATCTAACACTAACAATGAAATCAGAGAAAGAGAAATGGGGGGGGGGCGGGGAGAGCACAGTTTATAATTGCACCAAAAAGAATAAAATGCCTGGGAATAAACCTAACCAAAGGGGTGAAATATCTATACTCTGAAAACTATCAAGTGCTGATGAAAGAAACTGAAGGTCACACAAATAATCTATACTCATGTATAAGAAGAATTAATATGATCAAAATGTCCATGGTACCAATGCTATCTAGAAATTCAATGCAATACCTATCAAGATAACAGCAACATTTTTCATAAAACTAGAACAAATAATTCTAAAATTTGTATGGAACCACAGGAGATCCCAATAGTCAAATCTTAAGAATAAAGAAGCTGGAGATATCACAATTCCAGCTATCAAGACCCACTATAAAACTGTAGTAATCAAAACCATGTGGTACTGGCCCAAAGTTAAGCATGCAGATAAGAGGAACAGGATAGAGATCCCAGAAATAAACACATTTGTATGGTCAATTAATCTGTGCCCAAAAAAAAAAAAAAAAAAGGAAAGAACATACAATGGAGAAAAGACAGGATCTTCAATAAATGATGCTGAGAAAACTGGACAGCTACTCATAGAAGAATGAACCTGGGCTACTTTGTAATACCACACACGAAAATAAACTCAGTGGATTAAGTACTGAACGTGAGTTTCATATAAGTGTGAATATTTGGAACATACTTATATTAAAAGAATTATTTGTTGCTTATTTGAAACTCAAACTTAAGCTTTCTATATTTTATCTACCAACATGAACACGTGTGATGCTAAAGAACGCTGTCTTTGCTGGGTGATGTCTTTGTGGGGTGTTGAGGCGGTCCTGGCTTTGTAGACATAGACCCAATAGAGTCCTGTTCTTTCCATTCTGAAACATACTTTACTCCTGTCCCTGCCTACATCCAAAGTAAAAAAAAATTGTAGACATTTAAAATACAACATATTTCATTTTATGGCTAAAGTGGGATAGACTTCAAGCTCTATTTTGGTTTCTGGAAAATTGTGATATTTAGTATGAGGAATTATGCCCTGGGCAAATAGATGGTTTATACCCTACAATTTACCAAACATTTTAGTACAGATGAGAGGAAACTCATTTTTACATAATTTGTGGTGTTATTCTGCATTGTTTCATATGATTGTGTACAATAATGCTGTTTAGAATCCTCAGACTTGCTAGAAATAGTCATGGAAGTTCATTTTTATTTGTCATAAAGGGGCTATTATCTCTTAATGAGAAAGAAAACCAGCACTTGAGGGAGATAGCCTTGTTAAAGAAAAATTGTGGACTACTTGGCCATGGTAGTAGCATTCTGTATTCTGTTGGCAATTTTTTGAAGAAATGCTCTAATTTGGGTCAGACTATAGTAGGGAGTATAAAGGTCACGTGTTTGTGTATATTCCCATGGAGTTTAACATATTGAGTTATCAGAAAAAAAAAAAAAAAAGAACAACTTTAAAAAAAACGTTGTGTTTGTTTCAGTGCTTCCACCTCAGAGTTCAAGATACTTTCTAAAATATCTCTTTTCTTTCATTGATGCTCTTCTGAGGGAAGGGGGCTTTTCAAATGTTCTTCTCTCCCTATATCCTCCTTTTGTCTCTAGGCCTTGGGTCAGCCATGTTTCCAGCAAGTGAACCTTCCTTCGTCAAGGAAGGCCTGTGTTTGTGTCAGAAGGTGGTACCTTTGAAAGTTAAAGGGAATAATTTAGTTCTTATTTCGACTTGGGCTTATTTCTGAAATCTAGCACAACACCCACAAGATGGAGAAAATAGAGTGGTTGAAAGAGAAAAAAAAGTACAGCTTCGCTACAAGGTTGACGAGCTTGCTTGGATGTGGTATGGAAAAGGAGAACCTCTGAAATCCTCTGTCTGGACCCCAGAGAAAGCAGAGGAGGCGTTAAAAGGAAGCAAGCAAGACAAAGGGCAAATAGGAGATTTAGCCATTAAAATACTCTGCGCTTTTCTTATGAAACGAAACAAAACCATGAAGTTATAATTGACAGCTTTCCCTGCCCACTGCATTTTGTTTCTTTAACAAATTCTAGTGTCACTGTGCTTAAGGGCATGCCAAAAAAAAAAAAAATGCTGTGTCACACTGTCTATGATCAGTATCAAGTGTCATCTCATATTTTGGTGAGACTGGGATAGGAAGGGAGAGATGGATGTAGGTGATGCCCAGCTCCACTGTCATCATTTGGTGCACATCTGTGGCACCCCAAAACGCCTCCTTGTAAGCCCTGGCTGTATTTTTCAGTTTTGCAGGGCTTCCTGGAATGTCAGAGAATATAATAGACATATCAAAGTGAAGAAAAACGGAGTTATTTAAAACTCAAATGTGGGCTTGTGGGATAATTCTTTTTGTTTCCTTCTTCCTCCCCCCCCCCCCCCCCCCCCACTCAGAAACTCAAGGCAGGAAACAGGAAGGCAAGGGCTCTGATGATAGGACTGTGAACTTGCAGTTTGGCTTCTCCTTTAATATGACTACTGGCCAGTCTTATGCTGGAATAGTGTTCAGTCTGTGTGGGAAGGAGTGCTGCTTCCCACTCCTGATGTTTTCTCTCTGGTAGAGGCAGCACCACTAGCATTTGTGTCTTAGCCTGCTTCTACTTCCTCATGCAAGTTCTCTAGAGATGTGACAGTCTCAACAGGGGTTTGGGAGGGAGAAACAAAGCATGTGCATTTCAGTTCCTCCCCCCTCCCTTTCTTGGGAGCACATCTGCCCACAGAGTGCACTTTGCCCTTGTCTATGTGGTCAGCTTTGCTGTAAAGGTTGGGAAGATCGATAGTTACAACTTGAGAAGGACAGTCTCTATATCTATATAGAGTCTCTATGTTTTAGAGATTTGGTTTGAGGAGACCTACTTTGTAGATACAAGCTATCTTCTCTAATATCACCTTGATTGTAACGAGGTGTTTTTTCTCCTTGCCTAACTATACTGCATTTTCCCATTGGTTCCAAACCTCTGTGAAGGAGAAAGATATTACTTACTGCGCCCATTTATGCCTGGACATAGTTGTTCAATGTAATGCCATGTACCCAGAAAGCATGCCAATGGTGACATGGGGTTCAGGAGGAATTTAACAACTGAAACAGCTGGTTGGCATGTGTGGAAAGACTGTTGGATTTGGGAGTCTAAAACACAGAGCTGGTGAGAAGGGAATAGAGGCTACCCTCTGAGTCACATGATCAAAAATGACATGCAGGCATTGCCTGAAAATAAATGCTCCCCTTTATAATATCCTTCTCATTAGACCGAACAATAAAAATAGCCAACGTTTATGATAAGGTAGGAAATTATCAACAGGTATTTTTTTTCTCCATTTAATCTTTACACCAGCCTATTAGGTGCTATTTTTGTTCATTTTATAGGTGAGGAAATAGAAGCTAGATAAGAAACTTGAGCAAGGTCATAAATAGTAGCTATTTCTTAGGTGGTAAATGGTGGGACCAGGACCTACAGCAGGGTAGACTGGCTCTAGACTGCTCTGTTTCAACATCCCTCATATATGAACTGCTCCTGTAACTTAGAGTTGACTATACTATTTTCTGTAGATCTCCCAATTGTTTTCAAAAGTTATAAAAAGTGGTTCACTTACAGCTCCAAACTGTAATGCTTGCTAAATCCTTAGTTTTTCTTCCTGAATACTCTTTGGCATCTTTTGTCAGTATAAGAGCTGGAGAGCTTACTTCAGGGAGATCACAAGAGAATTGAAATTCAAAGGGAAAAAGTGAACCAAGTCAGGGATGTTGTGGGGCAGTTTTCTTGAAACCTGAATCAGAAAGCCATCAAACCAGGAGGTGGGAACTGTGCATAGAGCTGAGACAGAACCGAGAGAGAACCCTGCACCCCCACCCAGGCAAAGAGGTCTATCACTGAACACTGTAGTGCAGTGAGAATCAACCCCAAATGCTCTTTGGAAAGAAAATGACAACTCTATTTTGTGGTATAATGTTTTATCAGAACAGCTTCAGAAACAGATTGAAAAATTTCTGGAGCAACAGCAGCATGGAAAAAAAGGGTACCAGTTTCTGTGGCATGTGTATAATCTGCAGCAAAGAATTCATGGAAAACACAGCTGTCTTTCAGATGCATGTGACTAGAAAGCAAGCCTTAAAGATTTTGCTGCTGGAAAATTGCATGCCACTTTATGTTGAGAAAAAGTAGTCAAGATGCAGTTGAGTGCTGAGATCGCTGGAGACCAGAAGGTTTCATGATGAAGGTGGAGCATTATAGGATTAATACTACAAGTCCAAAATCATGGCTGATTTTGCATTTTTAAATATTTGCAACTTGGAAAATCTTAGGAAGAAATTCACATGGAAGATAGTCGCAAATTTTGAGATGTTTAAGAAGGTGACCAGAAAGCTACAAAGTTCCTCTGCTGTAAACCTTGCTTTATGAAAACTAGACCACTCTCTTTCACCATACACAGAGATAAACTCAAAATGGATGAAAGATCTAAATGTGAGACAAGATTCCATCAAAATCCTAGAGGAGAACACAGGCCACACCCTTTTTGAACTCGGCCATAGTAACTTCTTGCAAGATACATCCACGAAGGCAAAAGAAACAAAAGCAAAAATGAACTATTGGGACTTCATCAAGATTAGAAGCTTTTGCACAACAAAGGATACAGTCAACAAAACTAAAAGACAACCTACAGAATGGGAGAAGATATTTGCAAATGACCTTTGCCCTTGGATAAAGGGCTAGTATCCAAGATCTATAAAGAACTTATTAAACTCAACACCAAAGAAACAAACAATCCAATCATGAAATGGGCAGAAGACATGAAGAGAAATCTCACAGAGGAAGACATAGACATTGCCAACATGCACATGAGAAAATGCTCCGCATCACTTGCCATCAGAGAAATACAAATCAAAACCACAATGAGATCCCACCTCACACCAGTGAGAATGGGGAAAACTAACAAGGCAGGAAACCACAAATGTTGGAGAGGATGTGGAGAAAAGGGAACCCTCTTACACTGTTGGTGGGAATGTGACCTGGTGCAGCCACTCTGGAAAACTATGTGGAGGTTCCTCAAAGAGTTAAAAATAGACCTGCCCTACGACCCCGCAATTGCACTGTTGGGGATTTACCCCAAAGATACAGATGCAATGAAACGCCGAGATACCTGCATCCCGATGTTTCTAGCAGCAATGTCCACAATAGCCAAACTGTGGAAGGAGCCTCGGTGTCCATTGAAAGATGAATGGATAAAGAAGCTGTGGTCTATGTATATAATGGAAAATTCCTCAGCCATTAGAAATGACAAATACCCACCATTTGCTTCAATGTGGATGGAACTGGAGGGTATTATGCTGAGTGAAATAAGTCAATCAGAGAAGGACAAACATTACATGGTCTCATTCATTTGGGGAATATAAATAATAGTGAAAGGGAATAGAAGGGAAGGGAGAAGAAATGGGTAGGAAATATCAGAAAGGGAGACAGAACATGAAGATTCCTAACTCTGGGAAATGAACTAGGGGTGGTGGAAGGGGAGGAGGGTGGGGGGTGGGGGTGAATGGGTGACGGGCACTGAGGGGGGCACTTGATGGGATGAGCCCTGGGTGTTATTCTGTATGTTGGCAAATTGAACACCAATAAAAAATAAATTTATTATTAAAAAAAAAAAAAAGAAAGCAAAAAATGGGGGAAGCTAACTGAAAAGCTAAGTGTCCACTTGGAGGATGTTCACAGATTTGCACCTTTCAAAAGAAAAATATAGTGTGGATTTTATTTCTGCCATATGGATGTTCATTATGGTTCTGGTAGGTATTATAAATGTCTTTAAACCAAAACAAACTCAAGGATAGCACAAAAAAAGGCTAAAAGACATCCTAAAAAGATAATACATGGGAATATACCCAATATGAATGTTTTAGTCTATGGAAATCATCTTCTTTGTTGGGAATGCTGACAGTGATAATGACTTCATTGTTCAGAAGCAGAATGAAGTTAATCCCAGCATCAGAAAAATTAAATCCAACTGCAACCTGTGAAACCAGGCAGCTCTGGAAATCAGTTGAAGTGTCTGCAGTTGGGTGTTTGGTTAGAGATTTTCTGGAAAGACAGGTGGAAAGAAGAGTTTAGACTTGAATGATGGCCAATGATTAGTCTTTTGAGAAATAAAGATAAAAATTAAAAAAAATTTTGAAGGGAATGAAGTGAAAGGATGATATCCACATATCACAAATCACTCAGGAGCCATAAGTAACGTTGGACAAGAGCTCAGGTGTAACTGGAGGCCAGGTGAGAGTCCACATCTCAGGTACCTGAAGGAGTGTGAGGGCATTTTGAAGACTTGATCTAATGCTTCTCACCTTGCCCCTTAAAGGAATCTTGACCTTGAAGGAGGAGTGGTTAGACAGATCCTGGTAGAAGGGAATCCTTCCCCATGTAAAGTCACCTGAGGTCCTGTTACATTGGAGGTAAGTGTTAGGCATGTGGTTGAAGTAGTAGGTGAGACGTGATCTCAGATGTGGAAGAGATCATTGGGGTTTGGAAGCAGCACAGAATGTTGGGGGCAAGGTAGGAATATGGGATAGCCTGAGGGCTGAGTAGGACAGAAAGATCAGAGGAGGTAGGTGCTGATGTAGGTAATGGGTATAGGGCAACCCTCCCAATCACAATTGCCCCATAGCTACTAGTGTAGAGAAAATCCATTTGGATAAACGATAACATCTTCTCACATGCAAATGAGTTCATGATGAGTGTCTTAATGAGGCAAAAATTTGGGTGCAAAGAGTTTATTTGGGAGGTGCAGGGAGTAGAGAATTGAAACAGGAGATAAGTCAGTCAACAGTGGGTACATTGTGATGCCGGTAACCATGGTAGGAGGCTGAAAGTTAATCCAGCAAATAGACCCCAGGAAATATATAAAACACACTTCTCAGAATTTGCTGACTTGAGGAGGGGGGAGCTAGGGTGTTTATACTACCGATTTCCTAGAATCATTAGTTGAAGGCTGCTAGCTGAAGATGTTAATTATGAAGCATTTCTGGCCTGATTCATACATACTTCATCCTTACCCAGTTCTGGGAAAATTCTGGGCACAGATAAACTATGCATGTTCCCAGGAATATGGGCAATGCTAGCTTGTATCAGTAAATTAAACCTATTAGTCATTCCCAGTGCCATGCGAATTACTTGAATCCAGTTGTTCTTTTACTTTGTAGACAGAGACTAAGAATTTTAATGGGTCTGTATGGAAGTTAGGTAATGTGAGTTGATAGCCTGGAAAGAAGACCGGAGTTTGAGTTACACCTTTGCTTGTAATCCAGTGCCTCATCCCTACTAGCGCCTTAATAACTGAATAATATTGAAAAGGAATGTTGAAAGGGAAGTGGGAAGCTCATTCAGTGGTAAAATTCAATAGTTCTACCAATTTTTATGAGTCTGCAAATCATAGCAGATCCTTCACTAAGGTACATACGCTTGGAACTTCATAATTGACAACATTTGGAAAAACAGGATGTTTAATGAATATTGAGCAATAACAAAGAGAAAATCTGTATTTTGTACCACATGGGAGTTTTCACACTAGTATTCACTTTTCTTGTTCTTATTCCTCCTTTTCAATTATACTCACAGTGCCAACATAAATAATTCCTTTCACTGAAGGAAGTTATTAAATATTTTTTCATTTTTAATCTTCTAAATATGAAATATATAATTTCATATTCTTGGAATGATTTATTTTTCCTTTTAGTTTCACTTTTGAAACCTTTTGTTCTGTATCATTTACTTGCAGGGACTTATGTTATTGATCTGATTCCATGTTAGCAAATGATAAACAAAATCGCGTGATTATTTATTTATTTTTTTTAGTACTAGATAGTTTTCTTTCTTTAGGCCTTGTATAATATACAGTGTGGT
The DNA here is from genome assembly GCF_011100685.1 of Canis lupus familiaris. NCBI lineage: Eukaryota > Metazoa > Chordata > Mammalia > Carnivora > Canidae > Canis > Canis lupus. Next base: position 4,260,361 of record NC_049243.1, on the reverse strand, counting down.
TGTCCTTGAAACTCATGTTGATATTTGGCTTTTTAAAGTACTTCTTCAGGTCCTAAATCGATTCTGGTCCATGTGGTAAAGGTTTCAAATGTCCAAATGTTGATTAAGTTTTATTTATCATTAAACTTTTTCATTTTATTTATCATTAAAAAACTTTTTCCCGTATCATTGAAATTCACTAAGGGCCTTTAAGACATGTGTTATTAAAATGTGTACAACAAGCTTAGGACAAACTTTCAAATACCATTACTTTCATTTTATGGCTGGTTGTTACATATCTGATTCACCGTCATTACCTGGCATATAACTTGGCTGTAAATTCAAATTTCTGTCTGAGACTGGGGTCATGGTGATAATGGTACTGATGGAGGTGTTAGGAGGTACTGGGGAGTGGCATGGAGAGGAAGCAAAGATGAACACATGGCAGAGATCATATGGACTATGCCAAAGTCAATGGATGATGATTTCTTCTATCAGTAATGGTTTGCAGAGGGTCCTAGGAAACTTCAGAAAAAGTCTTACAAAGAAGACAAAGAGAATTTTAAACATGTGGGATCTTTTTTTTTTTTTTTATGTGGGGTCTTTTATAAATACCATGACACTTCAAGCTTGCTCCCATTTTAGGACACGTGTACTCTTTCCTTGTCCTGGAATGCTTGTCTCCATTCTCTTCCTGGAGTTGTCTGTCTACCTGTAGGTGTTTGAGTTTACCACTTCTGCATTTCTTGATTGCATCAGTGTGGCCGATGACCTTAGTATATCCCTCCCAGTTCCCCATCTCCTTTTCTGTGACTTTTTGTGTCCCACAAAGTGACCACGTGGCTGTTTCCTCATAATTTTGGTCTCAGGTCAATTGTCCTCTGTTGAGTCCTTTCCCCGCCACTATAGTCAGAGGACCTCGTCTCCCTGATACAAATATTCAGCCATGTTCTATTCTATTGTCTTATTTTTTCTTTATCATACTTACTATTTGAAACTACATTACTTACATATTCATACTTCTTCTTGGGGGGATGTGCGTGTGTTTATTATCTAAGTCTCTTCATAGATAAGTTCCATAAGAATGGGGACTTAATTTTGTCCACAACTGAATCCATGGTACATAGGATTGTTACATAGCAAGTACTGCATAAACATTTCTTTAGTGAATACATTTTTATTAAATTAAGAGATACTATGGGGAAAGGTAGCTTCTCAAGTTCCTCTTCTAGGAGTTCAGTTTGATTTCCAAAATCTCTTCTTTGTTAGGCTCCAAGAGTAGGACTTTTTACCATCCATCATTGCAGGATTGTCTCTTAATGAGGGGTATTTGGAAAACCTTTCATTTTTCTGATTATTTCAGAATTTCTTGAACCAAGACTTACTAGTCTAACTGCTTTTGAAAATTACAGCCTGTCTACATTTTATTTACCAGAGGGAAACTTTGTTTCCTATTTGTGTTCCAAAAAGTGATAGATAAAAAAAAAAATAAAAAAAACAAAAAAAAAAAAACAAAAAAACAAAAACAAAAAGTGATAGATAAGATAGCTATAGGGGACTAGTGAGGATATATTGACATCCCCAACTGACCAATGAAATGAAAAAAAGTAAAGGTGGCAAATTCAAGTGTCTAGAGAGGACAGGTATACAACTCAAAGGAGAGATCAGGGTACCATTTCTTTGGACAACAATTCACTTGGATTATAGGTCTGTGTTCCCACATTTTCTTATTTTCTAAAAAAAAGGCAATTACCTAGATTTTTTTTTTGAAATTTCCTAAATTTTAAATACAGGGATATAAAATTTAGAGATACTGAACAGGACAAATAAAGCTGCCTGAAGATCCTAGATAGCCAGCATGTTCCCAGGCTATATAAGCTAAAAGTAAGTTTCTAGGAAGATTTCTGGACTTTGTAGTGAATCTGTTTTAGGGACTTTAATCTCAAAAAAAAAAAAAAAGGAACTTTAATCTCTGAATTGAGGGTGAGATGGGAAAGGATTCTAGAGTGCTCCTGTTTGAACAATTTAACTTCCGTTAATTCTAATATGAAGTCTCTAAAATGTTAAGCAATGTTTCTCAAAATATCTGTGGTTAAGGGCTGATTTTGTGTGTAATGTATGCATTTTAATTTCAAATCTGTTATGGTCAGAAATTTTGCAGCATACGATATAAATACTCAAAGTGATCATGTACTTAGGTCTTGTGGCAATTTCAGGCTTCCATAAAAATTTTTTCTAAAGGTATATTCTCAATTTCTTTTGAATTCCTTGTAGACCAGTACCTGGCAGTTGACGGACCAGGAGGACACTTGGAGTAGTGACTAGCATCCCTCCAGGTAAGAGCCGTTAAGCAGATGCTCTTGCCTGTCTTCTGTAGTTTCATGGCTTGTTTATCTGACTTGGATCGAGTGCCTTAAAGACAGTGTGTCAGTATTTTTAAATTGTATTTTTTTTTTTTTGTATTTCTGAGTCTAGTTCAGTGCCTGACATATAGTCGGTGCTCAACAAATTATGTTGAGTAAATAAAATTACTAACCTAGATAAGGAAATTAAAAAAGAAACTACAGGGACCCCTGGGTGGCTCAGCAGTTGAGCATCTGCTTTTGGTTCGGGTTGGGATCCCAGGGTTCTGGGATCAAGTCCCGCATTGGGCTCCTCACAAGGATCCAGCTTCTCCCTCTGCCTGTGTGTCTGCCTCTCTCTCTGTGTCTCTCATGACTAAATAAATAAAATATTTTTAAAAATTAAAAAGAAACTACTTTTTGTAGATAATATATAGTTAAATTTCTCATACTTTTCTGTGATGAAACTTAATACCATCAACATTCTTCTATCTGATCTCCACATGACCCTGGGTGGAAAGGATCCCTCCCAGGGTCTCACTTCCTGTTGATTGAAATGAACAGGTGAAAAATCTCCTTGACAGTATACCTTCCTTGAAAACTGCATTTTTCCAATTGGTTTCAAAGCCTGTAACTTAACATGTACTGAGCTTTTTTCTTACTGTCAAAAAAAAAAAAAAAGGGAATTTGCTTAAAATCAGATCCCTCCAATAATGTGACTTTTTCTAGAGTAAGTCAAGTCAATCTGTATACATACGGTGGTCTGCTGGGGTGCCATGGAAGCTAACTATTCAATATTCTTTAAGAACTGATTGTGTTTACAAAACTTTTTTTCTCTTTTTACAAATAGAGAAATGGAAGGAGTTTATTCTTCCCATTTCGTCTGTCTCCAAGGTGGAGCTCCTGCTCTTTGCCGCACCCCCACCTTCTCTATCCACGTACTTTTCCCATATTGTCTGCATCTCTTCCAGATAACCACACGCTCCAAATTACTCTTCAAAGAGAAACTGACTTCACTCCCTTGAGTGAAGTTAGTGCCTGGAATGCACTAACTTTGGGAATGTTCTAAAAACTAAAGATGAACAAAGGAAGGGAAGGATGTTCAGCTTAGATTTAGTTGTTTTCCAATTTCTGGTGTGATGAAATTTCCTTTGGGCTGTAAACCCTCACTCTGGGGCCTGAGACTCCCTGTAGGTGGCTCTTGGCTGTGATAATGACTAAGATCTTTAGAGCCAACCTCCTCGGGGATCAATCCACAGCTGGGAAGTGCCTTTCCAATTTTGTGAAATGATTGATAATTGCAATCAGTATCTCTTAAAGGCCTTGTGAATATGTCCTGGCCAAAAAAAAAAATTAATAGAAAAGATGTAAAATGTTTGTTTGCTTTATGCCTATCAGAAGGATAGTGAATATCTTCAACTAATCTGTGGATGGAAGGAAATTTCATATATTTGCTCTAGCAAAACCAGCAACCATTAGACTCCAACAGAACTGCTTTATACATGGTTTGCTTCCAGTAGTTCTATGTGTAGCCTCAAAGAGAATTCTAATGATGGAATCCTAGAGCACCAGCTTGTGGAATTGATTAGGAAATTTGAGAGTGATTACCTTTCCTTTTTTGGAAGAGTGAAGATGCCAACTCATATTCTTACAATATTTTATTTGATTTTGAGTACTTATGTGTTGATAGAACTTGGGTATATTTTAGGCTGGCAGTCTCGGCTTTTTATGAGCAGTGTGCCTAGAGTGTCAGCTGTACTCTTGCTTTCTGTAATGTCCTGATCCATGGATCACCTCCACCTGCAGTCTGACATACGTGGACTAGCTCCTTAATTCTAACAGGACACCTTAAGGATAGCAATCTCAGTCTTCCATGATGGATCAATGAAAGGGCTAGATTTCTGTTGTCATGTCCCTTCTTAAGAACTGAATCTCTACCTTAGTATCATGTATAACTTTTTTTTAAAAGATTTTATTTATTTATTTATTCACAAGAGACATAGAGAGAAAGAGGCAGAGACACAGGCAGAAGGAGAAGCAGGCTCCATGCAGGGAGTCCGATATGGGACTCAATCCCAGGACCCCAGGATCATGCCCTGAGCCAAAGGGAGATCTCGACCACTGAGCCACTCAGGCATCCCTCACGTATAACTTCTTAGGGTCTCAGTGCTTGAAACTTGGTTCTGTCCCATTCTCTCCCTGAATCCTAAATCATTTGAGAAATAAAACAGACAGATGGGGATGAAGCCATTAGCTTTATCAACCATTAAAGCTGGATCGGAGGACCTAGTTTACACTTGTTGCTTTGGCAGGTTCCCTATATCTAGTTCCAGAACTGGACTTACTCATGCAGACATAGGCAGCACTGACAGCCTGCACACCTTCTACTCGCCCTGCATGGGAGTTGGTGCCTCTAGAAGAATGGCATGGAAGAGCAGAGGGGAGTTTCTGCTTCCTGGAAGGCCTGCCCTTATGAGGAAGGGGGTTCGGGGAGGCTGAGTTAACTGTATGGCTCCTCACTGAAACTCTGGGGAGAAGAGTGAGGAGTGGGAACAGGTCAGGGGTATTAGGAGAAAGTCTGTGTTAATTTCTATTGCTACTGTGACAAATTTGTCACAAATTTAAGGGCCTCAAACACAATTATCTTAGAATTTTGGAATTTAAGAGTCAAAGTGAGCTAACATCAGGATGTTGGCAGGGCCGTGTTCTTGAGGCTCTAGCAGAGAATTTTCCAGCTTCTAATGGCTGCTCACTTTGCTTGGCTTACTTGGCATCATTTCAGTCTCTGCTTCTATTGTCCTATCTCTGACTTTGACTTTCCTGCCTTTAAGGATACTTGTGATTACACTGACCCACCAATGGATACCGTCCAGGATACTTTCCCTCATGATTCCTTAATCATACGTTTTAATCATGTTTTTGCCATGTAACAACATAGTCACGGGTTTCAGGGATGAGGATGTAGATCTCTTTGGGCATCCCATTATTATTCCTGTCTTTATGGAAACCAGGAGAGTTGGGAAGAAGTACCGTGCCTAATTCCCCCCACCCCCCAGCCCCCCAGACCTTAGTCTTCTTGCTGGGATACTGCCTCAACATTACTTGATCATGACCACCCCTCCTACTTGACACCAGAATATTAAATGCTGCCACTGGGGATTCAATGTGCTTCATATCAGCAGAGACCACGTTCGGCAGTATAAATGAGATTAACCTGCCCTGTACCTAATTACTACTACAACAATGCACAGAGTCAGATGCTTTGGAGCTTTATATGAATGATATTAAACATAAAAAAAAAAGAAAGGAAAGGCATATATTAGCTTTTTGATCTTACTAACAAGAACTGAAACTTAAAAAGGATAAATTATTTGCTCAAAAAAAGACAAATGGAAAGAAATAGGCCTGCTATTTAAACGCTGGTCTTTGTGGATGTCTGGGTGGCTCAGTCAGTTAAGCGTCTGTCTTCAGCTCAGGTCCTGATCTCAGGGTCCTGAGATCCAGCTCCACATCAGGTTCCCTGCTCAACAGGAAGGGGAAGTCTGCTTCTCCCTCTGCCTCCTTGCCCCACCCGCTCACACATGCTCTTTCTCTCTCTCTCAAGTAAATAAAATCTTAAAAAATAAACTTAAGCATTGACTTCAATTCTATGTTTTCCATTTTTTTTCATGCTGCTTCTTTGCCTTCCACTGTAGTGGTTCCCCAGGCCCTGTCCCACCGTGAATGGGCCTTCCGTGCTTTGTTCATTATCATTTCGCTGTATCTGGGTGGCTGAAGACCCATCCTCATTCCCATAGCAAGTCATAGAATGTTCTTCTGTATGACTTCTTACACTTAATTGTCCCATTTACATTTCAGTACAGTTGAGGAGAGAGCTTCCTTCAAAGCACTCAAGGCTTTGACTGTATAAGATAAAGGAATGTCTTTTAGTAAAGCTCAGAGAAGCCTACCCCATTGCTGCTCTTGTGAAACGTGATGTCTCTTTCTTCCCAGGCAATGAGCATTGCCAGTTCTGTTTCAGGGTAACTTGGGTGACTGACAACAGGCAAGACATATTGAAATTTAATGAGAACAAAATCAGTTTCTTACAGCGTTATGATTAATATAGAGAAATAGACCAAGCACGTATCTAGGCTTTTTAGTGTAAACATCCCATTTTCTGGACAGCCTAACAAAGCATGTGGGAGAAAGATGGTGCCCAATACTTGCTAAATTCAACCCAATTATTCAGATGTGTCAAAACTGGCATTGGTCCCCATTTGATGTCCTGCACCCAAACAGAATAGAACATAAAATCTCCTAGACCAACATATGAGTTTTAGCAGAATTGCCTTCAAGTGTATTAACATTAGCATTTACTGAGATTTAATATGTGGCCATTAGTGGAGAGGAAACCAAAACACCGACAGGGAGTCTATACCAATAATCTATATCAGATGGAATAAAAATTTCGCCTTGGTTTTATTCTTAGTACGATTGTATATGGGACCAACTTTTAGCTTTAATATTTATTTGATCTTTGAAGTAATAATACTAAGTGAGTAAGCCTGTATAGAGCAGTTTATAAGATTCCTTCTGCAATTTGATTGTTAGCTTTGAAAATAATTATCAAAATTTTTAGGTTGTCATTATTATATTGCCTGGCAAATCTTCAGTGCCCCAATTTACATGGGCTAATATCATTATCTGTTTACCTTGGAGTTCTAAAATTTAGCAAAGATATAATGTTTAAGAATATTAGCTTCAGTTTGTGGTAAATGTGTTCAATCTCCTCAAAAACTCAAATGCAGGGCAGCCCCGGTGGTGCAGCGGTTTGGCGCCACCTGCAGCCCAGGGCGTGATCCTGGAGACCCTGGATCGAGTCCCACATCAGGCTCTCTGTATGATGCCTGCTTCTCCCTCTGCCTGTGTCTCTGCCTCTCTCTCTCTCTCTGTCTCTATGAATAAATAAATAAAATCTTAAAAAAAACTCAAATGCTTATGATCTAACCAAAATGAGAATGTAGCATTACCTTTTCTTCCCCCCCCCTGCTTTTTTGATAGGCTTTAGTATAATTTTTTTTTAGATGTATTTATTCATTTGAGAGAAAGAGCACACTTCCTTCCATGAGCAGGGAAGGAGGCAGATGGAGAGGAAGAGAATCCCAAACAGACTACCCACTGAGAATGGAGTCCAATGCAATACTTGATCCCATGACCCTGAGATCATAAACTGAGATGAAATCATGAGTTGGATGCTTACCCAACTGTGCCATCCAGGTGGCCCTATTTCGCTTTTTGAAACTTGTATGACATTTAAAAACATTGTATTCTCATCATATTTATACAATAAAAGAGTTAGCTAACAAGACAATATTGGTTAGGATGAAAAGTAACCTTATTTCTCCTTCCACAGAGGTACTCTCTTTACACATTTTTAGCTAAGGTTTCAGAATTTACTTCCTTGTCTATACATAATATGCTTGCAGTACTCTTCTTCTTAAATCAATTTTTAATAATTTCTATTGAATTCCCACTTTGGAAGATAAGGAGCTTCCAAATTTATGTTTTATGTTGACCAGCATACTTGCCTTCCCCTATTCTACTATCTCAATATAGCTAGATTATAATTTGCTACATCTTCTATTAAGATTATGCAAGTGCTGGGATCCCTGGGTGGCTCAGCAGTTTAGCGCCTGCCTTCAGCCCAGGCAATGACCCTGGAGTCCCGGGATCGAGGCCCACATCAGGCTCCCTGCATGGAGTCTACTTCTCCCTCTGCCTGTGTCTCTGCTTCTCTCTGTGTGTGTGTCTCTCATGAATAAATAAATAAAAATCTTAAAAAAAAAGATGACACAAGTGCTATTTAGAGCTGAGTTAATTGGTAAGCTATGATCATATTTCTTTTATGTATAGCTTTTCGTCTTTCCTGGAGTTAATAATTAGGCATGTTTGCTTATCTTTATTTTTTTTTTTTTTTAAATTTAAAAGATTATTTACTTGAGAGAGAGAGAACGAGTAGAGGTTAGAGGCAGAGGGAGAAACAGACTCCATGCTGAGCAGAGAGCCCAACACGAATCTGGTTCCCAGGATCCTGGGATTATGACCTGAGCCAAAGGCAGATGCCTAACCAACTGATTCACCCAGGCCCCTACTTGCTTACCTTTCTTTGTGACATTAATCTCATACTTTATAACAGTTTCCTAAATTTATTCTCAATACGTGGATTTCCACCAGTTTCATCTTTTTATAGACGTCTCTTGGCACCTTCTGATCAGCTCCTTCTGGGACTATTTACTCTCTACACCTGTGTCACAGATGTGCTATCTTGGGAATCTTCCATCATCATTATCCTGAGTATTCCCAGTATTTCCTTGTCACATCTTCTGTTTCTTGTATCCCTTGTCTTTGTTTTTAATATGTGGTGTAAGGACTTGTTTTGTAGGGACACATTTTCTGGTAGTTTTCTGGGAATGGTGTATGAAGAAAAACATTCTGGGATCTTGTGCTTCTATAAATGACTCAGTTCTCCTACCCTTACACTTGATAACAATTTGGTTGTAAATATTTTTCGGGATTTGAAGACATTGTTTTATTTTCTTTTAGATTCCAGAATTGCTATTGAGAAATCTGAGGTTTTTCTATTTCCCGCTCCTTCAGATGTGACTTGCATTTTTTTTTTCTTTCTGGAGGCTTGTGTGATTATTCTTTAGCTCAGATTCTGAAATGTAGATGAGTGTATCTAATTTTATTCATTCATTTGTGCATTTGATGGGATTTTTTTCAATCTGGAACTCATATCCTTCGTTCTGAAAAACTCTTTTGAATCATTTCCTTAACGGTATCCTTTGTTTTTTCTTTCTAAAATTTCTTATGTGAATATTAGATGATCTGTAACAGATGGAATACAGAAACAGATATGTGAATCCAGCTGTCTTTTACTAAACTGGACATTAAAGAGATTTGAAAAAATGTAAAGCAAAGTCAGTATTGCAACTGATTGTTGTTTGTTGTATAAAATATTTCCTTTGTAATATGTTACTTTGGTTTTTATAGTTACTACATATCTATACAATGGTTAGTTAGGTTGAATATATATTTTAAAATTTGTTTTCATTTCTAACAGAAAACATATGGATGGATAAAATCTACATAAACAAAAGCTTTGGAAGGTCCGCAGTAATTTTTTAGAAAAGTACTAGGTAAGGAATCTTTAAGCCAGAAAGTTGTAGAACTACTGCTCTGTTACTTATTAGGTTATCATATTCTTTCATGTATACAATATTTCTCTTACCTCTCTGAGGATATTTATTGTAATGTTCTGGAATTCCCTTTCCCCCAAGTAGTCTGTTTCTCAGTTTCTTTCTTCTGTTTGTGTCCTTTGGTATCCATCTTGGAGTCATTCATGCTGGTGATCTTTGGTTGTCCGTCCAGGTCGGGGTAGGGCTAGCAAAAGTGATTGAAAGTTCAGTGCCTTGAATGGGATTTACTCGGTGTCCTTCACTTCAGGTTGGTCTCACTGTTGATGAAACCCCAGATGCGGTAGATACTGGGGTACCTACAAGTAGGTAGGTACTACTACCTATCTAATACCTGAAGATATTTCTTGTTAGGCTGAGTTGATTCCCCTGAGAAGATTCTTGCAACCCCTTGCCTGGAGGCTAATGAAGGGCTGCCATTGTTCAGGGAGCCAAGTGGCAGATTCAGCCTGGGGAATCTCAGCAAGCATCATACCCAAGGTTGCTAAACTTCCTTGTTTGCAGTAAGGTAGCTCCATCTTCATCTCTCTGCGTGTTCCTCTCAGCGCAGAGATCTGTATCTTATTTTCTCCAAAGAATAAATGTTGGCATTCTGCTGTACTGGGGAAGGGGCAGCAACCCAGGAGCATGAAATAAGTATGGAATGTAGGAAACTAATGCTTCTCACGTATCCCTAAACCAGTCTTATCATAGCATTCCTCCTGGAGACCTACTGTAGAGGGGCTGAATTCTTACTCTTTTGTGCATCTACTGTGTAAATCAGGTTACTTCCCAAAATTCTCTTGTTACTGCCTCTTTTTCTTCTTGTTTTATTAGTTTATGCCTATAAAAAAAGGAAGAAGAAGAAAACTCATTGTATATAGCTCTTTGGGGGTTTGGTAAATCTATAGCAAGATTAGTTGGATGTGTTGAATGTGGCATCGTTACACAGAACCAGGCCCAATTTCTGTATGGGCCCAGGCATGTGTCCAGTGTGTATTTTTATAAATGTTCCATTCTGAATGTTCAGTAATTATGTTCTGTAATCAAAGTTGTCTTTTAGCACTCTGCTTAGTATATTTTTAGCAAAGGACAGACACATTGACAAGTCTAATAATAAAATCCTCCCTAAAGGATTTTTTCCCCCATTAAGGCCTTAAATAGATATATTTGATTTCCAAGAGGCTGATTTTAATTTAATAAAGAGGAAGTTGCTTTTTTGGTAAAGTTTCACAATAATAAATGTTTATGTCTTCAGATAGTGGTATTAGGGCAGTGTTGGCTGTGTCATCTTCTACAGGAGATGAAATCCTCCTGTCAAAAATGATATAAAAAGCAGATAAGCTGAATATCCTATGGGAATATATTTGATATTGCCATTAAAATTTATTAATATTTATTGAATTCCATAATTCTTGGACTCTATGTCATACCCTAGTAGTATTTACGGAGACGCTATCACTATTTTCAGGTTCCTTGGAGACCATTTAAGGCACTGTAGCTGCTAGAATCATTCTGAGAAAAATGACTAACCAAAATCTACCACTAGGAAAAAAAAAATCTGGCAACGTTCCCTGGCTTGGTAATGAGTCTTTAAAAAGATCCTAGTTTTCTCTATTTTTTTTAAGTGGCTCAAGAAATGAGACTCTTTACTTCAGAGTCTTCTAGCCATGACTCAAGATGAATTGCTTGAGCTATAATTAACCTCCACTTTGGTTTAGGGATAGTTCTTCCTCCTCCTTGGGGGGATTAACTTCACTTTTGCTCTCAGGGCAGCAGTTTCCAATTGTCTGAAGTAATTAAAGCTGGAATCATGGAGCAAGAAGGAAAAAAATTAAAAAATGTGCGGTACTCTAGCTCTGGGGATGTTGGAAAGATTTTATTTTGACAAATCGCCTTGTCATTTTTCTTGTTGGTATATATTGTGAATACAATTTAAATTAAAAGCTCTATGTTGATTTTGGTCCCTAGTTGGGGCACTATGATGATAATGTGAGGATTGACTACCTAGAGCTAGCAGGCGGTTACACGTATCAGTGTACCTAACAGGAAACAGATTGCAGGCCAGAAGTCAGATAAGGGTGACCGAATGACAAGCAAAATTAGGAATAGGACCTGGAAGTTTGTAGTTAAAATCAGTAGCATTGAAACTTTAGACTATTAATTTAGTAGGGGTGAATGGGTCCAGAACCCTGCATGCAACATATATCCCTCAGGTGATTTTTGTTGAGGTTTTATTTTATAATTTTAAGAACCAATTTTTAGATATTTATAGGCTCTCTTAATTCTGTTTAAGTCCTTAATATTAAATTAAAATGCAGATAGCATTAAGATCATAAACATGTATATTGGTTATATTTTATGAAGATTTTTGAGTTTTGTTTTTGACTCCTAAAGAGAGATGGCTATAATAATTTAATTTATGAGAAGCTCCCATTTCTCTGCAATCATTGTACATACTTGGAAATTATTGACAAGTGAGAAAACCATACTGATTGTTTACATTTGTTATTACTATTTCTTTTTTTTTTTTTTTTTAAAGATTTTATTTATTGGAGAGAGAGCATGTACAATGCGTGTGAGAGAGCACAAGCAGAGGGGAAGAGGCAGAGGGAGAAGGAAAGCGGACTCCCATCTGAGCAGGGAGCCCAATGTGTGGTTTGATCCCAGGACCCAGGATCATGACCTAAGCCAAAGGCAGATGCTTAACTTATTGAGCCACCTGGGTGCCCTTGTTATTACTTTTTAGTATTAAATTGAATCTGGGAAATGGTAAAATTTGCAGTTATCTCACAAAAATTTTATTTCAATTATTTGTTTCAGTTAGTACTTTGGAGCCAATAATTCACTTTTACATATAGTTAGCTCTGAAAAGCTTGTAGGTCCAAGGCCATATGTCTGTAATATTTGAAAGATTAAATAATTTGATGCTGTAGAGTTCGATCTTGGAGTAAGTATTGAGGCATTATTGGTTGAGTCTGAGGTGTAAAAAACTTAGGTCAAAAGAGCATGAAGAAACACTGATTTGGATGTCAATATCTTACTGAAGAAGAAGGAGAATTGAAGAAGACATGGCAATGACTTTCAATTATCTAAAGAGATATCGAGTAGAGGGAAAAAAAGATTCAAATTTTATGATCCATATAGGCCAGACTTAGGATCAATAGATGTAATTTGTGGGAGAGTAAATTTTGGTTCAATATAAAGAAGAATTTTCTAACAATTAGAAAGTTTCATTGATGGAATAGGTGGTTTTATAAGATCGTGAGCCCATTTTACTTGTTCAGCTGCACATTCATCTATAAGAATATTATAAATTTTTGGTAGATGGCTGGTTTAGATAACCCAAGCTCCTCTTGAACTCAAATCTGAGAGTGGTTTCAGAAGTACACGCAGTTAGTAGGTAGAACATGGATTGCATTTGAATATAACCCCTGAGAAGTTCACCTTAGTGTACATCTACAGTCAATGAGTCTGTTGGCAAATGTAAAGATATACTTTCTCTAAATACATTTATTTCAGCAGTACTTTGATTTCATTAAATTTTTTTTACTAGATATTTGCTAAAGGATAAAAGAAGCTGCTAAAGCAAAGGAACCGGTCACATTTATGATGAGATTTGAAAAAGCAGAAAAGTTGCACAGGGACGTAAGGCAAGCTGAAAGGACCACTACCTAGAGAAAAGATCTCACCTTTGGAGATAAGGCATCTTTTCTTTTTTAATTATAATATAGTTGTTTATATTATTTCTAATTAGGAAAATCTTCGCAAGATAAACTTTCATGAGCTTATAGGTAGGGCTGTCTGTCCTTAGCACACAGTTGTCTGAAGTTTCAGAGTGTTAGGCACTAATTTAAAGACAACAGCGTGAGTTTCAGGCAACATCATGTTGATGTAATGTCCCACAAACAACCCGAATCCATGTCATCCTATTACTTCCACATCAACAAAACCCCAATTCTCTTGATATTAAGATTTCTTGTGCTTATTATAAAAGAAAAATTTGGACCAGTGAAAAGCTGTCCATGATTTTTAGAAACTAAAGATGGAAAAGATAAAAATAAAACCGCTTAAAATGGATAGAGTGGTCTGTCTGGAAGGGGGGGAAATAATTAAGGCTCTAGTATTTGATTTCTAACTATTAAGGGCATCTTTTTTTAAGTATTTTTACATACATTTTGATGTGTATGTACATGTTTACTTTAGGCTGACAGGAAACATGAGGTTAAAGAACAGATTACTTATTTACTTCTAGAACCTCTGTGGCCATTTCCAGGACTCAGTCCCTCTAGAGACAACATGGTAAGGGCAGGTATCTCCTGCACATACAGTGGTTTAATGCACGGAAAAGGATGTCTAAAATTGTGAATTTTGGAGCTTATTTTGGAACTGCTTGCACATCTAACCTCACCTTCAGAGACAAAGAATACTTTTGAGCTTCTATTTTGTGGAATAGAAACAAATCCTTTCTAGGGAGACAAACCCAGGTACTAGGTCTATTACTCTTTGGAATAAGAACAAATGGCTCCTGGGGAGATAAACTAGTAAATTTTTCCAGATATCCCTATTTTTAACTTCTAAGACTCATTGCTCATTTAGCATCCTTTAACCCTGCTGCCAGCACTCTTTACCCAGGTAGCCCTGACCATGAAGAAACAGGAGAACAATGGTTGCTACCTGACCTTAACAAACTCCTAGTACCACTTATATATCATATGTGGTTCAGAATTGAGTCCCCTTGTATCATTTCTCATGTCTTTTATTATGGGCTTTCTTGCTTGCTTATGGAAATTTAATAGCAGAATTGAATATTTGCATAATTATTCAGAGTTCCTAAGGTTCTTTAGCTATTGTTATGGGCTGAATTGGATCCCTGTCTAAATCTGTAATGTTGAAATTCCAACCCCCCCCCATTACCTCAGAATGTAACCATGTTTGGAGATAGGTCCTTTAAAGAGGTAAAATGAGGTCATATAGATGGAAACTAATCATTGTGAATGTATTTGAAGATAGGGCCTTCAAAGGGGTGATTAAATTAAACTGAGGTCATTAGAGTGGGGCCTTAATCCAATAGGACTAGTGTCCTTGGAAGAGGAGGGAGAGACATGAGGGGTTTGTGCACACATAGAAAAGGGCATGTAAGGACATAGGAAGAAGACAGTCATTTGCAAGCTAATGACAAAGGCCTCAGAAGAAACCAAATCTGCTCACCCCTTGATTTTGGTCTTCCAGCCTCCAACACTGCGAGAAAATTAATTTTTGTTGTTTAAGCCATAAGTCTGATATTTTATTATGGCAGTCCTAGCAAACTAGTACGGATTTCACTCATTCATATCTTTGATACCTAAGCGTTTACTGAATACTCACTACATGTGAGGACAATCTGTTAGGGCTGGCAGGACAAAGGAGCTGATAGAGGAAAAGGAGAAAAAAAAAAAAAGTAAGGCCAGAAAATCTTATTTACATAACATAACAAGAACTCAAATTCAGGTTTGTCTAATTTCTAATCCAGTATGTCTGCCTCTATCATTGGAGTAGAATGGCTCATTAATGGAAGTTGTTCCGAGTTAATAGAAGTGTCTCAGTAATCTATTGTTCTGTAAACAACCACCTGAAAAACTCACTGGCTTAATAACAATTGCACTTTGTTTTTCGTGATTCTGCGGGTTGACTAGCTCAGCTAGGTATTTCTTCAGCTGCATATTGGCATCAGTGACGTCATTCATGGGTCAGGTTCAGCTTGGAATTTACTGGTGTTGGAACATCCAAGATGGCCTCTCATCCTCTGGGGCTTCTCTCCACATGGTCTTTCACCAGTGAGTAGTCCAATTTTAGCTCCTTCATACCGTGGTCCCTGGCTTTCAAGGGAAAGTATTCCAAAAGGACAAGCCTCAGTGTACAAATATGTATCAAGCCTTAGATGGCTTGCTATGTTCCATGGCCCACGTGGATGAACCGAGTCAAAGAAGGAGCAGATGACAGAAGCGGGCAGATAGGAAGGTGGAAATCATAAGGGATCACTTTGTAACAGTCTATCTCAAGAATATTAAGGTACTACCCCTTAATTAGATGTTTGTGCTATCAATGAAAAAGACTTCCAGAATTCTGAGGGTACTGGTAAGACATATATAACTGGGTTATCATATTATACCAGGAATTCACAGACCTCTGTATTCTATTACTGTTCTTTCTCCAAACATTTGTACATTATTTGGCTTCTGTTGTCTCCACTAATAGCTCAGCTTGCTCTTAAAAAAAATTAATTCCAGTGTGTAATTAACATAGTGTTACCTTAGTTTCAGATGTATTATTTCAGGTATATTATTCTATACATGACTCACTGCTCATCATGGTAAGTATACTCTTAATCCCCTTCATCTATGTCACCCACCCCCTTGTGTACTTCCCCGCTGGTAACCATCGGTTTATGCTTTATATTTAAAAATCTGGTTTTTTGGTTTGTCTCTTTTTAATTTGTTCATTAGTTTTGCCTCTTAGATTCCACATAAGAGTGAAAGCATATGGTATTTGACCTTCTCTAACTTATTTCACTTAGCATTATACACTCTGGATCCATCCATGTTGTTGCAAATGACAGATTTTCTTTTTTTGTGGCTGAGTAATACTCCACTGTATATGTATACCACATTTTCTTTATCCATGCATCTATTGATGGAACTTAGGGTTGCTCACATAATTTGGTTATTGTAAATACTGCAATACACCTAGGAGTGCATATATCTTTTTGAATTAGTGTTTTCATATCCTTTAGATAAATACTCAACAGTGGAGTTCCTGGACCCTGGGTAATTCTATTCTTATTTTTTTGAGAAATCTTCATGCTGTCTTCCACAGTGGCTGTACCAGTTTGCATTCTCATGAACAGTGCACAAAGTTTCCTTTTTATTCACATCCTTGCTAACACTTGGTTTTTGTGTTTTTTATTTTAGCCATTCTGACAGATATGATGTGATATCTTACTGTGGTTTTGCTTTGCATATCCCTGATGATAAGTGATGTTGAGCATCTTTTTATGTGTTTGTTGTCCATCTGTATGTCGTCTTATGAGAAACGTCTGTTCGTGTCTTTTGCCCATTTTTTAAATTGGATTTTCTTTTTTTTTCTTTTGGTTTTAAGTTCTAGAAGGTCCTTATGTATTTTGGATACTAATCCTTTATTGGATATGTCATATGTAAATATCTTCTTTCATTCAGGAGACTGAGTCTTTTAGTTTTGTTTATTACTTCCTTTTCTGTGCAGAAGCTTTTTATTTTGATGTATTTCCAACAGCTTATTTTTGCTTTTATTCACTTTGCCTCCAGAGAAATATATAGAAAAAATGTTGCTGTGACTGATAACAGAGTCATTCTTTCTGTTGTGAATCTTAAAAATCTCAAAAAAAAGATTGTTATAACTGATTGCTATCTTATATCACTTTTACTCAGAGCTTCATGCCCAGCCCCATTGTTGGTCATTGGGTCATAGTCTTACACTGGTTCAGGTGGCTGCCTCCAGAGGACAGCGTTGCATGTTGGATGCTGCCAACAACATTCAAAAGGGTCTTATGGTGAGAACATGTTGACTTTGGGAAATATAGAAGAGGGCTCTAAATATGAAACTCTTAATGATAGCTATAGCAGACATGGAGTGTTGGCCAGTCTTTTTTTTTTTTTTTTTTTTTGCCTTAGTATTGCTTTGTTCCATGTATGCCCTCAAGTAATATGGCTTATCCCCCTTTGAGTTATACAAAATAGCTAATCTCAGTTTCCCCCAAATTATTATTTTTCCAGCTTCCTTACAAATACCAGTGCAAAAGCTCAATAGTACTACCTTGGTTTAGAGTGATGATTTGCCTAGTTCTGTGGATGGTGAGACCTAAATTTACATAATTTAATGAAGCTATCTGTTTGGTACCAGACTTCCAGGGAATCTTGACCCTAACTTGACTACTGCTCTCAAATCTCTGAGGGCCTACCAGTTCAAAATAACCTAGAACTAGTCAATGAATCCTTGACATTCATAAGGAGAAAATGAAAGAGTTGAGAGCTGCGAAAATTATGGAAAACACTCTATTACAGAGCCATTTTAGCTGCAGATGCCGAGCAATCCTATTATTACAAATCTGCCGTGTTTCTCTAAGAAGCTCACTCTTCCACCCTCTTCAGTGACAATTTCATACTTCAACTCTCTTCTCAAAATTTCCATTTAGCCCCAGTTATCATTTTATCTGATACTGTGTCTTATATATCACTGAAGAAAAGACTTTTATTAACATATGTCCACATCCTGCCATCTTTAAATCTACATATATGAAAGCACATTCATCAACCTCTCCTTCGCTCCTGCATACAAACTCACCATATTTGCTCTGGATTCCTTCCATTTTCATCATCCTAAGA